>NW_011494943.1:7952874-7975029 GCF_000754665.1 Bison bison bison
AACCCTCTGCGTTCTAGCTCCCTTTTCTTGGACCAAACTTTTATCCCTCAACACCTACCACCTTGCTCCTTTATTCTAGTTTAAAGCAAAGTCACTTAAAGAACATTCTGAGTTCTTGGGCCCTCTCTGGGTCTGTTCAGGATGCATGGGTGTCTGACAAGTGGTGGGTGAGCCCCCGGTAAACAGAGGGGAGGAAGGAGGCTGCCCAGGAAGGGGGTCACTCAGCTTCCCAAGGTGGAGTCCCTGCCACCCTCACCTCGGGCTGCAACTCAGGCTGCTCCTTCTTTCGATGGGCTTCCTTCAAAATTTTCATGTCTTCCATGAGGTCCTGGAGCAGCTCGGGGCCCTGCGAGGTAGAAAACGAGCCGTGGGGCTCCTGGCCTGGGCCTGGCCGTCCCACGCCTGCCTCCAGGCTCCGGGCTCCGGAACTCCTCCCAGGAGCGCGTCTCAGAAGCTCAGCTCCCTGGGGGCGGGGCGCTGGAGAGCGGCCTGGAGGGGGCGGACCGCCCGCACACCCACCTGGAAGACCGGCTTGCTGTCCCCCTTGCCTTTCGTCGGCCCTGTCTGCCCCTTCTCCTGCGTGAGCAGGGCCAAATCCTTCGTTTCCAGCCAGTCGCGGTCGTCCAGCCCGCCAGTCTGGGTGGGGAAGTGCTGCACGTGCGCCACGATGGCCTGCACCTGGCTCCCCATGGTCTTGAGCTGCCGGCCGAGGTCCTGGACCTGGCCGCCCAGGTCCTTCACCTGGGTCTCCAGCGTCTGCGCCCTGGCCACACTGCTCCTTCGCCTCTCTTTGGGCGCCGGCAGCTGCGGGGTGCTGGTCGACACCCGCGGAGACTCAATGGAGCGACTCTGGTCGAGCATCGGAGACTGGAAGTCGATCCGCGTATCCTGCAGGTTGAGGCTCTTGAGCATGGCCACGAGGAGCGTGTGCAGGGCCGTGAAGTTGACGGCGCCCACCTCCGGGGTGCCGATGGCGAGGTCGGCCAGCTCCCGGAGGGAGACCGAGGGGGCCGCCATCGCGGGCGGCATCGTGCGCCTTCTCGGGCGGCCCTGCCCGCCTTAATGCTTGCCCCGCCTCCGTGGCCTTTCCGGGCCCCTGAGAGGCCCCGGGGCGCCCCTGCCCCTGGGTTCAGCCGCGCTGGGCACCAGTCTCGGTCTGGAGCCTCTCTGGAGGACGGAGAGGTAGCGCCCGGCCACTGGGCTTCCCACTCTTCGCTCCGGGAAACTCTGGTCCCGGGACAGCGGAGCCTCTGCCGTCAGCCCGCCGCCATCCGATCACTGAGCTCGAACTCGGTAGTGCAGTGTCCAGGCGGCTGGCGGACGTTTGGAACGAAGTTCGTGGCCCCGTTCGCTGCCCGGTTGTGGGGGCCCCCACGCGCATTCGGGGGATTCCACGGAAGAATGCGCCTCGCGGAGAGTTGGCCTCTGCGAGGAGACCTGCCGGTCCTTGAAGCCACCCGCCCCAAGGAGAGCCTGTTCTAATGGGTAGGGAAAGCCCTGGTCACACCCCAAAGAGCCACCAATTTTTGTTCTCAATAAACGACCCCCACTCCCATCCAGGGAACACATCAATTTGGGGGTAAGAGGGTGGAGGCCCCCTAAGGCTCACCTAGATTCCAGCTGATTCACTCGGGGAGGAGGGGGGCGGGGCAGGTGGTATCACAGTAATGCAAAGATTTAAGTTAAAGGCCCCATGGCCACTGGGTTTTGTGTGTTCCCTTCACAGAGCAGTGGCAATCCAATAGACACAGTCATGAGACCTTGGCCCCTCGGGCACAGTTCCCATATCTTTGCTGAATCAGAAGGGAAGGTAACTTAAAGACTAGTCACAGTATCCAGGTGGTTCCAGTTAGCCACCAGCTGACAGAACTTTCTGTGCTGCTCTGGCCTTGCTTAGAACAGACTCACGTGGTCACGTGCCAGCATCTCCCCTGGTTACAAGACAGGGCCGATGAGATAAGACCAGGGGGAAAGTGATGCTCTCAGCAACTGAGGCTTATTCTCCCATACCAGAGTCTCCCAGGAAATGGGTACCGCTTGCAGTGTTTACCTTCCAGATAAAGAAAACCTGCACCGGCACTTATACGAGATATTATTTTCACTACTTTTCAAAGTAAAATTTTTAGTTTGAACTGGTTCCTCCATGTTTATTCCCTACCCCCCTCCAAAATAAAAGCAGTGTTTCTTGGAAATGGAGTTAAACCAGTCTGTAACCTCCATGAGGGTTAACCACCCAAGGATTTTTGTTCACTATTATATTCCCAGAGCCGGACACAACAGGCCTTCAGATGGGTTGCTGAGATCAGAACAAATTATTCAGACCTCCCTGGTGGTCCAGTGGTTAGGACTCTGCGTGTCCACTGCAGGGGGCACGGGTTCGATCCCTGGTTGGGGAACGAAGATCTCACATGCTGCAAGGAGTGGCCAAAAAATAGGGGGAAAAAATTCTTTGCAGTCTTTTGTGCATACACTCCTACATTAGAAAACATAAAGCCAGGTCACAGAGTCATAGCTGAAGCTTTTGAATTAAGCGTCGGCTGTACTGGAGGGTGAGATGTGTGGGCTTGCTGCTGCTGACTCTGTGCGACCCCATAGATGGCAGCCCACGAGGATCCCCCGTCCCTGGGATTCTCCAGGCAAGAACACTGGAATGGGTTGCCATTTCCTTCTCCAATGCATGAAAGTGAAAAGTGAAGTTGCTCAGTCGTGTCCGACTCTTAGCGACCCCATAGACTACAGCCCACCAGGCTCCTCCATCCATGGGATTCTCCAGGCAAGAGTACTGGAGTGGGGTGCCATTGCCTTCTCCATGTGTGGGCTTAATCGATTCTAAATTCAGGACCTTCCGGAAGAATACGGCTGCTGCTAACACTAGCTGAGGCCAGAACATCAACTCTCTGGGACCTCATGTTTCCATTTTCCCATCCCTGAGACTTGCTGTCATGCCAGGCACACACTGCTGCTAAGTCGCTTCAGTCGTGTCCAACTCTGTGCGACCCCATAGACGGCAGCCCACCAGGCTCCCCCGTCCCTGGGATTCTCCAGGCAAGAACACTGGAGTGGGTTGCCATTTCCTTCTCCAATGCATGAAAGTGAAAAGTGAAAGTGAAGTTACTCAGTCGTGCCTGACTCTTAGCGACCCCACGGACTGCAGCCTACCAGGCTCCTCCGTCCATGGGATTTTCCAGGCAAGAGTACTGGAGTGGGGTGCCATCGCCTTGGACTCACCAAATGCCAATGCAAAGGGCTTATTCTAATACACTCCAATTCTAATCCCAGCAAATGTACACTTAAATGCTTCTGTTAAATAAGTACATTTAAAATCTCTCTTGGAGACACAGAGAACACTCACAGGAGTTATAAATGGAATTTGGGGTTGAAAAGGACCTTGGCTTTCGATTCCAAACCTCCCCTTTGACAGCTGATGAGAGAGACCCGGGAAGGGTCACTGGCCCAGCCTCCAGGACAAAACCAGTTTGCTGAGTAACAGCAGTCCACGGCACTTCCTCTACAACCACAGGAATTATTTCACAATTAAGTTCTTTTCTCAAGATCCTCCTACTTGGACTCTTAACAGAAGGCAACTTTTTTGTGTGCTTGAGAAAGAGAATGTGCTCAAGTCTCCATGGTGGGCTGGGAAACTTTCCTAGCTGTTAGGAAAGGGAGAAAAATGTCCAGGAAACTTCCCCGCAGAGAAATGCAATGGTACAAGTAAGTGAATCAGCGTTTATTATCTCAGGAACCAACAGAACAAATGAGCAACTGCAGTTCATTTCCAGGCGGACACTGCTCCCTCCCGTTTCATTCAGTTCTGACTTGGATCAGAGTAGAAAAAGTCTACCTGACAAATAGGATGTCAACTATAACAGAATTAGGACTGTGTCATTTTAAACGTTGGCAGAAAAATGAAGCGCAGTCCTAAGTAACGCAACCAACCTAAGCGTCACCGAGCACACAGGGAAAAAGTGGTTTAGGTCTATTAAAGTACCAACTACTTAGGTTTCAAATATTGAACATTCAAATATTCAGATATGAATATTCAAACATTCAAATATCACGTATTATTCAACAAGAATTTAATTTAGGGGAACGTGAGGGGAAGGGGATGGAACGTGCAGAGGGGCATGTCTGCCCAGGGCTAGGGCCAACCATGGACCTGGGCTGTCTGCATTCAAGGCACTGGCTTCTGCAGCGTCTGGACTGAAGGCAGGAGAGGGGGGAGCTCTGCAGTGAAGACACTAACAACACAGCAAATTCTTTTATTTGCAATTTAAGAGCAACGCAGGGATCCAGAGACAGGCGTGACTTGCTAATGTGAAGTCCTCCCTAGGAGCATCACCACCAATGCTTCATTGTCACTGCCTGTTGGCAAGCAGGTTCTTAAAGAAAAATAGGATTCTCTAGCAAAGACTTGGGGAAAGCTGACCGGCAAGATGACAAGTGGAACAGGAACGGTGCTCAGCTTCCCTAACCAGGTTCAACATTCACACGGACGTGTCCCTGCGGTGGAAACAACTGAATGAAAGCTAGAGAGTCAGGATTTCATCTGCCTTTCACTCCCTTTCAACATCAGCAAGATTTTCAGATCCTGTTCAGGAAGGCATCTAACTTTTTTTAAGAGACAGGATGGTGACAGCAGACAGCTGAGGCCACTCCCCCACAACCCCTGTCGTCCCCTGGACTATCTTATCTTAATGCCTCCTACCCACCGAACTTGGCAAGAGAAACCATCTGCCTCCCTTGAAAGGAAACCCCGTGTACACAATTGATGGCACTGCTCTTCACGTGTTTCCTCAGGAGCTCTAGGGCCAAGGCCGCCGAGAGACCTAGTCATCCACCGTGATGTTCCGGAAGAGGTACGCCATGGACTCCCCATTGTGGATCCTCCGGATTGCTTCAGAAAGAATCAGACTGATGTCCACAGTCTTTATCTTGGGACACTGCAGCTTCTGCACCTCGTGAGGGACAGTGTTCGTCACCACCACCTGGTTGCGCAGTAACAGAAAATACACACCGTCACTGACGCTGTGCGGCCTGACGAGGTCACTGGAAACGTGTATCTAACATGTGGTGCCCACACACCAAGTTTCAAAGGACAAAACCTTACTTCACGGGGTGTGTTGTTACAAACCAAACCAACACTACGCAAGGGAAGGTTTACATTCAAGGGAAGAGATTCAAAAGAGAAGCTTATGGAGGTCTTAGTCTATGTATGCAGAAATGATAAGATGAGACCCAGCTCTGTGAGAAACCTTCCTATTAGGGAAGAATTTAGGTCTTGAGAGAAATGCTACTTTAGAATCAAATTATACTGAAGTACAGAGAGCAAGTCTATATGAAAATAGACATATATTCCTAACTGCGCGTGCATGCGTGCTAAGTCACTTTAGTCATGTTCGACTCTTTGCAACCCTATAGACTGTAGCCCATCAGGCTCCTCTGTTCGTGAGATTCTCCAGGCAAGAATACTGGAGTGGTTGCCATGTCCCCCTCCAGGGGATCTTCCCGACCCAGGGATCGAACCTCTGTCTCCTGTGGCTCCTGCACTGCAGGTGCATTCTTTATACCGCTGAGCTACCAGGCAAGCCCGTATTTCTAACTGTAAATCTGACATCTGCCCAGACAGACTGCTAGCCACCCAAAGCATGATTTCAGTCCTTTGGAGAGGGAGGAAGTGATACTGACTGAGCCACTGAACTATTCACAGAAGACAGAGCAGCAAATCATGACTCAGGAGCACACAGACCTCTATGCTGGACTAAGTAAACTTCCCTGAATGGCTCACCCAGGATGTCTACCTTACACAGAAATAATGTTAGCTCTTTCCATATAAAATAAAGATTTAAAACCTCAGAAAGAGCAGACAGACCTCGTCAATGGAGGACTCCTCGATCAGACGGGGGGCCTCTGCGGACAGGATGCCATGGGTGGCCATGACGTAGATCCTGTAAGCGCCTCTCTCCTTCAGAATCTCCGCAGCCGCCACGAAGCTCTCCACGTCGTCGATGATGTCGTCCTGTGGAGAGACCCACACTCGGGCTCAAGGAGGTCCCTCCACCCCCGTCTGTAAACACGTGCCTCTCTGCACTTCGCTTGCGAGGGTGTCCAGTGGAAGAACAGAGCCATCGCCTGGGTCAAAGACAGGACTGAACAGCCCTCGGCAGCGGCAACAGAGCCGCGTGGACTGAACTTCCAA
The DNA here is from genome assembly GCF_000754665.1 of Bison bison bison. Lineage (NCBI taxonomy): Eukaryota > Metazoa > Chordata > Mammalia > Artiodactyla > Bovidae > Bison > Bison bison. The sequence continues at coordinate 7,959,071 of NW_011494943.1, forward strand.
GGAGAGCGCGGCAAAGCCTCACAGTCACACGTGACATCCCGGCTTCAGCTCAGGAGATCTCCCAAGACTCCTCTCCCAATTTCACACTTCTGATGAAAACCCCACAGCCAGTGTCTCATTTACTGTTTGCCCAAGAGGAAGTTAATTGATGGGAACAGAGCAATGAAGTGAGCCATAGTAAAGGCTGGATCCTGTGGCCCAGCAGAGGCAGTTAAGAGCTGGGAGCACAGGTATCGTGTTAAAGTAACAAAGGAGACACACGTTCTCAATAGTGAAAATGGAAGGCCCATCTAGCTCACTTCATGGCCCACAGACTTAAGGGTGAGGAGTAGGGTCAGCTGGTTTCATAGAACCCAGAGCCCTGAAGACAAAGGTTATTTGTGGAACTGAATTTACTTACAGGTGCTACTACTGTGCTCATTTTACATGTGTAAGTTGTAATAATAATCCCTGTTCATCTGGTTAAAAGTTTCTGCTACTTGTCCTAGGGGGGTCCAAGGCTAGACGGAGCCATTTGTATGTACCATCACCACTGGACACCCATCCCAAGGGGGACACCTACTAAAAGTGATGTGATCTCTGCACAGCAGGGGGACGGTGACCTACCACTATGATCGCGATGCGTCCTCCCACATCTCCAACTACCGTTATGGGCGGCTTCTCCTTGGCCATCATCACTAGGAAAGCAAAACAAATCACAAGACCCCAGTCAGCCAAGGGTCACTAGGTGAATGAAGTCATCACATCACATTCCCTGGAACAGGTGGCAGAGCCCAGACAGACAAGTGAAAAATGTGTGGATTTCCCTTAATTAACCGGGGGCCTCCCAGAGATGGGTTATCTAGAGGAGCACCGTCCAGCAGCAAGGAAGCCGAGTTTAAACTTTCCATACCCATATCACAAAGCAAAAAGAAACAGGTGAAATTCACAGATTTTTCATTTACTCAGTATACCTAATATATTATCATTTTGACACATAATTGATATGCACCTTTATTAGAGACATTTTACTTTTTTTTTTTCATCACTGTCTTCCTACTTGGTGTGCCTTCTCTACACGTGGTGATTCTCAGTTGGGACCAACCACATTTCAAGGGCTCAGCAGCCCCGTGTGCCCAAGACCCAGACCACCCTGGGTGCACGGGGACCTCCAGATGGAGGGTGGAGGAGCAGAGCTAGAAAGATCTCACCTGCACAGAGAAGCAGCTCCACCGCAATGCCACTCAGAACAGAAACACAATAAAGAAACAAACAAACGCGGCTAAGTAGAAAGTCAACAGGGAAATGCTGCCAAAGAGCTGGCTTGACTTCATTTTCCTCTGAGGTGACCTTACTGGGACAAAGAATGTAACCTCACTATCAGATAACTACACCACTGACATCATCAGTTTCCTGAAAATTAGGAAGCTGAAGACAATCACAAGTCCACCATCTTTTCCTGATTTAAAGTGAAAGTGAAAGTGAAGTCGCTCAGTCGTGTCCGACTCTTGGACTGCAGCCTACCAGGCTCCTCCGTCCATGGGATTTTCCAGCAAGGGTACTGGAGTGGGGTGCCATTTCCTTCTCCAGGGGATCTTCCTGACCCAGGGATTGAACCCGGGTCTCCCTCGTTGTAGGCAGACGCTTTACCATCTGAGCTACCAGGGTAACTGATCCTGATTTTCCTGATTTACCTGGTCCTTAAAGTTGAGGCTTCTTATCTACTACAAAATTTACATGTAAAAAAGGCCCATCCCGAGCACAAAGCAAACTACAGGATGCTGAAGGGACAGAGGAATTCACCTGAAAAGGGGGTTAGGTAAACTGAGCACGCCGTGTGCTGTCGCTTCAGTAACTCTTTGCAACTCCATGGACTATAGCCCACCAGGCTCCTCTATCCACAGGGAGATCCTCCGGGCAAGAATACTGGAGGGGTTGCCACGCCCTCCTCCAGGGGATCTTCCTAACCCAGAGATTGAACCCACGTCTCCCGAGGCTCCTGCACTGCAGGCAGATTCTTTACTGCTGAGCCACCAGGGAGGCCCCAGTAAACCGAGCGGGCAGAAGTATGTCAGAATAGATATTCTGCTTTTTTTGGAACACTTTTTTTTTTTTTAGCCACTCTGCATGGCATGCAGGATCTTAGTTCCCCGATCTGTGCCCCCTGCACTGGGAGTGTGGAGTCTTAACCACTGGACTACAGGGGAAGTCTTGGAAGCTTCTTTTAATCCTGAAATATCTACTGTAGGAATAGTGAGGGAAGGGGAAGAGGCTAAATTCAGGGTAATTCTACAGTTTAGTAATTATCAGCAGGCCATCCACCAGAGCCGACTCCTCTCGACAGGTGCTATAAACCTGGAAGAACAGCTGTCCCTCTGCGTACACCAGCACATCAGCCAGGCTGCAATCCAACACTATGTTACTGGCAAACTTCAACAGACACTTCCCGATTTCCCATTCCGGAAACAAGGGCAATTTCCTGAATTTGGGCAGTCACAAAGGCCCTGCGTATAAGCATCACCTAAAAGAGGAGGAAGTAAACAACCAACATCAGAAAAGCCCTCTTCAAATCCTGTCTGTAAATTAAACCACGGGGGTAGGTGGTTATGCTGACCTCCCCACTTCTTAAAGAGATGTGGTCCCTTCTTGACCATTTTTCTCTGTAAAAAAAGAAAAAGACTGCAAGCTGGTATCTCCTGTCAGACCGCAACAGAAACTCAGCTCTAGTCTGATGCTCCTGTTGACTCTTTGGTAAGCCTACCTTTCCCCCTCAAAAATTCTGTCAGTTTGAAATGAAAAACAGGCATGGCTAGGGTCAAGGCTTAAAAAAAAAAAAAAAAAAAGACTAGGAAAACAAAAGCTTCAATCCTGGTACGCTCAGTCCCTGCTCAAAACTGGCTTTGGGAGCAGCACAAACTCAACACGCAATTTGGTGGCTACTAAAAAAGAGACAGACTTCATCAGAGCATCAAGAGAACAGGCCCTCACAGGACCTCCCTGGGGGCGCAGTGGGTTAAGAATCCGCCTACCAATGCCAGGGACATGGGTTTGACTCCTGATCTGGGAAGATCTCACGTGCTACGGAGCAGCTAAGCCCGTGCTCCGCAACAAGAGAAGCCACCGCAAGGAGAAGTTCAAGCACCCTAGAGAGTAGCCTCTGCTCGTCACAAGTAGAGAAAAGCCCGTGCAGCAACAAAGACCCAGCACAGCCAAAAATAAATCAACAAATAAAATTACTAAAAACAAAAAAAATCAGGTATATCAGGTCAAAAGAGCTACATCACTAAAATAAATGCTAGTTACCTGATCACCAAAGCCTGATATTTGACAAACTTTTGCCAGCATCCATCTTGTGTGCAAGTGTGCTACGTCGCTTCAGTCGTGTCTGACACTTTGTGACCCTCTAGACTGTAGCCCACAAGGCTCTTCTGTCCACGGGATTCTCCAGGCAAGAACACTGGAGTGGGCTGCCACGCCCTCCTCCAGGGAATCTTCCAGACCCAGGGATCCAACCCGTGTCTCTCGGTCTCCTGCACTGGCAGGCGGGCATGTACCACTAGTGCCACCTGGGAAGCGCCATCACCCTCTTACCAAAGTGCAGAAGCCTGAGATTTCACACCACTACACACACAACTTTTTACTAAAGCCAAAATTATTTCACACTCTTGGAAAGCCAAGCGCTACCCAGATTAGCTCTACTGTCCTCAATGCCTACAAATGTGGGTAACAAAATATTTCACAAAAGACAAAATCACTATAATACCATTCAATTATTTTAAAATATTGAGATAGCATGTCACTTATAAATAGAATCTAAAAAAGCACACAGATGAACTTATTTATAAAACAAAACAAACTCACAGACTTAGGAAACAGAGGTGTGAAGGGGGATAAATTAGGAGTTTGGGATAAACAGATTTGTTACATATACACTACTGTACGTAAAATAGTCAGCAAGGACAATAGTAGCAATATACAGCTACTGTATAGCACAGGGGACTCTACTCAATACTCTGTAATAACGTATAAGGGAAAAGAATCTGAAAAATAGATATATGTGTGTATATATATGTATAATATGTGTAATAGATATAATATTGAACATATAACTAAACTCGGCTTCCCTGGTAGCTCAGTGGTTAAGAATCCACCTGCCAATTCAGGAGATGCAGGTTCAATCCCTGGATCAGGAAGATGCCCTGGAGAAGGAAATGGCAACCCACTCCAGTATTCTTGCCTAGGAAATCCCATGGACAGAGAAGTCTGGCGGGCTACAGTCCATACAGTCACAAAAGTCAGACACACAACTTAGCAACTAAACAGCAACAACCACAAATAACTAAACCACTTTGCTGTACACTCAAAATTAACACAGTACTGTAAATCAACTACACTCCAATATAAAATAATTTTTAAATAATATTAACACTAAAAAAAGAAATAAAATTTCAAACTTGAAAAACATAAAATACCAGAATACATCCACGTAGGAATGAACTCCTAGCCACTTGTACTATTCAAAACTGTCTTCAATTTACAAATAGAATCAAGACACGGCTGCTCTTACATGGCAATTCCAGCCCTGGGTGGACAGTCGCGTTCTTGACCATCGGCGGGGGATGGCGGCCGTCGTCCATGTCCATCTCTGCACACTGGGCCTCCCCGTGGATGACAGCCAGGCCCAGACGCAGCCTCTCCGCGTACGACTGGGCCCTGAGAGGAGGCCAACAGGAGCGGGTGAGACACATGAGAAGGAAGACCCAGGCACGGCTTTCTCATCACTTCATTAACCACAGAATGAAAATACCAGTCCACCGTTTAGGGACACACAAAGTAACTGTTTCTACAAGTCAGAATGTGAGGCTCAGGCCAGAATGCAAATGTCTCAAGAGGCACCCTAGGGGGGACGTGGGCTGGCATCTGATTCTGGGCATTTTGGTTCTACTCTTTGCCCAACAGCCTCACATTCATCTTTAGTTGCTTTTTGGTTTTGTCTTTTTCTCTATTTTTTGGCCGCTTGTCACGCCAGGATATTAGCTCCCTAGCCAGGGAGGGAAGCTGAGACCCCGACACTGGAAACTCACTGTCTTGGCCACTGGACTGCCAGGGGAGTCACTCATCTTCAGAATTCTGTTCAAAAAGGTTTCAAAAACCAATGCCTGAAAGGCACTTGTGCAATTCTTGTTTTCCTTTTGCTGAGAACTTGAAGGAAGAACTTCATTTTCTCCCAAGGGAAAACTGAGTAATTCCAAGAACCACTCTGTTACTTGGAGACTAGAGGTAAAGTTGTGGTTTGGAGTATGACAATGACTTGGGGGAAAGCTGGACTCGGGAGCTTTCACAGGCTGTATTAGGACAGACCCTGGGTCCTAACACAGCCCATTTGGACTTCAGAAGCACCCAAAAGGGATGAGTGTGTCTGGCTTATTTACCTTTTTGCAGCATCAGGCGACTTAGCTACAATGACTGCATTTCTGTAATTTGGAATCTAGATTTGGAGGAAAAATAAGAAAATACTGAAAAGGTATCAAAAAATAAACAAACAAAAATACTTGGGTGCTGGCATTACATCTTTTTTCCTCTTATAAAAATGATCCATATTAGCAAATAAGTATGCTAGAATCTCATTCACACAGTTACCATTTTTTAATCCCTATCAGTTAGCATCATGGCCAAAGTAGGCTACATCAAGAAGATAAAAAACAATTCTTAAAACCTTCATTTTAGAAAACATAAGCAAATGGCTAATGATAAGGAAATCTGTCTTTAATGTCTTTAAAAAATAAAAGATCCTCTGTGCCTCAACGCTGACTCTGGCTGGCTGCCTCAGGTATTAAGACTTCAGCAAGAGATCATGTGATCACCCTTTGCGCCTTCCAATATGGAAACCTGGTACCAGAGAAGAACTACATGGGGTCTCTTTTGAGGACAAGGGGGTATTTGCTGGTGCTCCTCACTTCTTCCTGGATATACTGAAGCAGGAAAGGTGAGGCTCTAAGGTTGTCCACGGGAAAGCTGAAAAAGCCTTGTATTTCCTTTTGATGAAGATCCATAGTGATAATGTGAGTTAAACCTGAAATTTTAAAACACAAAATTACAAAGTTCACCCGTACAAATTGACAGCTACAGTGGACACAAACTAGATGCCCAGTGCCTGCTTCCTAACAGAAGACTGAAGGCAGGGGGCACTGACCAAGTGCGCCGGTTCTATGCCTTATTTGCAACCTTAACAAAACTTAGTAAAGACAATGTTAAGCCTGATGTAAAGGAGCCTATAACCTTCCACGTGGATTAGAAAACTAAACCCAGAAAAAGCAGTGCTCTCTTCTACTCTAACCATTGGCTTGGGCCTGAAAACCAGGAAAAGAAAAATCAGGCAGAAGCAAAAATATGAATAGGGCATTAAATACTGGAGCAAAAATAGATGTAAAAAACAAGTAAGGCCTTGATTAAAGAATCTAGGAAGAAATGTTGAAGGGCTGTAGATAAATGCAGAAGAAACAGGAAAGCAAAAGCAAAGTAATATATATTCTAGAGAGAAAGAAACCACAAAACGCAAGGATAAGACACTGAAGACTCCAGAGAAATCTGTGTTATGTCCTAAGAGAACGGGTTAGGAAGTACACTTACAGAAAAACAGTGAAAACACTCTTTTAATCAACAGTGCTAAACAAAAGAAAATGTACATTCATGGCAAGTGGCCAAGCTCACTGAAAAATTTCCAGAGCAAAATTTCTGGTTCTTTGGAAAGAACCAGAATTACTTCTTCTTTCCAAAAACATTACACATTTTTAAAGAATGGAATTCAAGTATGTTTCTGAGGACTCAGATCTATATTTGAGTTTTTAAATAAACATGAAGCAAATAAAATCCCAACAATTGAAAGGCTGTTACATTGAACAGAAAGTAGGTCACTACAAAAACATACGATGAAAATGATATGCTATGATCTGCTATGATGTGCTATTCAGAAAGACAATCAGGGAGGAAGAAGAGAGTATATAAGCTGAAGAAATGGTAAAAAAAAAAAAAAAACCCAGTTTTACTACTATGTACATACAGAATTTCGTGCTCAGTCGCATTTGACTCTTTGTGACCCCATGGACTGTAGCCCGCCAGGCTCCTCTGTCCATAGGATTACTCCAGCAAGGATACTGGAGTGGGCTGCCATTTCCTCTTCTAAGGGGCTTTCCCAACCCAGGGATCAGATCGAACCCGCGTCTCCTGTGGCTCCTGTGGCTCCTGCATTGGCAGGGGGAAATTCTTTATCACTGAGCTCCCTGGTAGCTAAGGTTTAAACAAATCTAGACCTGAAGCTCAAAAGATCACAGCTGAATGCCAAGATGGTCCACTAAAATTTCAATGATGATAAGATGAACAGGACATAGAATGAGGAAAAAGTCCAAGTTAAGAGAAAAGAATCCTGAAGCAGACAAGGTCACTCTGAAGTGGGACAAAGAGGAAAAAAAATGTACACCTAAGTTCACGATCCTTAACCAGAATTATGCAAAAGCAAGCAAGACAAAGAAACTACCCAACACCACTCAGAGAAATAAGTATCCACCAACCACCTACGGCAGGGGGGGGATGGACTGCTCTGGCCCGGGGAGGGTCCTAACCGCCCGTGTGGGGCCCAGGGCGTGGGCCGCACTCACCCGCTTTTGCCAGCATGGACGCTAGGAGCTTGCACACAATGGAGCCCCTCTTCCGCATCTTGCTCTGCTTGCTGTAGGGGAAGTAGGGGATGACACCAATGATGTTCCTGGCACAGGCGGTCTTCAGTGCGTATGCCATGATCAGCAACTCCATCACGGCTGTGTTCACGTCTCTGAAATAGGTGAGATTTGTCCTTTGGGATTAATGTCACTAATTAACCCCTGGCAAGGATCTCAATCCCAGCAACCTGACCTGGGTTACCAAGATGAGTGTTAATGTGAATCATCTCAGTAGCTTAGGATGGCACCTCCTGAATAGAGGAGGAAGCTGGTTCGCTTTTCTTTTGAGCTGCGTGAACTTTAGTTTGCATCTGAGGTTACTGACATTCACAGCACCATCATCCACACTCATCTCTGCCTGGGTCTTGTCAGTGATACGGTCATGGGAGTGGCAGGTGAAGCAGATGTTGACTGCTGATGACCAGAGTTAACCCACACCTGCTGGTACCAACCCCAGGATCTGAACTCAGGCCAGGTTGCTGGCACCTTCTTTTCCTGGGAACACCAGGGAAAATCCACCCCTTCTATTTAGCTGAAAGAATTTGTTTTTTTTTTTCTTTTCTTTTTGGGGTGGAGAGAAGGATGAGTGGGGCCGGAAGGTCTTGGGTGTTAACTTCCAAAAATCTCCCCCACCCCTTCTTCCCCTGAGATATAGATTCACGTGCGTGCTCAGTCGCTCAGTTGTGTCAGACCCTTTGCCTACGAGGCAAAGAGTATGGACACAGCCTATCAGGCTACTCTGTCCGTGGGATTCCCCAGGCAAGAATCCTGGAGCAGGTTGCCATTTCCTTCTCCACAGGAATCTTCTTGACCCAGGAACTGAACCCAAGTCTCCTGTGGATCCTGCATTGGCAGGCAGAATCTTTACCACTGAAGCCACCTGCGATACAAAGATTACCCAGACAAACAAAGAAGGAAATGGGAATCTGAAAGGTATTCAAAGGAAAGGTTATTTCCAAATTTTAATGAATGCTGAGTGCCACCCTTTGCCAAGACTGATCAAGTATAACGTAAGGCTCTGCTCTTAAAGGGCCTTGAAATCCTTCAGGATGACCTTCTAAAGTTCAACCCTCTCTCTAGCCTCCTCCCAACTCTTCTTGGGATTGTCCAGGTGTCCTCGAACACCCTTTCTTTTGCATTAGGAGTGTATTTCCCCCTTGCCTTCCCAAGATAAAGAAGATCATTTCCCATGTCCGAGTTCCCACCCAAGTGAGGAACAGGCTCTTCAGATTATACTTTACCAAAAAAAAAAAAAAGTTTTATTTATTTATGTTAATTTTTGCCCATTTTCCCCCATACCTGTGGTATGTGGGATCTCAGTTACCTGACCAGGGACCGAACCTGCACTCCTGACTTGGAAGACAAAGTCTTAACCACTGGATCACCAGGGAAATCCCTGGATTATTTATTCAGTTCTTGAATCACGTGATCAAAATGGAAAGGCCTGCCATCAACACAGCAGAAAATAAATGACTGTTGAATAAGTGGTCGAATGACATACTCATCACGAAACCCTTTTTAGCTTGAAGGACTGTCAGGCCACTTCCCCCCAGTCGCTTCCAGTTTACATTCACCTGAGCACCTGGGAGGGAGCAACCCTTTCACTCTGACACGGCTCCGCGCCCATGCTCACCGGGGGGCTTCCTACCTCCCCTTTGTAGTCTGGACTTTTCACGACTACTTCAAGCTTCAGTCATAAGCTTCTGTGTTTATTTCTCCCACAGGGTAGGCAGAGTTGATTCTGGGCTCAACTTCAAGATGCAACTGTCAACTGAGACATTCCTTTTGGATTGCTAACAGGTTACATATTTTCCAGTTATCGTTTCCTTTCTCTGAAATAAACTGGCATCTTCTCCCTCATATTCCCAAGTTAATAACATCCCACGTCTGGCATCAAAAGGTCAGAAGACACACAACCTTTTGGTATAATCGTGACAAGACACTTATTAAACACTTTCAAGGTTATTAGGTTGGTGCAAAAGTAATCGCGGTTTTCCACTGTTGAACTTTGCTGTTTTGGAATACTTCCTTAAATAAATGTGGTTATATTATACATCATTTTAATGCCCGTTTCTCACTTTATGTTTTTTTGCTAATGACTTATTACTGTGTATTTTATATTTATTTTAAACTAGGGAAATGACGTTAGACAAAAAGCAAGTTCCTGCAATTTTCTTATTCAAGTTCAAAATGCGTTATAAAGCAGCAGAGACAACTAGCAACATCAACAACGCATTTGCCCCAGGAACTGGCTAACAACGTACAGGGCAGTGGTGGTTCACAAGTTTCGAAAAGGAGATGAGACCCATGAGGACGATGAGCACAGTGGCTGGCCATCGGAAGTTGACAACAGCCAACCGAGAGCGTCATTGAAGCTGATCCTCACAACTACACGAGAAGTTGCCAAAGAACTCGACAGTGACCGTTCTACCATCAAACAGCCTTTGAAGCAAATTGAAAAGGTGAAAAAGCTCAATAAGTACGTGCCTCGTGAGCTGACCAAAAATTAAAAAACTGTCATTTTGAGATGTCATCTTCTCCTATTTTGTGCAGCAACAACGAACCATTTCTCGATTGGATTGATTGTGACATGCAATGAAAAGTATATTTTATACGACAACCGGCGAGAATCAGCTCAGTGGCTGGACTGAGAAGCTCCAAAGCATTTCCCAAAGCCAAACTTGCACCAAAAAAATGTCACGGTCACTGTTTGGTGGTCTGTGCCAGTCTGATCCACTACAGCTTTGTGATCCTGGCGGAACATAACACGTGAGATGTATGCTCAGCAAGTCGACAAGATGCATTGAAAACTGCAACGCCTGCAGCTGGGGCTGCAGAAAGGACCTAATTCTCCTCCATGACAACACCTAACCGTATGTGGTACAACCAGCGCTTCAGAAGTTGAATGAATTGGGCTACAAAGTTTTGCTTCGTCCTCCATATTCACCTGACCTCTCGACAACCAAATACCACTTCTTCAATCATCTTGACAACTTTTTGCAGGGAAAATGTTTCCACGACCAGCAGAAAGCAGAAAATGCTTTCCAAGAGTTTGTAGAATCCCGAAGCACCGATTTTTACACTACAGGAATATACCAACTTATTCCTCTGGCAAAAATGTGTTGCTTTTAATGGTTCCTATTTTGATTAATAAAGATGTGTTTGAGCCCAGTTAAAATGATTTAAAATTCATGGTCTAAAATCGTAATTACATTTGTATCAACCTAACACTTAGGAATTCATAATACTTGGTCAGTTTTCCACACTCTTCAACAATTTTCATCCTGCATCATCCATTTACCAAATAATTACTGAGCACCTTGCATCAGGTACCGTATTAGGTGGGGAGGTAACATGGTAAAAGAGGCTGACCTCATCTTGTTGGGGGGAGGTCCTCTGGCTTTCCCCCACCATCACCCTTGGAATCATTTGTCCCTAGGAGAATGCTAACTCACCTGAGAATGTTCCCTTCCCCTTCTGACCCTTCAGCCCTGAGAACAGAGCTCCCCGCCCACAACAGATCATCTCAATGGATGCCTGTGGGCTCTGGGGGCTCAGATGAAGCCGGTACGGCACTCAGGATAGAACGTATGTAACTCAGGAGTCCGTCTCTAAACATCAGGCGTCGTATACCCTCTATCAAAAGGCGCTTCCACATACAGGCTGCTTGTTGACGTTAGATAAGCTTTCTTAATCTTCCACTGGTGTGGTGCACATGCATTAAAAAAGCTTCACTGGACGTGGTGGTTTCTTACACCGGATCCCAATGCCAACAACACGTTGAGGGCTGAAGTTAATTCAACAGATCCTGGAAGAATGTTTATCTGGGTCATGGGTTTTCCGCTGTCCCTGTGACAGCATTTACAACACAACCGTCCACCACGAGGTTTACACACCACGCGAGGGAGGGCCAGGCGGTAAGACACTGAGTGTGACAAGAGGACAGAAGCTTCAGAGAAGCCTTGATTTCAGAGTAACTTTCTTTCTACTAATTACTAATCTCTCCCATGAGTTGTTTTTTTTTTTTTACTTTTTCCGTTTCCTAATGACCTATGCGCCAGGGGATTCAACATTCTCTAGATCAAGGCTAAGGAAAGCCTCCCATGCCCTACCCACTTTCGGTCAGGAAGGCGACAAAAGGGCCTTTGTCACAGGGGCTCTACCCATTCTCTGAGGGACGCCAGACAAACTGGATACCAGGCAGTTACTGTGTGAGTTAGCAGGGCCAAGAGAAACTGGCTGGCAGCTCCTGCTTTGTTTATCTGTTCCCAGCATATTCTGGCTAGTGCCTGTAATCTCTAAGTAGAACAATCTTAATTGTTTACCAACTCTTTTTCTCTTCCCTAAGACTATCACATCTTATATTAACCTTGGCTCTTACTGCTCTCTCATTTTCAACGGGCAAAAAATGAGTGCGAGGTAAGGACACAGTCTATATATATCAGTTAGGACTGCAAAGACAGAGCAGCAACACAGACGAAGAACTGAGAACAGGGTCAGGGGGCAGGATGTGCGCCAGCTCCACCTCCAGCAGTTAACCACTCGCAGCAAGTAAGCTTCACGTTCTTTTAGTGAGTCGTCCCATGCGGCTCAGTGATAAAGAATCCGCCTGCCAATGCAGGAGGCACGGGTTCAATTCCTGAGTGGGGAAGATCCCCTGGAGAAGCAGATGGCAACTCATCCCAGTACTCTTGCCTGGGAAATTCTACGGACAGAGGAGCCTGGTGGGCTACAGTCCGTGGGGCCGCAAAGAGGTGGACAGGACTTAGTGACTAAACACCAGCAGTTACATCAACAAACCAGAATGTGTGACACAAAACACGAAAACCTGTCCTTCAAACAGCACTTCGTAAGCTTCCTATCTAGTTCACTCGGCTGCAGTGTTCAGTTTACCTGGGAGCTCCCTGAGTCCCTCCCTGTGACAGCGTGATTTAGTCAGGAATACCTATTTGGTTGCCATTTCTGGCTCTGTCTGGAAACCCTTGGAATTTCCTAAGCTTTGAGACTAGTAAAGGTGTCTTTAGTTATGTCAACGAGGTGACTTTTGGACTACTCCTGAAGGAGGAGACTGGTTGCCTGGGAGACAGACCACGTGTTAGAGAAGTTGAACTTTCAGTCCTATCCCGTGACGTCTAGATTCAATCGATCGCCAATGGCTAAGGATTTAATAGATCATACCTATGTAATGAAGCCTCTGTAAAAACCCAAAAAGGAGGGGGTTCAGAGAACTTCCGGATTGGAGAGCTGGGGGGTGAGCAGCTGAAAGCTCCAGACCCCTCCCTGCATACCTTGCCCAGGACACCTCTTGACTTCCACCAGAGTCAAGCCCTGAGGAGAATTCAGGATGGAGAAAAAACAAGCAGCTCTCTAGACTTTGGGTAACGGGCCCTAGATAAAAAGATGCATACCTAAGGGCTAATTTCAATGACCTCAAATCCTTATCTTCCCAAGTACAGAAAAGCACTAAAATCATTGTGATGTCTCTGCTTTGTGATCAGCAATAATCTTCTGATGTTTCACTTCCCCCCCTCCCCCCGCCCCCCCAACTCTGAAAAAACCTCACACATATCCTGGTTCCTCTCTTATCTCATCAGAGTGGTTCCTTAGCACCATCTCTGAGACCAGCTCCAAGGCTATAGTCCTCAGTAAGGTCCTCAAATAAAACTTAACTTGCAACTTTTAAGCTGTGCATTTTGCACCGATTGGCAATCTATATAACCACGTATGGCAGATAGGACTAAAAAACCAAATTCCCTGCTAAATTAACTAAATTTAGTTGTCATTCAAATACTCTGTAGTCAGGCAACAGAATGTTGTTTTACACTGTTTACTGGGACAAACCCAATAACTCTTCATGGGATACACACACACACACACACACATTCTCTCTGTCTTTTCTCCAAATTTCCGCTCCCATCCCCATCATCCTGAAAGATACAGGAACTGTCCAGTGAAGGTGTTCTGCTTTGACACCACCAAACTGAACCCCAGGGAAGCCAACTGTGGCTTCTAAAATAATCTCAAAACAAGTACACACGGGAACCGCACCATCTTCAGGACGTGGTTCTGGTTTCTAAAAGCATCACGTGTATCTGTGCTGCTGCTTCAAAGAGAAGCCTTTCCACATGGTGAGTATGTAAAATTACTGTCATGTTATCCTATACGAGTCACTCTCTCCACTGCAACTCCAAGGACTGCTCCTTACCTCTTCCTTTGGTTAAATTTCAAATATCCTAAGCATGAGTAGAAAAAAATCAAACAAAAACAACAACAAATATTTCCCAATAAGCTATTAACCAACATGTTTTTCCATGTTTCTTTTGTCCTTCCCCTGGAAAACACGTCCACGTTAGAAAGTTCAGTCTATAGTGCTGCCCCAACTCCACCCTGGATTGCACATATTAACATTTCTGCTGCCTTCTGGGTTACCATGAGATATGGAAACCAATAATTAGATAAAGCACAACTTCCTGCCACCAAGGAAACGAACTGCCTATCCTGAGGGGCACTCAACAAAATCAACTGGCCAAAGTGTCAACATCTTCCAAAAGTGTCAAAAGTTTTGAAAGTCAAGGAAAGACTAAGGGATGGTTCCAGACTGTCTAGAAGGTAAGATACATGACAAGTAAGTGCCGCCTGAGCCTCAACTGGCTCCTGGAGCCAGGAAGAGCCCTGGGGGACAGCAGACAACTGGGGATGGTGTCTGAGGCTTAGGTGGTAATGACACAGAGGTCTCAGTATCCTGATTTTGATGGCAGCACTGTGGCTGTATAGAATGCCCTTGTTGGGAACTAACTTGTGGTCTGGCGGTTAAGCTTTCACTGCCATGGGCCTGGGTTTGATCCCTCGTCGGGGAACTGAGATACCACAGACCATGTGGTGCAGGAAAAAAAAAAGAGAGAGAGAGAGAAAGAAAGGTCTCCTTTGTAGGAATCACACACTGTGTGATTTGGGGGGGTAGGGAGATATCAGACTGGCAAATTTGTCTAAAGTGGCTGTACTGCACAGACAAGTTTTCTGTAAATCTATGACTATTTCAAAATCTGAATCTTTAAAAGATGAAGCGGCTCTTTCTGTGTTGATATGATATATGTTCTTTTTTTTTTTTTAAGTTCAGCAATGTGCAACAGCACTTTTTTTTTTTTTCTTTTTGGCCACACCGCCCTGGCTTGTAGGATCTTGGTTCCCCAACCAGGAATCAAACCCATACCCCCTGAAGTAGAAGGGTACAGTCCTCACCACCGGACTGCCAGGGAACTCCCTATCAGGCTCCTTCTATGCAAAAAATTAAGAAAAACATATACACAACTGCTTGAACGTGCAGAGTCTCTGAAAGGATGCCTAGGAACCCGATGACACTTGCCACATCCAGGGAGGGAAGCGGAGTGGCTGAGGGCCGAGGAGGGCAGAGGCGGGCCTCGTTACACACCCTTTTGAAATCTAAGCCACGCAGGGAAATTAAAATGGCTTTTATTTTGGTTTCGAGGATCACCTGAATGATGGAGCCTAAATTTGTCTGTACATATCCAACAGAGAGGAACAAACACCTACTTAAACTAGTTATCTCAGAAGACTAGGGGGTGGATGAGGGCTGGGGAATTTTTATTTTCTGATACACGTTTCTATAAAGCTTGTGTTTTTAGAGATGAGTATTACTCCTATAATCAGAAAAAAATATTAAAAATAAAATACTGAGTAGCTACCAGTTATCAGTGTACAAGGAAACTCTTTATACTAGGATTCAGATCACGTTCTCCATGACCCTGTGGTCCTCAGCTTCCTTCAGGCCCAACTTTCTCAATCCCATCAGAGGGGACTGTAAGGAAAAGGTTTTTTCCTTCTCTGTACATTCACAACACTTAATACTGCTGGTCACTAAATGTGTTGGGGTTTTCCCATAGACACGTAGTTCTCAGAATCTTGGGGACACCAGCTGGGTGTCCTACCATTCGGTTCAATTCTGACTGTCTCTCTCTGGACATAGCAACAGATCCCACAGCTTAAGAGCCCAGTCCCATGGGACCACCCTTCCTCACTTCAGATATGGGCAAGTCCAGGCTGTCACCTGTGTCTAACCAACCTGCTATAAATTGAGAGGTTCCTAGGACCCACTCCTCAGCTCCGATTAGTTTGCTAGAGCAAATTAATAATAATAATAAAAAGAAGACCTCAGGGAATTCCCTGGAGGCCCAGCGGTTAGGCCTTGGTGCTTCCACTGCAGGGGGGCACGGGTTTGATCCCTGGTCGGGGAACAAAGATCCTGCA
>NW_011494943.1:7975129-7982386 GCF_000754665.1 Bison bison bison
AGATCCTGCATGCTGTATGGCAGAAGGGTGCAGAGCGTCCCCAACCTTGCTGTGAGCACCCACCTCCCAGCACCCCCATCTTCACCAACCCAGAAGCTCTCCACACCCAGGCCTTCTGGGGGTTTTATGGAGGCTTCATGATACCGGCACAAGTGGTCAAATCATGGCCACTGGAGATGGATTCAACTCCTCCCCAGAGGTCACAGGGGCTAGGTTGAAGGTACCCACCCTCTCATCACAAGGTTGGTGCCCCCAGGAACCAGCCCCCATCCTGGGTTTATCCCGGGGATTTCCAAAAACTCCTTGCATTAACATAATTCAGGGGTAACTGAAAGGGGCTTGTTCTAAATAATGGAGATACTTTGACTGCTATTCTCACGGAGGAAGTTCCAACAGTTTTAGGAGCTCTGTGCCAGGACAGGAAGACCAAATCCATATTTCTTATTATAAATCTCAGAATCACAGGGACCAAACAAGAGCAGCCACGTTGGACTGACACACGAGGATTAAAAGTGATGCGTGTAACGCGTCCACGTGCTGGGGCACCCAGTGCCCTGCTTATCACTAACACAATCTCAAGAACTGAACTGATCGAGATGTGAAGGTCTGGATTTTTCAAAGACACCAACCCCATCCCAGTGAGGGGCTGAGAGGAGAGAACCCCACGGGAAGTTCACACTCAGGCATGCCAGGATTCTGCCAGGGCCTGTCCTCCTGCCTGGAGAGGAGGAGTAGATGGTGTCTGCAATAGAGACGGTCGGGGGGACCGGCCACTGTGCAAAATTAAATGCAGTGCAAAAACCAGCCTCAGTGGATATGAACCAGAGCAGCTATGCACCACATTTAACAACAACAAGGGCTCTCAGTAGAGCGGAACAGACAGACCCTGGCAAATGGAGGGAGGATATTTTGTCCTTGAGGAGCTTCAAGCTTGGAAAAGATGATCAAGGAAACACACAGCGGTTAAGTACAGTGTGACAAGCACGGAAAGAATTTCAAAAGACGGATGTGTGTGTCTGTATGCATGCAAACACATACATATATGTTGTATTTTAGAAAGCATTTAACATACAAACACATTTAAATTTAGAGAAAACTGAAGTTCACATGAAGAGACAGCAAGGTACATCACTAAGATTTTTAGAGGAAAAGGGATAAAGTCGTGCTCTTACCTGGGTATTGTCTGTATAATGAAAATATCTTGGCCACGAACAGATTCTTGTATTTCAACTCTTGTTTCTGAAAAATAAAAATGTTCTATAGTTTTAAGGAAAAGTACTTCATGCTGTAAGAATGTAAGAATTGGGCAGCAATTGGAGTAAGCAATTGGGCAGTAAGGAATCTAAACAACAACTCATTGGAAAAGACCCTGATGCTGGGAAGATTGAAGGCAGGAGGAGAAGGGCACCACAGAGGATGAGATGGCTGGATGGCATCACCAACTGGGTGGACATGAGATTGAGCAAGCTCCGGGAGTTAGTGATGGACAGGGAAGCCTGGCGTGCGGCAGTCCATGGGGTCGCTAAAAGTCGGACATGACTGAGCGACTGAACTGAACTTAAATCAACACGTCACTTAGTGTACCAAAATAAATTCTTAATAGATCTGGGAATGACATGTACTGAAAGAAAAAAGTCAAGCTCAGGGGAAAATAAGCCAAAAATAGACTAGAAGGCAAAAGCAATAATCAGGTCTATGTAAAATCTCAGGGTCCAGAAAAGAAAATCCATCACTAAATAAACACAAGATGCTCAGGGAAAAGTATTCAGCAATTAAAGAGGCCAAGGGTTAATATCTGTATTGTTCTTTTAACAACGCCGTGGCTTCCTCTGTTTCAGGCCCTGAGCTGGGGTCCCAAAAAGGAGGACTGGACCAAGGGGACACAGAGTGACCCGGGAGAGACAATGCAATGCCACAGACTGGCAAACACTCCAGGCCAGTATGTAGGAGAAAGCCCAGCCACGAGAGAGGAGAAACGCCTGGGAACGATGGCCTCACCGCAGGCTGGACCATGTAGTGGGAACGCAAGTGTGGAACAGCGGGGGCAGGGTGTGCCAAGCCGGGGCAGGGGTATCACTGTGCATCTGGAGACAGACTGAAAGAGGAGAAGGAGACAGAGAGGAGGGCAGGGAGCCAACTGTGGCCAGACTTCCCAAGAGTCTGGATTTTATTCCAAAGTAGATAGGAGAACCACTGGAGGATTCGTGGGATCACTGGCTACTGCGTAAAGAGAATGGTGGCAAAGCAGGAGTGGCTACTTGGAGAGCCACTCCAGGACGTTTTTTGGAGTCCAGGCAAGTGACAGACAGTGTGCTGGACCAGAGCAGCAGCAGTGGAGGTAGTGAGGGGAGCAGGCAGATTTCAAATGGATTCCTGAGCACAGCACACAAGACATGCTCATGGGTGTAATGCAAGGTGAAGCAGGTGAGATGGGCAGAACCTAGGTCCCAAAGGGCCCCAACACGACTGCTAAGGAGACTGAACTCTAGCCTGTAAAATGTGAAGCAGAGGTAAGTCAAAAACATTTGCATTGTGGAAATAACGCGTTGGCGGGGAGCAGAACAAACTAAAGGCTGAAAATGCAAGTAAGAAGGCCTGTTAAGAAGCTGCTTTGACAGCACGAGAGAGAGAGGAGGCCCAGAACAGTGATGGGAAGATGGAGAAAAAGGTGCTCCCCAAACCTCCCTCCTTTCCTACAATGCTTCATTTATGAGATCCCCAAATGCCATCACAATGAACCGAACCTGTTACTGTTAAACAGGCTATCTCACCTATATGCACTCACCTTCACTGGAAGTCGCGCTTCCAATGAAGGGGACTGGGGTTCAATCCCGGGTCGGGGAACTAAGATTCCCACATGCTGCACAACTCAGCCAAAAAATAAACAAATTAATTGAAAAAGAAGAATGAAGGCTCTTTTTTAGAAAAACTCCAGTTCACAGGCATGTGTATAACAACAACAAAAAAAATCAAAATAAGCATCTCCTGACTTGCCCTGGCAGGAAAGCTTCTGAAGTCACCAAGTTAACAGCTATTGAGTGTGGAAGCTGGATTAAGGGTTTCTGGGAGTTGATTATATAACACAGATGTAACTTGTATACACTCCAGAACGTATGCTTTACATTACTACCCAATACTTTGCTTTTTTAGCTCCCCAAACATCAGTTTCATCTTAATTATCTCCTGAGCAAACACAGAAACATGAATCCAAGGCTTTCCACTTTGCAAAAATAATTCCCAGCTGGGCGTTTATTCCTGGAACACGGCTATCAACAAAGGGCCTTCAAGCAGTATTACTTTATGTTCCAGCTCTCCCTGGAAGCCCAGGCAGGGGATCTCCCTGGAGGTCCAGTGGACCTCACGCTTCCACTGCAGGAGATGCAGGTTCCACCCTGGGCTGGGAATTAAGAGCCCCACATCCTTCGCCTGGTTCGGAACAAAAAACTTAGGCGGCAACAAAAAGTGGTGACTAACCCAGGGTGAGCTTGGACAAGACTTGAGAGAAAAAATGAGAGATAAAACTAACTCAAAGAGGTTTTTAAAGTAAGTCATTACCTATCTAGTACAGATGGCTCTTAACACCATTTGATGACTTAGTGAGACAGATAAATGTAGAAAGTCTGTATCAAATACAGCAAAATAAGGAAGAAAAATCTCTTCCATCACTTTTTTCATTCTAAAATGATAAGATATTTGCATTACCTTGGAACAACAGGAAAGAAGACTTAAGGAGACAACAAGAAGTCAAGGTTTGCTGCTGCTGCTAAGTCATTTCAGTCGTGTCCAACTGTGGGACCCCACAGACGGCAGCCCACCAGGCTCCCCCGTCCCTGGGATTCTCCAGGCAAGAACACTGGAGTGGGGTGCCATTTCCTTCTCCAATGCATGAAAGTGAAAAGTGAAAGTGAAGGCGCTCAGTCGTGTCTGACTCCTAGCGACCCCATGGACTGCAGCCCACCAGGCTCCTCCGTCCATGGGATTTTCCAGGCAAGAGTACTGCAGTGGGGTGCCATTGCCTTCTCCAGTCAAGGTTTAGAAGTACCGAAAACTTTCCAACCCTATTGTTAAAGAGCAACGGATTTCTGTGTTAAATATTATAACACTCGCCTTTTAAAAACATGCCAGTCAATTAAACAGAGCCTGAAGGACAAAGAACGTTTAAGAAGTTTAACTTACCTCCATTGGTCTCTTGATAAACCACAGACTTCCCCAATTCAGCACCAAGACGCCTAAAGGGAGAAAAAAAGCAATTAAGGCCCTTTCAGAAGTGCAGAGTCTTAACCACTGGACCATCAGAGAAGTCACAACTCCAACGAAGGGGACTGGGGTTCAATCCCCGGTCAGGGAACTAAGATCCCACATGCTGTGTAACTCAGCCAAAAAATAAACACTTGAAAAAAAGAATGAAGGCTCTTTTTAGAAAAACTCCAGTTCACAGGCACGTGTTTAACAAAAAGACTACAATAACTACATCAGCTGCTGCTGCTAAGTCACTTCAGTCCGACTCTGTGTGACCCCACAGATGGAAGCCCACCAGGCTCCCCCGTCCCTGGGATTCTCCAGGCAAGAACACTGGAGTGGGTTGCCATTTCCTTCTCCAATGCATGAAAGTGAAAAGTGAAAGTGAAGTCGCTCAATCGTATCCAACTTAGGGACCCCATGAACTGCAGCCTACCAGGCTTCTCTGTCCATGGGATTTTCCAGGCAAGAGTGCTGGAGTGGGGTGCCATCACCTTCTCCGAATACATCAGCATTCTCTTACCAAAAAAAAAAAAAAAAATTTAGCAAATTTAACTCATTAAGAACTAAAACTCCGCTGTCATTCCATGAGCAGCTTCCAGCGCTCACCATTCTGTAACACACCACTTTACTGGGAAGAGCCCACAACCAAAGTTTAACATCTAGTTCCATCATTTTTCGAATAATAATTGTCTTGCAAAATCGATTGCAAACAAATATGTGGTTAGCAGCAATAATTCCAAAAACACAAGCCAAAGGTAAATGCCTCAGTGGTCAAAAGCATCAGACTTCCGTGTCATTAACCAAATGCAATATGAATCTTGTTTGGATCCTGATTAGAACAAAGCAAGTAGAAAACTCATTTTTGAGACAATCTAGGAAATATGCTTTCCTTGTGGCTCAGATGGTAAAGAACCTGCCTATAATGCAGGAGACCCAGGTTCAGGCCTTGGGTCGGGAAGATCCCCTGGAAAAGGAAACGGCAGCTCACTCCAGTATTCTTGCCCCCATGGACAGAGCCTGGTGGGCTACGGTCTGTGGGGTCGCAAAGACGTGACTGAGTGACTAACACACACAGTGAAATACATTAGGACTAGACATGAGAGTAGACAAAGGAATTAATAATGGGTTTTGTTTGTTTTCAGTTATGAGTCAGTATTACCATTTTTATGAGTGAAATAAGGGCTGTTGATAATCGGTTGTTGTTTATGTTCTACAATCTGTTTAAAAACACTCCAGCCAAGTATACAACAGAACATTATTCAGTCTTAAAAAGAAATGAAACTCTGGTACATGCTACAATACGGATGTGCTATGTGCTTAGTTGCTCAGTTGTGTCTGACTCTTTGCAACCCCATGGACGGTAGCCCGGCTAGGCTCCTCTGTCCACAGGGATTCTCTAGGCAAGAATACTGGAGTAGGTTGCCATGCCCTCCTCCAGGGGATCTTCCCAACCCAGGGACTGAACTCAGGTCTCCCACATTGTGGACAGATTCTTTACCACTGAGCCACCAGGGAAGCCCACATTATTGATGAACCTCGATTGAAAAAAAAAAAAGATTCTAAGTAAAAAAGTCAGACACAAAAAGACAAATATTGTATGAGTCCATGTATAGGAAGACCTTAGAATGGGAACACTCACACCTACAGAAAATAGAACAGAGGTTACCAGGGACTGGGAGGGGTGGATAAAGGGGAGTTAGTACTTAAAGAGAGTACAGAGTTCCTATTTGAAATGATGAAAAAGATCTAGAAATGAACAGTGCTGATAATCACACAACACTGTGAATGTACTTAATGCCAGTGATTACACACTTAAAAATGGTTAAAACTTAAAACTTTTCTGGAACAATTTTTTCAAGAACCAAATATAAGACCAAGGCAAAACCATTGACTATTTAATTCTGCCCTCCCCGCTCTGGTTTCTTTCAGCAAGATCACTGTGGTAAATGTGACCCAAAATAAACAAACACAAGCTTTATATTTAAAATTAGTGTTTTAGTTGGCCTCAGAAGGAAAGACAAATAATCAGTGGTCAGGAATGGAAACGAGGTAGTAGACTGCAAAAGGACTGTTTGTTTTTTTACACTCTTCTAATCTCATTTAAAACTAACTAAAAAGAACACAGGCATTACTGAGATAATATGACTAAAGTTTCCCCTTTCTTCTACATTTTTCATCTAGAATTTTAAAATATATTCATGCATTACTTATAACTCTGAAAACCCCACAGAACTCTAATAAAGTTGTTTAAAACGTGAAAATGACTTTAAAAGTTAAAAAACAAGCTTATGTTTTTTTTTTAACAACTTTATTTGCAAAGGCCTCAGAAGGTTCTTTCTCTACAATAGGCTCTGGAACTCTCTACAAGAGCCAACTAGAAAAGAGGCCATTTAGTAAGCATGTATTATTCAGAGGGCCACTATGAACCTCTGCTCTGCTAGACGCTTGAAGGCATGAACCATTATTTGGTTCGTGTTGACAATGTTCTGGGCCCAGTAGAAGGAACTGTCTCTATCTTACAATGAAGTTCAGGAAAATCAAGTCTCTTGCCCAGGGGCAAGACGCCCAAGGTCCTAAGACCCCAAATGCCACTCGAGGCTGGAGGCTTCCTTAGGTGAACAAGTGAAAAAGCAAAGACTTTAAACTGATCGAACCTAACTGACTTACAGACTACGGTTAGACCTGTCGTTTCAATCATCAGCTGCGATAAATCTGCTCCCCGGGGTTGCCTTGTCCTCACTGCCCTCCCCTACACGTCTGCTTCAGTCCGTGCATCTTGGGCCTCGGGGGTCTTTCACTTGCAAGGCCGCCCCCGGCCACCCCCATCTACTGCACCCGATGTTTTAACTACGTGCCGGCCTCCGTCTCCCCGGGTGGGAAGACTTGGGAACCGCAGCGATCAGATCCAGAGGTCAACTCCAACCGTGGGAAAAGCAGCCAAACCCAGAGCCGCCCCCGATCCCACAAAGCTCTAATCTGGCGGGGCGGGGGGTTCCACCGCCTGGGGGGGGGGGG
>NW_011494943.1:7982486-7983061 GCF_000754665.1 Bison bison bison
CCGCCTGGGAGGTGGGAGTGGGGAGCCGAAAGCAGGGCGGGCGCTCCAAGGACCCGAGGGGTGGGCTTGGGGAGAAGCCAGTTAATAGCCAACCGGCCCAACGCGTTTTCAGCTTCAGAGTTGGGGTCGGGGCTGAGGGTGGGGGCGGCAGGATGAAGGGGCCAAATCATCCCTCGCCCCGGTCGGGGGATGTGGAGGCGAAGAGGAGCAAGGACGGTCTCCCCGAAAGGAAGGGGCCCCCCGGGACATCCGCTATCCCCGCCCCTTACTCGGTGATGCGCTTGGCCAGCTCGGTGCAGGCGGCCGTGGAGTTGGCAGAGAAGACTCGGTAGCCGGTGCGGGCGGCGTTCATGGCGGGGCGGACGGCGGGGCAGGCTCGCGGGGCGCGGAAAGCGGAGGACACGGAGAGCGGGGGCAGCAGCAGCAGCTTCCTAGGCATCGTCCGGCCCGGGGGCGCGGTTACAGCCGGCCCTCGCGGGTCTGCACCGGGGAGCGGTTCTGACGGAGGCGGCCGCGAGGCCAGCGCAGCGAAGGCGCCGAGAAAACCGACACTGGGGGCGGGGGGCGGGGAGAGA
>NW_011494943.1:7983161-7986469 GCF_000754665.1 Bison bison bison
ACGCCCCCTCGCTGAGGAATCGGGCGCGCCCAGAGAGCGAAGTAACCTGCGCCGCCGATCACCTCAAAGATAGCGACGAGGGCTCCGCCCCCTCTGGGAATCCGAAAGGCGCAGCTAGAGTGCCCGTACGATCGCCATCTTAGGTGAGGGCAGGGCGGTGGGCAACTCTCCACAAGCTTATTTTTTTCCTAGGAAGCCACTAAAGATTCGTTTCGCCACTTTGATCCTGTCGCCCCACGGGGGTTCTTTTGCTCTCACGTTCTTGGGCGGTGCAGACTGACTTTTTAGTGGTGCCAGTCTGTCCAACTTTTCCCTGCCAGGACCCAAAATGTCCGCCTCTGCGCTGGCTGACGATCTAGCCCTGAGCGTCTATGGTAACACTGCGCGAGAGCCCTGCGAGGCGCATACGCTGGACTGGGAGGTTGCCTGGGATACTAAAATGCCCAAAAGGTGGTGTATCAAGTGTTTATTCCCCAAACAGACTCCAATCTGGAATCTGTACGTTAGGCAAGGCTCTCTGAACGAGTCAAAGCATTCTTGGCAGTCTTTGCTCTCGGTCACAAAAGCCTTTCTCTGTGCCCGTGGCCCTCGAAGACCCACTCACGTGACATCTGCTCCACTGGGTCTTTCTAGATACTTGAGCCACAGTAAGCCACCCTCGCCCGCTGGACGGTACTATGCATGGCACCGTGTATAGTTGCTTCTATTTTAGTTTTGTGAGTGTCTGACTTTCCAACCAGGATGTAAGTACTCTTAGGGAAAGACCCTGTACCAGTTAGTGCTTTTGTCTTTCCCAGTGTCTGTGTCCAGAGGCACACAATCCATCCCTGTCAATTAAGATCCAAGAAGAAAGTTAAAGGATGAGGAAACATTTGAGTCACTGTTTATCAGTTGCCCCGGGATTGGGGAGGAAGGCTGATCTCCTGTTTCTTCTTATTCTGAGGACTCTCCCTGTTGTGACATTAAGCCTGAGGGAGCAGTTGATAGTGCTTCTCGTGAAGCCTCCCAAGCCTCAAGCTTCAAGATTTGGAAACTTAACTGCCCCAGGGCCTGTTAGCAGCCTGACCCACATTCCAGCTGCCTCTGCAGAATTACTGACACATTTTTCTCTTCTTTTTTTTAAGCAATATATATTTGTAAATATTTATTTTGGCTGCACTGAGTCATAGTTGCACACTTGGGATCTTTAGTTGTGGCATGCGAACTCTTAGCTGAGGCATGTGGGATCAAGTTCTCTGACCCTGGAGTGAACCCAGGCCCCCTGTATTGGGAGTGTGGAGTCTTAGCCACTGGACCAGCAGGGAAGTCCCTCAGGTCATGCTGCTAAGTCGCGTCAGTCGTGTCCGACTCTGTGCGACCCCATAGACGGCAGCCCACCAGGCTCCCCCGTCCCTGGGGTTCTCCAGGCAAGAACACTGGAGTGGGTTGCCATTTCCTTCTCCAATGCATGAAAGTGAAAAGTGAAAGTGAAGTCGCTCAGTCGTGTCCGACTCCTAGCGACCCCATGGACTGCAGCCTACCAGGCTCCTCCGTCCATGGGATTTTCCAGGCAAGAGTACTGGAGTGGGGTGCCATCGCATATCTATCTATTTATATCTCCCCTCAAACCTCAAACTAAACCCATCTTTATTTTCTTGATTCTCTCCAAACTGACCTGCTCCTCTCTTCCTTCTGTGAGTAAACATAACATGAGGTTCCCAGTCAATAAAGTGCCAGAGAAGCCTCCACATTTTCCTTTCCTTCACTTTCTATATCCATTTATCCATATATTAACATTGACCATCTGCTGTTTGCCAGGCCCATTTTAAGTAGTTTGGGATTCTTTAGAGATAAAAAAAAAGACAAAAATTCCTACCCTGGAGAGGAACATCTCTCAGGGGGAGAGAAATTGAAAAGTAAACATAATAATTGAGTAAATTATATAGTATGTTAGAAGTTGTATTTATTTCCTATTGCAGCGGTAATAAATTACCACAAAGGGGCTTAAAAGTAAAACAGTAAAGTGTCAGTCACTCAGTTGTGTCCGACTCTGCAACCCCATAGACTCTAGCCCACCAGGCTCCTCTGTTCATGGGATTTTCCAGGCAGGAATACTGGAGTGGGTTGTCATTCCCTTCTCCAGGGGATCTTCTCAACCCAGGGATCAAACCCAGGTCTCCTGCATTGCAGGTGGATTCTTTACCATCTGAGCCATGAAGTGGCTTAAAATGACACAAACTTATACAATCTTACAGTTCTGGAGGTCAAAGGTCCTACAATGGAGGTGTTGGCAAGCTGATTTCCTTCTGAAGGTTCTGGAAGAAAATGCATTTCCTTGCCTTTTCCACTCTCTAGAGACCACTTCTCTCCTTGGCTAGTGGTCCCCATCTTCAAAACCAACAACCTATCTTCTTCAAATCTCTCTCTTTCATCTTTGCTTCCATTCACATATCTTTACCCACTCTGACATCCCTGCCCCCGTCTTATGGACTTTTGTGATGACATTGCATCCAACTGGAGAATCCAGTAAAACGTCCCCATGTCAAGGACCTAATCTCATCTCATCTGTGAAGTCACTTGTACTGTGTAAGTAATCGACTCGCTGGTTTGGGATGATAAATTTTCACATATTGAGGTATGGGAAGTCATTCTGGCTTATACATGAGTTAACTTGAATTTTATACTAACTATAACAGTCTGTTAGTGGCTTATGAAAATTACAGTGTACATCTGTTTTAATTATTAAGGAAAAGGGCGCACTGACCAGAAGTAAAGAGTGAAAGTAAAAGTGTTAGTCGCTCAGTCGTGTCCGACTTTTTTCGACCCCATAGACTGTAGCCAGCCAGGCTCCTGTCCATAGGGTTCTCCAGGCAAGAATACTGGAGTGGGTTGCCATTTCCTTCTCCAGGGGCTCTTCTGGAACCAGGGATCGAACCCGGGCCTCCCACGGTGCAGATTCTTTATCGGGGCAAAGTAAAGAATGTACACGTTAAAAATAAAGATTGAATGCCTCCCTCTGGGAAGCCACTGTTGCTTACTCTCAATGATAAGACTCCCTTCCCAGGCACAAGGCCGTGAGTCACTGTGTTCCTGATGATCTGTTTTGTTTTTGTTTTTTTTTTTCAATTTTGAAAGAATGTCTTGATGACTTGTTTAATGTTCTTTGTCCTCAGTTCAGTTCAGTTCAGTCGCTCAGTCGTGTCCGACTCTTTGCGACCCCGTGAATCGCAGCACGCCAGGCCTCCCTGTCCATCACCAACTCCCAGAGTTCACTCAGACTCAAGTCCATCGAGTCAGTGATGCCATCCAGCCATCTCATCCTCTGTCGT
>NW_011494943.1:7986569-7986969 GCF_000754665.1 Bison bison bison
ATCAGAATCTTTTCCAATAAGTCAACTCTTCACATGAGGTGGCCAAAGTACTGGAGTTTCAGCTTCAGCATCATTCCCTCCAAAGAAATCCCAGGGCTGATCTCCTTAAGAATGGACTGGTTGGATCTCCTTGCAGTCCAAGGGACTCTCAAGAGTCTTCTCCAACACCACAGTTCAAAAGCATCAATTCTTTGGCACTCTTTGTCCTAATAAGACATAAAACTGTGCTGAAAACCATGCTTCTCTGGAGCAGTTCCTCAGAGTTATCTGGGAGGCTGTCTTCCAGCCTACGCTGCTGCTAAGTCACTTCAGTCGTGTCCGACTCTGTGCAACCCCATAGACAGCAGCCCACCAGGCTCCCCCGTCCCTGGGATTCTCCAGGCAAGAACACTGGAGTGGG
>NW_011494943.1:7987069-7987542 GCF_000754665.1 Bison bison bison
CTGGGCTGGATGAAGCACAAGCTGGAATCAAGATTGCTGGGAGAAATACCAATAACCTCAGATATGCAGATGATACCACCCTTATGGCAGAACATGAAGAGGAACTAAAGAGCTTCTTGATGAAAGTAAAAGAGGAGAGTGAAAAAGTTGGCTTAAAGTTCAACATTCAGAAAACTAAGATCATGGCACCCCGTCCCATCACTTCATGGCAAATAGATGGGGAAACAGTGGAAAAAGTGGCTGACTTTATTTGGGGGAGCTCCAAAATCACTGCAGATGGTGATTACAGCCATGAAATCAAAAGACACTTACTCCTTAGAAGGAAGTTTATGATCAAACTAGACAGCATATTAAAAAGCAGAGACATTACTTTGTCAACAAAGGTCTCTCTAGTCAAGGCTATGGTTTTTCCAGTAGTCATGTATGGATGTGAGAGTTGGACTATAAAGAAAGCTGAGCACAGAAGAATTGAT
>NW_011494943.1:7987642-7988941 GCF_000754665.1 Bison bison bison
CCATAGACAGCAGCCCACCAGGCTCCCCCGTCCCTGGGATTCTCCAGGCAAGAACACTGGAGTGGGTTGCCATTTCCTTCTCCAATGCATGAAAGTGAAAAGTGAAATCGAAAGTGCTCAGTCGTGTCTGACCCTCAGTGACCCCATGGACTGCAGCCCACCAGGCTCCTCCATCCATGGGACTTTCCAGGCAAGAGTACTGGAGTGGGGTGCCATTGCCTATAGTTTGTCTCAAATAATACTATTTTCTTTTCCTATTTTTTTCTTTCTTTTTTGTCTTTTCTTTTCCTATTACAGTTTTTTGTTGTTGTTTTGTTTTGTTCCGAGGCATATGGAACTTCCCTGACCAGGGATCAAACCGCTGTGGAAATGCAGAGTCTTAAACACTGGACCACCAGGAAAGTCCCTTAGATTGTTTATTGATTGTTTTCATCGACAAGGGGATCCAGATGTCAACATCTTTGGAGGATTGTTATCCTTGCTACCACAGAAGAAAAAATTAGGAAAAAGAGCAGAAGAAGAGGGTTCTGGAGTGGGGTACCAACCAAGTTTTGTGTTTTCTACTTTCCAAAACTTCTGGAAGCCCTCCCACCTTCTTAGCCCTGTGATAGGTGTCTCACTAGGGTAGCCAGCTCCTCCCTACTTGGTTCCATTCATAATGACCTCTTCTTTACATTCACCTGTTCTCCACATAAGCCAGCCTGGGATTTACATATACAGATCTGATAGTGACTCCTCTCAAAAGGTATCAGAGGTTCCCTGTCACTTTTAGAATAAAGCCAAAGCTTAAGGTCTGATCCCTGCCTGTGTCTTCAGTTTCATGCCTTGTATTCTTCCCTTTGGCATCAGTAGTAGATATAATGATCATCTGAGTTAAATTCACCCATTCTAGTCCTTCTTAGTTCGCTAATTCCTAGACTGTCCACATTCATTCTTGCCGTCTCCTATTTGACCACTTCCAATTTGCCTTGATTCATGGACCTAACATTCCAGGTTTCTATGCAATATTGCTCTTTACAGCATTGGACCTTGCTTCTATCACTAGTCACATCCACAGCTGGGTGTTGTTTTTGCTTTGGTTCTGTCCTGTCATTCTTTCTGCTTTACTGACTATGCCAAAGCCTTTGACTGTGTGGATCACAATAAACTGTGGAAAATTCTTAAAGAAATGGGAATACCAGACCACCTGACCTGCCTCTTGAGAAATCTGTATGCAGGTCAGGAAGAAACAGTTAGAACTGGACATGGAACAACAGACTGGTTCCAAATAGGAAAAGGAGTACATCGAGGCTGTATATC
>NW_011494943.1:7989079-7996313 GCF_000754665.1 Bison bison bison
GGTCTCTCTAGTCAAGGCTATGGTTTTTCCAGTAGTCATGTATGGATGTGAGAGTTGGACTATAAAGAAAGCTGAGCACAGAAGAATTGATACTTTTGAACTGTGGTGTTGAAGACTCTTGAGAGTCCCTTGGACTGCACGGAGATCCAACCAGTCCATCCTGAAGGAGATCAGTCCTGGGCGTTCATTGGAAGGACTGATGTTGAAGCTGAAACTCCCAATACTTTGGCCACCTGATGCGAAGAGCTGACTCATTTGAAAAGACCCTGATGCTGGGAAAGATTGAGGGCAGGAGGAGAAGGGGACAACAGAAGATGAGATGGTTGGATGGCATCACCAACTCAATGGACATGAGTTTGGGTAGACTCCAGAAGTTGATGATGGACAGGGAAGCCTGGCGTGCTGTGGTTCATGGGGTCACAAAGAGTTGGTCACGACTGAGCAACTGAACTCACACTCAAAGATGTGTATATTGTGAGGATCACCAATCACGAGATTGTACCCAATCTCCCTTCTTCCTTTCAGTGTTAGAACCAGCCCAGCTAGTGTCAGGTCCCAGCCTCCCTTGCAGCTAGGGTGGCCACGTGAACACATGTGGCCAAGGGAATGAGAATAGAAGTGATGTGTGCAATGTGCAGGCATCTGGTGCCCCTGGTCTGTCATTTCACTACTGGGAAATGACAATCACTGGAGCAAGCCCTGTGGACCTGGAGGTGGAGGCCATGTGTTGAGGACAGCAGAGTCAGCTTATCACCTGAGTTGCTGGGTGACCTCAGGAAGCAGAGCTGCCCTGCCGGTTCTGGACCACCCACCTCTGGTCACAGAGGACAGGAGATCCCCATCTATCTGATTTAAAGCACATTATGCTGGGAGCTTTCTCTTAGAGCCTTTTAGCCTGTCCCCACTGGTCCCCATTTTTGGGTGATTATCTCCCCACCAGACTGTTAGCTCCAAAGGCGTGGGTAACTCTGTGTTCTTTCATCCTTGTGTCTCTGGACCAGAGAGACCATGTTTAGCCAGCGCATCTCATGTTTAGAAGTCTCTGATGAAAATAAATGTACAAAATTTGAGATTGGAAGTCCTCATCTTCACAAAACCTCAATGTCTAAATTCCTACAAACTTCTTATTTCTCCAGTGATAGGCTGGAAGGGCCACAACAGATGAATTAGGGGGAATTCCCTGGTGGTCCAGCAGTTAAGACTTCATCTTCCAGCACAGGGGGTATAGGTTCGATCCCTAGTTGGGGTGCTGGGGTTCCACATGCCTCATGGCCAAAAAACCAAGACATGGAGCAGAAGCAGTGTTGTGACAAATTCAGTAAAGACTTTAAAAATGGTCTACACCAAAAACAGACTTCAAAAAAAGAGATGAATTTGTAATAACTATTTGGGGGGCTACTGATGAGAAGCAGCTGCCCTCCCAAACTGCCTCAGGCGTGGAGGGAGGAGGCTGGGCTTTAGGTACAGAATGTCTTTAGAAGTGCCGTCAAGCTAGGCATTTAATCTTAGCCTGGCATCAAGAACTACGTGCTCTGTTTTAATGTGACGCTTCATAAAGAATGAACATTTCGGTTACGCTGCTGGAAGTGTTCCCAGTTAACAGTCTGCGTCTGACAATCTACGTGGCGCCAAGACGGTTCACACACTGTGCTTGGAGCAGGGATCGGTAGTGCCTTTCGGGTGCCCGGCACATAGTAAGGGCTCTGCTTGTATATACGGACCTGACCCATGACACAGCAAATAGCTATTGATCTCTGATGTTGGGCAGAGGTCTCGCAGTTGGCCTCATGCTTTCACATTCTGTCCTTCCTTCCCTCCAATGGCTCTAGCCCACTCTCCACACACACAGCAGATTTCCTGGTAAAAAGCCTTCAGGGCTGTCCACTGCCTACAAGGCCGAACTCCCTAGCCGGACAGGGTCTGAGCCTCCCTCCCCATCTCCTGCTTTCCCCTCCCCCTCCCCCCAGAGGCCACGCCCTGGGTCTGTGGCTTTCTCAACTCTTTGCCATTTGCTGACAATGATGTGGTTTTTTTTACGTCTGAGAATCTTTGGAATGTTCACTATGATTTCTTCTTTGTCATGTGAATTGTTAGCAGTATGTTGCTTGATTTTTAAACTTTGAGAAACTTCTAGAGATTTATGACTGATTTCTAATTTAATTCCACTTGGTAAGAGGACACACTCTAAGTGAACTCAGTCTTCTGCTCTGTGTTGAGACTCTCTTGGTGGTTCGGCACGTGATCTATGTAGGTAAATGTCCTACCTGCATCCGAAAAGAATAGGTGTTCCATGGTTTGGAAGTGCATGTCCTATATCTGTTGGTTAGATCAAGTTTGTTAGTTGTATTCAAATTCTTTATTACCTTAATTATTTTTCATCTGCTTGTTCTCTGATTGTGGAGTTTTTTTATATTTCCATTTAGTTCTTTAATATTTGCTTTCTAGGGACTTCCCTGGTGGTCTAGTGGCTAGGACTCTGCTCTCCCAATGCAGGGAGCCTGGGTTTGTCCCCTGATCAGGGAACTGTAATAGAGCCCATATGCTGAAACTAAGTCTTGGCCAAGCCAAATAAATAGATATTAAAAATTTTTTTGCTTTCTAGATAGATAGATAATCATATCAATTCTGTTTCTTCTCTGGAGAACCCTGACCAATACAAGGTCTGAACCGAGGGAAAAAATACCTCTGCTCATTTTGTAAATAATTTTTCTTTTTTCTTTTTTTTGCATTTTAAAATGAGACTTTTCTTGCCCCGTTCTTTTTTTTTAAAGTTTTCTCTATAAGAACAGGCTGATCTTCCAGATGTGCTGGACATTTCCTACAAAAACAAAACAAAACAAAAACAGCTTTCTCTGCTCAGTGCAAGAGGACATTTTCCACATTCAACTCAATTTCGGTTTTCAAGTTAAAAAAAAAAAAAAAACAAAACCTGTTGTTAACTGGGCTGCAGGTTCAGCATAAATTATGGAAACATAATCTCATCTATTCTAAAAACTGGGAGAGAAAGCACAGGTTCAGATTTGACACAAAGAATTGTCCGAGAGAACAAGCAGACAAAGAGGGGTGTGTTTCAAGAGACTCAGCCTTGTCCCCGGGGAATGAACCCTTTGGAAGACAAGGTCAGTCTCTGCGACAAAGGAAAACATTTTAGGCAGTGATTCAGAAGTGTTGCCTCCAGGTCGCACTACTCTGACTTGAACTTTGAAAAAAATATGAGATTTTTCCCTGCTTTCATTTCCTGAACAGGACTAAGCAAGCTGAGACCAAATGATCTTTAGTTCTAAAAATAATACCGATTTGGATCTCTTAGCTGATTCTCTCCATAGGACACCAGAAACCACGCTGGGGACGAGAGCAAAATACTGGGTAGACAGAGCCAAGCGCACCGGGAGTGACCCTTCCCAACTCGAGCAAGGGCAGTGATAGAGAGCAGCTGCCCTGACGGCCACTGGAAAGTCTGAAATGGAATCCAGTGTGGAGTCTCAGTAGGACAGAACCGGTCTGTTGTGAGGTTTCCAGGAACTCTTGGTGAAGGCCTTTGGCGATACGTGCTAAGTAGCTTCGGTCGTGTCCAACTCTCTGTGACCACACGGACTGGAGCCCACCAAGCTCCTCTGTCCATGGGATTTTGCAGGCAAGGATACCGCAGTGGGCTGCCATTTCCTCCTCCAAGCTATCTTCCCCACCCAGGGATCGAACCTGTGAAGATATAAGTGTCTCTTATGTCTCCTGCATTGGTAGGTGGGTTCTTTACCACTAGCTCCACCTGGGAAGTCAGAGACATTTCAGGGCATCACCAATACCCATACTTGCTGAAGACTTTGGTTCAAGGTGAGACCATAGTGCCTTCTAGAGTTCTGCCAAACGAGATGTTTCCTTGCCCATATCTCCAGATTTATAGCAGCACTGGCAAGGGGGTGAGGGAGCTCATAGGGAAAGACATGAAGGGAGGAAAAAGGTCAATAGGGGCTGATAAGATAGAAGATAAACATTAAGGAGACAAGGGACTCTCCTGGTGGTCAATGGCTAAGACTCAGAGCTCCCAGTGCAGGGGACCTGGGTTCAATTCCTGGTCAGGGAACTAGATCCCACATCAATGAAGACTGAAGATCCCATGTTCCAGGACTAAGACCTGGCACAACCAAATAAATAAACAAAAACAACCTTATTAAAAACAAACAAACGTTAAGGAGGTTCAGTTCAGTTCAGTCACTCAGTCGTGTCCGACTCTTTGCGACCCCATGAATTACAGCACGCCAGGCCTCCCTGTCCATCACCATCTCCTGGAGTTCACTCACACTCACGTCCATCGAGTCAGTAATGCCATCCAGCCATCTCATCCTCTGTCGTCCCCTTTTCCTCCTGCCCCCAATCCCTCCCAGCATCAGTCTTTTCCAATGAGTCAACTCTTCGCATGAGGTGGCCAAAGTACTGGAGTTTCAGCTTTAGCATCATTCCTTCCAAAGAACACCTAGGGCTGATCTCTTTTATAATGGACTGGTTGGATCTCCTTGCAGTCCAAGGGACTCTCAAGAGTCTTCTCAAACACCACAGTTCAAAAGCATCAATTCTTCTGTGCTCAGCTTTCTTCACAGTCCAACTCTCACATCCACATATGACCACTGGAAAAACCATAGCCTTGACGAGACGGACCTTTGTTGGCAAAGCAATGTCTCTGCTTTTGAATATGCTATCTAGGTTGGTCATAACTTTCCCTTCAAGGAGTAAGCGTCTTTTAATTTCATGGCTGCAGTCACCACCTGCAGTGATTTTGGAGCCCCAAAATGATAAAGTCTGACACAGTTTCCACTGTTTCCCCATCTATTTCCCATGAAATGACGGGACCAAATGCCATGATCTTCGTTTTCTGAATGTTGAGCTTTAAGCCAACTTTTTCATTCTCCTCTTTCACTTTCATCAAGAGGCTTTTTAGTTCCTCTTCACTTTCTGCCATAAGGTTGGTGTCATCTGCATATCTGAGGTTATTGATATTTCTCCCAGCAATCTTGATTCCAGCTTGTGCTTCTTCCAGCCCAGCATTTCTCATGATGTACTCTGTATATAAATTAAATAAGCAGGGTGACAATATATAGCCTTGATGTACTCCTTTTCCTATTTGGAACCAGTCTGTTGTTCCATGTCCAGTTCTAACTGTTTCTTCCTGACCTGCATACAGATTTCTCAAGAGGCAGGTCAGGTGGTCTGCTATTCCCGTCTCTTTAAGAATTTTCCACAGTTTATTGTGATCCACACAGTCAAAGGCTTTGGCATAGTCCATAAAGCAGAAATAGATGATTTTCTGGAACTCTTTTGCTTTTTCCATGATCCAGCAGATGTTGGCAATTTGATCTCTGGTTCCTCTGCCTTTTTTAAAACCAGCTTGAACATCTGGAAGTTCACGGTTCACGTATTGCTGAAGCCTGGCTTGGAGAATTTTGAGCATTACTTTACTAGCAGGTGGATGAGTGCAATTGTGCAGTAGTTTGAGCATTCTTTGGCATTGCCTTTCTTTGGGATTAGAATGAAAACTGATCTTTTCCAGTCCTGTGGCCACTGTTGAGTTTTCCAAATTTGCTGGCATATTGAGTGCAGCACTTTCACAGCATCATCTTTCAGGATTTGAAATAGCTCAACTGGAATTCCATCACCTCCACTAGCTTTGTTCATAGTGATGCTTCCTAAGGCCCACTTGACTTCACATTCCAGGATGTCTGGCTCTAGGTGAGTGATCACACCCTCATGATTATCTTGGTCGTGAAGATCTTTTTTGTACAGTTCTTCTGTGTATTCTTGCCACCTCTTGTTAATATCTTCTGCTTCTATTAGGTCCATACCATTTCTGTCCTTTATTGAGCCCATCTTTGCATGAAATGTTCCCTTGGTATCTCTAATTTTCTTGAAGAGATCTCTAGTCTTCCCCATTCTGTTGTGTTCCTCTATTTCTTTGCATTGATCCCTGAAGAAGGCTTTCTTATCTCTTCTTGCTATTCTTTGGAACTCTGCATTCAGATGTTTATATCTTTCCTTTTCTCATTTGCTTTTCACTTCTCTTCTTTTCACAGCTATTTGTAAGGCCTCCCCAGGCAGCCATTTTGCTTTTTTGCATTTCTTTTCCGTGGGGATGGTCTTGATCCCTGTCTCCTGTACAATGTCACGAACCTCCGTCCATAGTTCATCAGGCACTCTATCTATCAGAGCTGGTCCTTTAAATCTATTTCTCACTTCCACTGTATAATCATTAGGAATTTGATTTAGGTCATAGTTGAATGGTCTAGTGGTTTTCCCTATTTTCTTCAATTTAAGTCTAAATTTGGCAATAAGGAGTTCATGATCTGAGCCACAGTCAGCTCCTGGTCTTGTTTTTGCTGACTGTATAGAGCTTCTCCACCTTTGGCTGCAAA
Organism: Bison bison bison; assembly: GCF_000754665.1. Taxonomy (NCBI): domain Eukaryota; kingdom Metazoa; phylum Chordata; class Mammalia; order Artiodactyla; family Bovidae; genus Bison; species Bison bison. Next base: position 7,995,481 of record NW_011494943.1, read on the forward strand.
GAATATAATCAATCTGATTTCGGTATTGACCATCTGGTGATGTCCATGTGTAGAGTCTTCTCTTGTGTTGTTGGAAAAGGGTGTTTGCTATGACCAGTGTGTTCTCTTGGCAAAATTCTATTAGCCTTTGCCCTGCTTCATTCCGTATTCCAAGGCCAAATTTGCCTGTTACTCCAGGTGTTTCTTGACTTCCTACTTTTGCATTCCAGTCCCCTATAATGAAAAGGACATCTTTTTGGGGTGTTAGTTCTAAAAGGTCTTGTAGGTCTTCATAGAACCATTCAACTTCAGGTTCTCCAGCATTACTGGTTGGGGCATAGACTTGGATTATTGTGATATTGAATGTTTTGCCTTGGAAACGAACAGAGATCATTCTGTCGTTTTTGAGATTGCATCCAAGTACTGCATTTCAGACTCATTTGTTGACCATGATGGCTACTCCATTTCTTCTAAGGGATTCCTGCCCGCAGTAGTAGATATAATGGTCATGGTCATCTGAGTTAAATTCACCCATTTCAGTCCATTTTAGTTCGCTGACTCCTAGAATGTCGACGTTCACTCTTGCCATCTCTTGTTTGACCATTTCCAATTTGCCTTGATAAATCCCATGGATGGAGGAGCCTGGTGGGCTGCAGTCCATAGGGTCACTGAGGGTCAGACACAACTGAGCGACCTCACTTTCACTTTTCACTTTCATGCATTGGAGAAGGAAATGACAACCCACTCCAGTGTTCTTGCCTGGAGAATCCCAGGGACGGGGGAGCCTGGTGGGCTGCCGTCTATGGGGTCACACAGAGTTGGACACGACTGAAGCGACTTAGCAGCAGCAGCAG
>NW_011494943.1:7996413-8014789 GCF_000754665.1 Bison bison bison
CAGCAGCAGCAGCAGCATGGATCTAATATTCCAGGTTCCTATGCAATATTGCTCTTTACAGCATCAGACCTTGCTTCTATCACCAGTCAATCCACAGCTGGGTATTGTTTTTGCTTTGGCTCCATCCCTTCATTCTTTCTGGAGTTATTTCTCCACTGATCTCCAGTAGCATATTGGGCACTTACTGACCTGGGAGTTCCTCTTTCAGTATCCTATCATTTTGCCTTTTCATACTGTTCATGGGGTTCTCAAGGCAAGAATACTGAAGTGGTTTGCCATTTCCCTTCTATACAGTCAGCAAAAACAAAACTGGGAGCAGACTGTGGCTCAGATCATGAGCTCCTTATTACCAAATTCAGACTTAAATTGAAGAAAATAGGGAAAACCACTAGACCATTCAGGTATGACCTAAATCAAATCCCTAAGGAGGTAGGTTGCAACAAATCATGGACCAAATAATTCAGAAAGTTGCAAGATTCCTGGCTCAAGTAAACTAAATTTGTCAGGTTCAAGGTGATGCAGGCTCTCTAATAGCTAAAACCTCCACATGATATAAACATCCAAAAATAGCTCTAGTCCATCCATAAACTGGGAAACCATGTGTTCACTTAATGCCCCAGGGACACCCTGAGAGGGTGCGTACATGTGTGCCATCTTGGGCCCAACTCTTACCAGCTGTGTGACCCTGAGCAAATAATTCTGTCTTCCTTTGCCCTTCAGTTTTCTCCCCTGTTGAAGTGGCTGCTGCTGCTAAGTCACTTCAGTCGTGTCCAACTCTGTGTGACCCCATAGACGGCAGCCCACCAGGCTCCCCCGTCCCTGGGATTCTCTAGGCAAGAACAGTGGAGTGGGTTGCCATTTCCTTCTCCGATGCATGAAAGTGAAATTGAAGTCGCTCAGTCGTGTCCAACCCTCAGTGACCCCATGGTCTGCAGCCTTCCAGGCTCTTCCATCCATGGGATTTTCCAGGCAAGAGTACTGGAGTGGGGTGCCATTGCCTTCTCCACTGTTGAAGTGGGGATAATAGTAATTGCTGTTTAGAAGGGTTTTGTGAGAGTTAAGTAAGTCCATACATGTCAAGCAGAACAGGGTCTGGCATGTTGGAGATAATTAGGTGAAAAGTGAAGTCTCTCAGTTGTGTCTGACTCTTTGCAACCCCATGGACTGCAGCCCGCCAGGCTCCTCTGTCCATGGGATTCTCCAGGCAAGAATACTGGAGTGGGCTGCCATGCCCTCCTCCAGGGGATCGTCCCAACCCAGGGATCAAACCTGGGTCTCCTGCACTGGTGGATTCTGAGCCCCCAGAGAAGGAAGAGGAGAAATGTTTATACATATTTATTAGTCACGGGCAACCAGGAAAACAAGCACATTCATTATTTTAACAAAGAATTTAGAACACAGAATTGGTTAAATGGGTATTGCAGGACAGAAGCAGCAGAAAGCAGGCTCTGGGGGAAGCACAGGAAGCAGCTACCCTACTCCCTTGGCTGGAGAACCAAGAGGACAGGTCAGGGTTATGGGATCCTTAGAAGCCGGGAAGAAGGGTCCCAGGGAGCTGGGACTCGGATCTCTGGCGAGGGGTCACTGCCCAGCTGGTGTGGTATCTCTGTGAGGCACAGAGGCTGGTTTTCCGAGCACAGGGACTCTGGAGCCAGGAACCAAACATCAGGGTGATGATGCTCGGGAGCCCGACCAGGGAGCCGACTGGAAGCCACAGCCCTCCCGCTCCGCCGGCCGTGTGGGCCCGGCTAGTGCCCCTGGCGGCAGAGGCTGGAAGGGAGCCGTGGCCGAGGAGAAACGGGGGTTCACAGAGTCCCGGCAGCATCACGGAGCCGCGTGTGCCCCCCACTTTAAATGCTGCCCCTCCTCCCCCTCCCCACAGCCTCAGGACGGTGGATCGGAGGAGCGAGAGGAGGTGCTCAAGGGTTTAAAGGCAGGCCTGAATGACAGCGCAGCTGCAGGAGGGAGAGAGCAGGACAGCCTGGCACGTGGACTTCAGCCCTGGAGAAGGGCTTGGTGATCCGGGGGCGGCCGCGAGAGAGTCAAGGCTGAGGTCTGACGCGGATGGGAAGCACTCTAGATCGGAGAGAGATTATGGCAGGCGTCCAGCTCCCAGAACCTAATGTTCTGCATGTTCTCGGAATTGGAGTCAGGAAGATTGAGAGCAGAGGCCAGGGACATCCCAGACGAGGAGTGGGCGACCACAGGGGGAGGGTTCGGGGTGGTGAACCCCGTAGCAGAGGGTCAGGACACGGCTTTGCAGGAGGAAGGGAGGTGTTTTGGAGGCCATGAGGGGAGCTGCCATGACTACAGTGGGGCCAGGGGATAGGGGAGTTCGGGGGAAGCCAGAGCTCAGCTCCTCGTGAGTGGGCAGCTCTGGAGTCAGACAGACCTGGACTCAGTCCTGTTCTACTGGTTCACCTGGGGAGTCTCTCAGCCTGCACCTGGGTTTCTTCACCTGTGGAAGGGTGATCGCAGTAACACCTGCCTAGGGGCAGGGGTGTGGGAGACCCGCTGGACTAAATGAGCTGATGTATAGGCGACAAGATGGAGGTGGGCATCCTGCAGGATCTTTCCTGCTCTCCAAGAATTGCCAGAGCCTACTGCCAAGAGTAAAATGCACCCCACATTGTAAGTTCAGAGAACTAGCAGCCAGGGGCTGGTTGGGATATCCCATGCAGCACTGACTCTGTGAATCCTGTGTGTAACCCAGCATTTGGATGGTCTTTGTCTGGTTCCTGGGAGGCCACCTCTAAATCCTTGGAATTTTCTAAGTGATGGGAGTGTCAGTTATTCACAATGGACTCCTCCAACTCGACCTGTTGGTTTAGGATAAACCATGTGTTATCAGCTCACTTCCCTGGTGGCTCAGACAGTAAAGTATCTGCCTACAATGCGGGAGACCCAGGTTCAATCCCTGGGTTGGGAAGATCTCCTGGAGAAGGAAATGGCAACCCACTCCAGTATTCTTGCCTGGAAAATCCCATGGATGGAGGAGCCTGGTGGGCTACAGTCCAAGGGGTCGAAAAGAGTGGGACAGGACTGAGCGACTTCACTTTCACTTTCTGGGGAAGGGAGAGGAACTGGAGATTGAATTCAGTCAATGGTGTACATATATAATGAAACTGCAATAAAAACTCTGGGAAAGACTGAAGGCAAAAGTAGAAGGGAGTAGCAAAGGATGAGATGGTCAGACAGCATCACCAACTCAATGGATATGAATTTGAGCCAAGCCCAGGAGATAGTGAAGGACAGGGGAGCCTGGCATGCTGCAGTCCATGGGGTTTCAGAGTCATATCTGACTTAGGGACTGAACAACAGTAACAGCAACAGCAATAGAAACTCCAGACACTTAAGCTTGGTGAGCTTCCTTGGTTGCCAATGCTCTGCATATTGTCACATACTGATGTGCCAAGACGGAAAAGGCAATGGCACCCACTCCAGTACTCTTGCCTGGAAAATCCCATGGACGGAGGAGCCTGGTAGGCTCCAGTCCATGGGGTCACGAAGAGTCGGACACCACTGAGCGACTTCACTTTGACTTTTCACTTTCATGCACTGGAGAAGGAAATGGCAACCCACTCCAGTGTTCTTGCCTGGAGAATCCCAGGGACAGCGGGGCCTGGTGGGCTGCCGTCTATGGGGTCGCACAGAGTTGGACACGACTGAAGCGACTTAGCAGCAGCAGCAGCAGACGTGCCAAGAGGGTAACATGTCCCTGAGGATGTCAGAAGCTTCAAGTTTGGGACCACCCCACCAGCAGACCTTGCTTGAGACTGGTTCAGCTTTGTATCCTTTTGCTATCATTAAATGGTAATGGCAAGCACACCACTTTTCTGAGAGTCACTCTAGTGAATTATTAAACCTGAGGGAGTAGGTGGAACCCCCAGGTTTGTAGCAAACTGGTAAAAAGTGAGTGTGGCCTGGGGACCCCCCAGACTTGGCGGCTGGTCGCTGAGTGAAGACAGTTTTTCAGAGGACGGAGCCCTTAACCTGTGAAGTTTGGCCCAACCCTGGGTAGTTGGTGCCTCCAGAGGAAAAGGGACGGGGAGGGGTGAGAGGTGGCATGAAGACTTGGCGGGCTTTTCTGGGAAACAGGTGGGAGTGAAGGGGGTTGGGGACACAGTGGAGTCATTGTAAAGTGGGTGGGACACCAGAGAGGAACACCTCGTCTCCCACGGGGTTGGCTACTTGGCCGTGGGCTGGTGGCTCTGTCCTGGGGCTCCTGAAGTTTGGAGAGTGTCCAGGGCAGTCAGCCAGGAGGCAAAGGACTGGGACCATCTCCACCCCCGCTCCCCTACAGCCCCAGAGCTGGATCCAGAGTACGGATGGAATTGCAGAGTCTTGGTGGTTTTTTGAGGCTTTTTAAAAATTTTACTTTTTGTTGCACTGGGTCTTCATCGCTGCATGCAGGCTTTCTCTGGTCGCAGCCATCAGGGACTACGGTTTATTCTGGCGCTCATGCTTGGCCTTCTCATTGCGGTGGCTTCTCTTGTTGCAGAGCCCGGGCTCTAGGCATGAGGGCTCAGTAGTTGTGGCACACAGGCTCTAGAGCGCCTGCTCAGTACTTGCAATCACAGGCTTAGTTGCTCTGTGGCATATGGGATCTTCCCAGACCAGGGATCGAACCCACGTCCCCTGCGTTGGGAGGTGGATTCTTTACCCGTGGACCACCAGGGCAGTCTAGAATTGGATCCTGGGGTTTGGGGGCGGGGGAACACCTCAGAGCAATATGGCATGAGGCCAAGGGTCAACAAGAATATGTAACCAGGGGAGCCCCATGGAAGAGAGTCTCTGTCAGTAGGCCCATGGGGCACCCCCTTGGGCACACCAAGTCTAAGGAGCACTGGTTCTCAACCAGGGCATATTGGTAATGGCTGACACATTTTTGGTTGCATAACTTGAGGAGTGGTACAAGACTTAGGGCTGAACAACTGGCGTCCAGTAGCGTGAGGCCAGGGATACTGCCAAACAATGCACAGGACAGGGCCCCACCACAAAGGATGATCCAGCCCTAAACATCAGTAGTGCTGAGGATGAGAAACCCTGCTCCAGAGAATGAGCTGGGTCAGCAGTAAAGACCCAGGACACAGGACAGCCACATCATTGCCCCCAGCTGGTGACCACAGGAAACACCTCTGTTTTCCATTTCTCTCCCCAGTGCCCCAAGTAAGCAGAGAGGAGGGTGGTGTGAGAGGTATGCTTGGTCCCTGCTTCAGTGCTGAAACCTCAGGCCTGTGCTTCGGCAAGGGTAATTTGAGACAAGCTTGACTTCATTTATTTTTTTGGCCATACCACGTGGCTTTTGGGATCTTAGTTCCCTGACCAGGGATAGAAACTGTGGCCCAGGAAGTGAAAGTGAAGAGTCCTAACCACTGGACCACCAGGGAATTCCCGAGTTTGACTTTTATTTTTAGTCTTTAATTTTTGTTGGACTATAGCTGCTTTACAATGTTCTGTTAGTTTCTGCAGTACAGCAAAATGCATCAGCTCTAAGTATACGTATGTGCGTGCTCAGTCATTTGGTTGTGTCCCACTCTTTGCAACTCTAAGGACCGTAGCCTTCCAGGCTGCTCTGTCCATGGGATTCTCTAGGCAAGAATACTGGAGTAAGTTGCCATTTCCTACATCAGGGGATCTTCCCGACCCGGCAATTGAACCACATTTCCTTTGTCTCCTGCATTGGCAGCGATTCTTCACCAATGAGCCACCTGGGAAGCTCATGTGTGCTAAGTCTCTTCGGTCCTGTCTGACTCTTTGCGACCATATGGACTGTAGCCCATGACGCTCCTCTGTCCAGGGGATTCTCCAGGCAAGAGTATTGGAGTGGATTGCCATGCCCTGCTCCAGGGGATCTTCCCAACCCAGGGACTGAGCCCGCGTGTCTTATGTCTCCTGCATTGGCAGGTGGGTTGTTTACCACTAGCACCATCTGGGAAGCCCTGGGAAGCTCATACATATACATATATTCCCTCTTTTTTTAGATTTCTTTCAGGTCACCATCATGCATTAAGCAGAGTTCCCTGTGCTAGACAGTAGGTTCGCCTTAGTTACGTTTTATAGCTGGTGTATACATATGTCGATCCCAAGCTCCCAGTTCATCTCCCCCTCCCTCACCTTGGTATCTGTAAGTTTGTTCTCTACATCTGAGTCCCAAGTTTAACTTTTTAAATGGACAAGCCTTAAACTCCCAAGTGGGGCTGCCTTAATAACAACAACAAAAACAAAATGACTGGAGAAGTGAAATCAGATTGAGGTGCCTTAACAGGGAGCCTTACACTCAAGTAACCAAGGGGGTTTGGACAGAACACAGCTGGTGGTAGTTACTGGAAACATACAAGCAAGCAAGCAACTCCTAACAGGCACTTCAACAAGACAAGTCTTCTCAATGGAACGGGTTAAGTGCATGCATTGCTCAGCACAGTCTCTGGCACAAATGAGAGCATGATGAATGTTAGCACTTGTATTAAGAAGGAAGTGGAAAATCAGCAGCTTCCAATGGAGAGAGAGGGCTTAAGGATGAATGCTGTCTGGTTGGGTAGCTGGTTCCAGTTAAAGCACGGACACCCAAGGAAGCTGGGGCTTTGATCAACCAGGCACTGGGGTTTCCTGAAAATACATTTGAAGGAGTCTGTTCTTAAACTGAAAAACAGTTTCCTTCAGGGTGAAGCAGTTCCCTAAATTTGTCCCAGTTCCCACTTCCTGAGATAAGTAACTGAGTCCCTAAATATGGCCTCCATAGACCCCTCCTCCCCCACCGAGGGAGAGGGGCCCTGGCTCCCTTCCCTGGAATCTGCCCTGGCCTCAGTGACTTGCTTGAGCTGTAGAATGTGACGAAAGTGACAGCCTGGAACTTCCAAAGCCAGGGCATGAGACGCCGCACAGTTTCTGCTGGGCATCTTGGAATGATGTCCGTGAGACAGTCGCTCTGGGAACCCAGGCTCCATGTCTTGCATGGAGGGACCATGCAAGAGCTCTGGCTGCTGGCCCCAGCTGAACTAGCTGATAGCCCCCCTCAAGGGTCCCACAGGAGGGACCCATCTCAGATGTTCAGACCACTGACACTGCAATCACATGAGTCCTTAAGTGAGAACCACCCAACTGAGTCCAGTCATCCCTCAGTTCACTTCATTTCAGTCACTCAGTTGTGTCCAACTCTGCAATCCCATGAATTGCAGCACGCCAGGCCTTCCTGTCCATCACCAACTCCCGGAGTTCACTCAAACTCACGTCCATCAAGCTGGTGATGCCATCCAGCCATCTCATCCTCTGTTGTCCCCTTTTCCTCCTGCCCCCAATCCCTCCCAGCATCAGAGTCTTTTCCAATGAGTCAACTCTTCGCATGAGGTGGCCAAAGTACTGGAGTTTCAGCTTTAGCATCAGTCCTTCCAAAGAACACCCAGGACTGATCTTCTTTAGGATGTACTGGTTGGATCTCCTTGCAGTCCAAGGGACTCTCAAGAGTCTTCTCCAACACCACAGTTCAAAAGCATCAATTCTTCGGCGCACAGCCTTCTTCACAGTCCAACTCTCACATCCATACCGCAGCTGCTACTGCTGCTGCTAAGTCGCTTCAGTCGTGTCTGACCCTGTGCGACCCCATAGACAGGAGCCCATCAGGCTCTCCTGTCCCTGGGATTCTCCAGGCAAGAACACTGGAGTGGGTTGCCATTTCCTTCTCCAATGCATGAAAGTGAAAAGTGAAAGTGAAGTCGCTCAGTCGTGTCCGACCCTCAGTGACCCCATGGACTGCAGCCTACCAGGCTCCTCCATCCATGGGATTTTCCAGGCAAGAGTACTGGAGTGGGGTGCCATTGCCTTCTCCGCCATACCGCAGAGGACCCAGCAAATTATTGCTTCAAGCCACTACAGCTTAGGGTGATTTATCACTCGGAAGCAGGTAATTAGAACACTTCCCTAGGGAGTCAAGAACTCTCAGAAACATATGGTGCTTTCTTGGACGAAAAATTAATTGTCTTTCTAGTGACTGTCCAGGAAGGGTTTGCATAAGTGGCATATCCGGGCTGGTGGAAAGATATACGCCAAACACTCTTCCAATCCCAAGTTCTAGCTTAGGCACAGTATCAGCTCATAAGATGGGTAACATGAAAGCATTCCAGCCCTCCACCCCTTGTTCTCCCCTTTCTGCCCATTTCTTCCTGCTGTCAAGCTGTTCCCATTCTTCCGTAAATTTTAAACCACTATTCCAAACAACCACTATAGACACACGGTCAGGTTCTTAGAAATCTGACCCATATCATGAAGGTACAGTGTGTCTAGGTGGGAGGAGCAGGAACATCAGAGGTTAACCTCCCCTCCCTCGGCCCCAGTGAGAACCCTCAGGGGTGGGGGGGTTGGAGGAGTTGGGGAGAGTAAGGCAATTTTATCTTCCTTTCAGGGAAAACAGAATCCCACCAGTAATTAAATACCAATTCAATACTAAGAAGGAGCACAGGGAAATAAGGTTTAATTGAGTTGTTTTTTTTTTAAGATATTCACAAGAGCGTCTGCTCGGGCGCCACCTAGTGGGAGTGACTGTAATAACAGCAGAGCCTCCCTTTCCCAGCCCCCTGCCTCCACGCCCCACTTTCCTGGAGCCTGGGTGGCAGCCAGCTTTGTCACTGTTCCCACATTCCCACGCCGGCGTCGGGGAGGATGTGGGGAGAGGCTGTAAGAGTATGTGTCACTTGTGTACTACAGCTGACTCATTTCCAGAAGTGAAATAGTCGCGGGGACCATGACAATTCATGATGCTCTTGAAGAAGATGGATTTTTGTGGTAGTCACAGAATCTCTGGGAGGCTTTTGAGTCTGCCCACCTGCTTGGAAGGCAGGCTTCACATCCTCCTTGTAAGCTAAGTCAGTGGTTCCCAAATTTGTCTGTGTATTAGAATCACTAGAGGGCTTTGAAAAATTCTGAAGCCCAGACCAGTCAAATCACCATCTCTGCAGATGGAGCCCAGGCATCTGTAGTCCTGAAGCCCCGCTGTGGGGGGTTGCCAAAGTGCTGCCCAGTTGACCCAGGAAAGCGATGGGGCCATCAGTTGATCCCATGGCTACTGCCAGCTGCCTCCTCCTGCTTTCCCTTGGGAGCAACTTGAGGCCAAACTCACAGTTCTGTCTTTACCATGTCTAAGCCATTTGGAAGATCCTTCACAAATAAACTTCCCTGGTGGCTCAGACGGTAAAGCGTCTGCCTATAATTCGGGAGACCCAGGTTCCATCCCTGGGTTGGGAAGATCTCCTGGAGAAGGAAATAGCAACCCATTCCACTATTCTTGCCTGGAAAATCCCATGGACGGAGGAGCCTGGTAGGCTACAGTCCATGGGGTCACAAAGAGTTGGACACGACTGAGTGACTTCACTCACAAATAAAAAGTGCTGGATTAAAATTTTTTCCATCTCTAATATATTTTTGCTTTGTTTAAATTTAAAGTATTTTTTCCCCAATATAAAAATACACTGCACGAGTAGTTATTGTGGTTGGGGTGGGGAGGAGCTGGGAGGGAGCACCAGGGGTTTCTAGGATGTGTTCTTTTATTGATGCAGTGTGTTGGTTCATAAATTCATAGCTTATAACATGTACTTTTCTGTACATATTTATACCTCAATAAAAATCCCACATAGCCAAGCGATTTAGTTATACAGATGTGTACATTCTTTAGAAAAAAAAAACCCAAGGGATTTCCCTGTTGGTCCAGTAGTTAAGACTCTGTGCTTCCGCTGCAGGGGGCACAAGTTTGATCCCTGTGCATGCTGCACAGCAGGGGTCCAAAAAACCCTAAAAACTAAAATAAATAAAAACCCCACACATACTTCATAACTATGTAGGGAAATACAGAGAAATGGGAAAAAAAAAAAAAAAAAGAACCAGTGAAAACCAAGGATTGCCTTTTAGGGCCTCCACAAGGTGACACAACTTTTGAGACAAGGTAAGTCCCTCCAAATAAAGCCACCAACGTGCTGGTGGCCTCCTCTCACCCCTGTGAGGAGAGGGAACGAGCCTCTGGGAGGTTCCATGAAGTTGACATACGGGACTCCATATAATTCAGTGCCAAGGAGCAGGAGTCTCTCTTTGATCTAATCTGGCTCACCTGAGCCCTCTTTTTGACCAGGTCTCAAACCCTGGGCCCTTTTGTCCTTCCATGCAAAGTCCAGTTGTAACAAGAATCTTGATAAGTCAGTTTAGCCTGAACCCCCATCCTCGAGGTCTGGTCACCTTCAAAATGTTTGGCTTCCCCATTGTCCAGCATCCTCAGGTGATGTCTGAGCCTCCTGGCCTGCCTTAGCAAGTTTTTTTTTTTTTTAATTAATTAATTTATTTGGCTGCACCGGGTCTTAGTTGAGGCATGTGGATTCTTTAGTTGTAGCATGCAAACTCTCAGTTGCGGTATGTGGGATCCAGTTCCTTAAACGGGGATCGAACCCAGTCCCCCTGCACTGGGAGTGTGGCATTCTAGCCACCGGAAATTCTGCCAGGCCGATTTAGTGAGAATCTCCCCTGATCCCTGACGTTTTCTTTTAGTAATCTTCCACCCACTGACCCCTACCCTACTCCTTGGCTTATATTCCCGCTTGTCTTTGTATTCACAGTTGAACTCAATCTCTGCTCCCTCCCACCCATCTGCAAGACCCCAAGGTACTGGTCCCTGCCCCTATCACAGAGGTTCTGAATATAGCCCACCTTACCCTTCTTTAACAAGTGCCTGGAATAAATGTTTTCCTTTAACAGCAGTCAAATCATAATTTAAACTGCATCATTAGAAATGGACGTTTTTGTGCGTCGCAGAAGAATGATCCTGAAAGGGACATTGCTGGTTCAAGTCCCTCATTAAAAAAAAAAAAAAAGGGAAGAAATGCATATAACAGGAAATAAACAAGTCAATTAGCATATTCACGTCGTGCAACAATGAGCTCTGCTGCTGCTGCTAAGTCGCTTCAGTAGTGTTCGACTCTGTGCGACCCCACAGATGGCAGCCCACCAGGCTCCGCCATCTCTGGGATCCTCCAGGCATGAACACTGGAGTGGGTTGCCATTTCCTTCTCCAATGCATGAAAGTGAAAAGTCAAAGTGAAGTCGCTCAGTCGTGTCCGACTCTCAGCGACCCCATGGACTGCAGCCTTCCAGGCTCCTCGGTCCCTGGGATTTTCCAGGCAAGAGTACTGGAGTGGGGTGCCATTGCCTTCTCTGAGCTCTATCTGGTTTCAAAATAAAACCCACAATAAAACTATCACCCAAAATAAAATCATCCCAAATAAAACCCATGTCCGTTAAGCACTGTCCTCCTGGCAACCACCAACCTGCTTTCTGTCTTGGTGAATTTATTTATTCTGGAGGTTTCATTTAAATGGAATCACACAATATATGGCCTTTTTGTCTGCCTTCTCTCACTTCTTTCACATGATGTTCTTGAAGTTCATTCACAGGGTAGCACAGATCAGGACTTCATTCCTTGTCATGGACAAACACTATTCCTTAATGTGGATAAGCCATGTTTCTTTTACCCGTTCATCTGCTGATGGACACTTGGGTTGTTTCTGCCTTTTGGGTATTGTAAACAGAGCTACTGTAAGCATTCGTGTACAAGGTTTTATGTGGACACACGTTCTCAGTTCTCTTGGGTAAACACCTAGAAGTGAAATTATTGGGTCACATGGTAAATCCATGTCTAATTTTTTGAGGAACCTTGAGTTTCTCTCTCTTTTTTTTTTTTTGGCCACACTATGTGGCATGTGGGATCTTAGTTCCCTGAAACCCTGTCCCCTGCATTGGCAGTTCAGAATGTTAACCAATGAACTGCCAGGGAAGTCCCAGGTCTCTCCTTTTTAAAAGAGATTTTTGGGACTTCCCTTGTGGTCCAGTGATTAGGACTCCAGGCTTCCACTGCTGAGGGTCTGGGATCCCATAACCCACCTGGCATGGCCAAAGGGGAGAACAAAGATATTTTTCTTGGGGCAGGGTTGTTGTTGGTCAGTCGCTAAGTTATGTCTGACTCTTGTGAGTCCATGCACTGTAGCCCACCAGGCTCCTCTGTCCATGGGATTTCCCAGGGCAAGAATATTGGAGTGGGTTGCTGTTTCCTTCTCCAGAGGATCTTCCCAACCCAGGGATTGAACCCACATCTCCTATATTGGCAGGTGGGTTCTTTACCACTGAGTCACCAGGGAAGCCCTGGGGCAGGGTGGGGAGGTTAAATCAGGAGCTTGGGATTAACAGATACACACCACTACCACTATATATACACAAAATAAACCTACTGTACAGCACAGGGAAATATATTCAATGTATTATAATAACCTATAATGGAAAAGAATCTGAAAAAGAAAACATGTATATGTATAGCTGAATCACTTTGTTATACACCTGAAACTAACACAGTATTGTAAATCAACTATACTTCAATAAAAACAATTTTAACATATGTTTTCCTCAAGGGCTGGCGGGGACTCCAGATTCGTTCTCCACATCTATTAGTAGTAGTGGTGTTAGTTGCTCAGTTCTATCTGACTCTTTGCAACCCCATGGACTGTAGCCTGCCAGGCTCCTCTGTCCATGGAATTCTCCAGACCAGAGTACTGGAGTGGGTAGCCATTCCCTTCTCCAGGGTTTCTTCTCGACCCGGGGATTGAACTCAGGTCTCCTGCATTGCAGGCAGATTCTTTACCATCTGAGCTACAGGGAAGACCCTGTTCCACATCTGTTAGGACCAGTTTTTCATGGGTGACCAGCCTGTCTTTGTTAAGTACACATAACATCCAAGTCTCAGTTTAGAATTAAAATGATGCTGCTGTTCTTTCACGTAGCTCAATGATAAAGAATCCACCTGCCAATGCAGGAGACACAGGAGGCGCAGGCTCCATTCCTTGGTCAGGAAGGTCCCCAGAGAGGAAATCGAAACCCACTCCAGTTTTCTTGCCTGGAAAATTCCATAGACAGAGGAGCCTGGCGGGCTACTGTCCATGTGGTTGAAAAGAGCCAGATACAACTGACTACAATGAAGCCTGAAGCCTGCGCTTCCACTTAGGGTCCTGCCTGAGACCTTAGTGTCCTAGGGTTTGCCTGACTCCTGGGGGCCAGCCAGCCTGCACCGCTAATGGCTGCAAATCGGGGTAACAGATCCACCCCCAAGGACTCAACATGCTTCTCCCCTTAGGAATAACACTTACTCCTGCCAAGAGATGCAGGTGGCAGATCTGATTCCATGCTAATCCTATTTTACAGTTAGATTGTCTTCCCTTCTTAAGTGCTCCAAGTCCTCAATTTGAGAACCAAGTGGTCACAGATACTTGTCACGTGGCAACTGGAATTCAGCCTAAGATGATAGGATCTTTGCGCTTGTTGGCAAATGCCAAGTTGATGCTGTGGATTTTTCTAGGTCATGCCGAGTCCGGAAGATGGATATGTCCTTTAAACTCTGCATCAGAGCCGTCTGTCTGTCCCTCCCTCCCGGGACCCATCAGCCTGCTGCGCAGAGCCAGGAGGAGGTGGGGTGTTTGACTGTGTCCTTCCTGGGCTCTCTGCATCGCTGGAACAGCCACCTGGCGCCCAGATGGGGCTCCCTCCCCTGGATCCTCTGCTGCGGTTGGGAGGGGTCAGCCCACAGCCTTTCTCTCGAGGACTTCTGTGTACAGAATCATGCTTACGTCAGCTCTAGGAAGGAGACAGAAACAGAAAAGAAAGGATACTTTCTTCGTATATGCTTCCCATTATATGCTCCTCCCAAGCCCATTCCATCTTTTGTTTTAAAATAACTTCACTCCTTAGTCTGTAAGCTTTTACAGGTAATCACTCGGCTCCCTTTCTGTTTTGAGACAGGGAGTTTCAGAGGAGGCTGCTAGGATCATCTGATGGTGCCTTGAAGGAGAAATGACAGCTCGACTCATTTTCAAGAAGCTGGTCACGTTGCTGTGGTCAGCACTTTAGGGCAAGGAGCAAAAAGGACAACGAGCCACTTTTGGAAGTGGCTCTCCTGTCGGATCGGCACAGCATCACTCCCTTGGCAGCACAAAGCTTCGGGGGCACACGTGTGGAATGAGGTTACCGTGTCCCTTGCCCCGGGGCCCCTCTCCTCAGCCCCAGCTGTCCAGCCCATCCTGTGCAATCATTACTTAAATGACCAGGGTTCTGTCTGGAAAGAATCGAAGGGTTTGACCTTCAGGAGGCCAGCCTCCAGGGAAGGGGAATTTCTATTTTCAGGATGTGGATAATGAGTGTCAGGGGCAGGCAAGCCCCACTCCAGGCGCCCATCTTTTTTTGCAGCTTGGCAAAGTAGGGCGCTGGCCCCTCTTTGGCCTCCAGTGAATCGGCTTCTGTGAAGGAGGCCTGAGAGGCGAGAGGGATGCAACCCCAGGTGCCCACCAGGGGCCAGCAGGGTGTCTTGAAAGGGTGTTCCCCATCTCTGGAGGGGGTGAGAGAGGATGTCACCTCTGCTCTGTGGAAGTGGTCCATTCCCAGGTAGGAGGAAACCACCCCAGACCATTAGCGCCAAAACGCTACATCCAGCCTGTTTGCTTTGGGAACAACCCAAGGACGAGGCTTAGCTTTGGAGCGACGTTAAAATGGAAAACACTGCACAACAAAAAACGCCCGGAAAACTGTGTACACACCCATCCCCTTGGCCTGGACGTGGGGACCAAATAAAAGCGGCTCAGCATTCCCGCTGCCTGGCTGCAGAGCGGCCAGGTCTCTCTTCCTGCTTTCCAGAAGCTCTCCTTTTGGGAATCACCCAAAGCAGTTTGACACGGCTGCTGGCTGCTCTTCCCTTGAAGGAGACGACCAGTCGCACAGTGTCTCTCGGAACCAATATGTGAAATGAAGTCGCTTCAGTCGTGTCCCACTCTTTGTGACTCCATGGACTGTAGCCGACCAGGCTCCTCACTCCATGGAAGTTTCCAGGCAAGAGTACTGGAGTGGGTTGCCATTTCCTCCTGCAGGGGATCTTCCCGACCCAGGGATTAACCCTGGGTCTCCCTCAATGCAGGCAGATGCTTTACCGTCTGAGCCACCAGGGAAGTCGAACCAGTATAAACCAGTATAAATGAGTAACTGATTTCAAAGCACAGTTGAGGGCTTCCCGGGTGGCTCAGTGGTAAAGAGTCCGTCTGCCAATGCAGGAATCATGGGTTTAATCCCTGATCTGGAAAGACGCCAGATGCCGAGGGGCCCCTAAGCACATGCGCCACAACTATGGCGCCTGTGCTCTGGAGCCTGGGAGCTGTAGCGACTGAACCCACACGCCCAAACTACTGAAGCCAGTGTGTTCTAGAGCCTGTGCTCCACAACGAGAGAAGCCACGGCAATGAGAAGCCTGCACACGACTAGGAGTGGCAACTAGAGAAAGAAGTCCATGCACAGGAATAAAGATCCAGCACATTCAAAAATAAATAAAATTATTTCTTTAAAAAGAAAAACAGTTGGGTAGGGCAGGGGCTGGCTGCAGCCTCAGAAGGGGACCTTCTCTCCCCTCACTAGTGTTCAGGATGTGGGACTGGGTGCTGGAGACAGGCCAGAGCCCACTGTAGAAAGCCCAAACCGGAGCTGATGTCAGCAAGAACCTATGAAATATTCCTAGCCACCGTTCTCCATGTGGCTGGCCTGGTCCAGCCTCACCACAAAGTATAAAAGTAGCTGGACTGTCGGGCTTCATGACAGGAGCTGTGAGGACCATGTCTTTTGTGTGGTACCCAGTGGGCTGGGCCGATGGCAAGCCCTTCCTGCAGAGTGGGGAATTCTGCCAAACTGGAAATGGATGGGCAGGTCTGTGCCCCACCCTTTCCTCAGGTGAAAAGTTATTTGTTATCCTATAATTACTATGTTCAGTAAATATGCCAATTGCTCCTTCTCAGGCAATTTCTTTTTTCCCTCCTGTGCAGTTTTTAAAAATGGAAACTGGTGTTCTTTGCGGGGGCCTCTGTCTGATGAGTCAAAGACCACAAAGTCTACAGAATCACGTGTCAATGACCTCAGCAAGAATGTTTTCGGCCCCACCATGACGAATGCGAATTGAGGGAAACCAAGTTCCTGGTTTGTGTTCAGCTGGTACCACTGAGGAGATGCGGAATGCTAGAAAGAAGGTTCTGGCGCCAAGTAAGGACAGGATTCCCAGACATTCCCTGCCCCACTGTGGCTGGCAGAATAACAGCCCCCCCCCCAAAGATGTCTGTGTCATAGTTCCATGCGACCCATGACTATGTTACCTTATATGGCAAAAGCAATTTTGCAGTTGTGACTAAATTAAATTAAGGCTTTTGGACGGGGAGCTCAACCTGAGTTAGCCAGGTAGGGTCAATGTCATCACAGACGGGAGAACTTACAAGAGGGAGGCAGGAAGATCGGGGGGTTTCCCTGGTAGCTCAGCTGGTAAGGAATCTGCCTGCAATGCTGGAGACTCCAGTTCGATTCCTGGGTCAGGAAGATCCCCTGGAGCAGGGATAGGCTACCCACTCCAGTATTCTGGCCTGGAGAATTCCATGGACAGAGGAGCCTGGAAGGCTACAGTCCTTAGAGTCGCAAAGAGTCAGACACAACTGAAATGACTTAGCACAGCACAGGAAGGTCAGAGTCAGAGAAGATGTGACAACAGAAGCAAAAGTCAGACGGAGACTTGGAGATGCTAGACTGCCAGCATGGAGGTGAAAGAAGGGATCCGAGGCCAAGGAATGCAGGTGCTTCTAGACGCTAGAACAGGAAGGCAGCTCAGCCCTGCCAATCCATTCTAAACTTGTGACCTCCAGAACTGCAAGATGAGAAATTGGTGCAGCAATGAGAACCCAGGACACTAACACAAAACCCAGCTTTGTTCTTCTAAGGACTGTGGAAGAAACCCATCTGCTCAGAAAACCAGAGACGCCATAAGCCGAGGTGCAGGGTAAGATCGGAAAGTCAGGGGAGCGGGGGTGGTGTGCAAGCCTGGGGAAGGTCCCTCAACAGTGGGAGGCGGGCAGGGCCAGTTCCCATCCCTTTCCTGTGGCACCCACAGGAGCCTGCACTGTTGTCCTCTCTGGAGACACCTAGGACTGTTCGATTTTTTTTTTTTTTAGTTTAAAAACTGATACATCCATTCACACTGGAGTCCTCATAACTAACTGGGTTTTCCTCCCAGAGTAATTTGCATTCAAAAAAGAACAGGCCCGCAGAAGATAATGTAGACCCTGAAACAACAAATTTCAGCCAGGTCTTTCACCAGGGAAGAGGGTCATGTGGTGGCCAAGGCAGAGTTGCGTGATGCATGCACAGGTTATGTGTGCACGCTCAGTCTCGTCCAATGTGTGACCCCATGGTCTGTAGCCCGCCAGGCTCCTCTGTCCATGGGATTTCCCAGGCAAGAATACTGGAGTGGGTTGGCATGTCCTCCTGGGGACCTTCCAGACCCAGGGATCGAACCCACATCTCCTGGATTGACAGGTGGATTCTTTACCGTTGAGCCCCCTGGGAAGCCTGCACATACAGGTCAAGGAACACCTGTGGCCAGTCAACCACTAGTAGCTAGGGGAGAAGCCTGGAACAAGACGCTGCCTCACAGGCCTTGAAAGGAACCGACCCTGCTGACATCTTAATCTTGGATTTCTTAAGAACCGTGACACAGTAAATTTCTAAATCACCCAGTCTGTGGTACCTTGTTATGACAACTCAAGGAAACTAACACAGACGCCTTCAGATCCCAGACCAGCAGCTGAAATGAGTGGCAGGGATGAGGCCTTTTAGGGGAGGCTGTGCTAGTGAACTTTCCTGAAAGGGATGTGTCCCTCTGAGCAGGCCTGCTCAGATGTGGGGTGTGTGGGAGGCAGAGTCCAGAGACCCAGAAGAGATGCTGGCTGGCAGCCTCGGCAAGGACACCTGTGAGGAGGAGGAGGCCACCTCCGAGATAAATCTAGGTTCACCCCACCACACCTGGAGCAGCTGAACCACCACAGAGACAGAAACTTGGAACACCGCCTGCAGGTCAGGAATCTCGTGTGACTAGTCTGGTCTCCTGCATGCCCATGCAGGACACACCTCTCCACCCACAGCCTGCCACCCTCAATGCGTGTCAGGGTCACTGGGATTTCAGAATGGGAAACCACATCTGGGTCCATCCCAGGAGACCAGTCTTAAAAACAGTCAGGCTGGACACCTCCCTTTCCCTGCCCTTGCAGCCTTCCAGGCAGAAAGCCCTTGAGGTCAAGGAAGGCTGCGGGGGTCCTGCAGTTCAGCCTGGGAGCTGGAACCTCAGGAACAGGTGAGATGGCAGGAATGAACAAATCAATGTTAGTTGCTGAGTCGTGTCCAACTCTCTGCGACCCCATGGGCTGTCGCCCGCCAGGCTCTTCTGCCCATGGAATTCACTAGGCAAGAATGAATACTGGAGTGGGTAGCCAAGGAGATGGCAGGAAACCTC
>NW_011494943.1:8014889-8015637 GCF_000754665.1 Bison bison bison
AGTCATTTGCCATCTGGCAGCCTTGGCTCCAAGTTTCCAGAGAGCTGGGCCAGGCCCAGTGCATGCCTGCTTGCTTTTTTTTTTTTTTTGAAAAAGAACAGAAAAGGATCAGGTGTGTCCTGGGGAGGCTACCCTCAAGGAGGAGGGAGGGTGACTGGGGGAATTGGAACAGCAGTCTCTTTCACCTCTGAGACAGGTGTACCTGATGGTTGGTGACCGGGACAGATCAAGTCTCATGCCAGGCCTGTGGCCACAGCAGCTAGTTGCTTAATCAGAACCTGGAGGATGAAGCCTGGAGAGGGCTTCCAGATGCTTCCTCTTTCTCAGAGCGATTGAGCAGCGGGGTGGATGAGGCAGCTCTGTGGCAAGCAACACGTGGAGCGGATGGATACTCAAACGCCAGCTAGAAGCCTGGGGTCAGCTCGGCCTCCCGGGCTGGGGGCTGGGATCTGGGTTTGCTTCTCAGCTCTGTAGGGAGCTGGTTCAGTGGCTTAGCTAGGCAAGACCCTTCACCTCTCAGGGTTTCACTTCCCCCAATTATCAAAAGGGGAAAAGCATCTTCCTCTTGCCCAATCCGGTCTCCTGGGCCATGGGTACTGACGAGGATCTCTGGAGTTGAAATAACCCTCTTTAGAGAGGGGCTGGGGGCGGGGCGGGCTCGGAGGGAGGGAGGCTGAAGGAAGGAGGTGACGGACGAGAAAGAAGCAGGCGGAGCAGGGACCTTGGGGGGGGGGACGGGGGGGTGGGA
>NW_011494943.1:8015737-8017715 GCF_000754665.1 Bison bison bison
CCCTCGCCGCTGGGTTTCCAGTTAACCCCGCCCCCAAGCGGCCGCACGACCCCGGGGGCTCCAGCTAGGGAGGCGGAGGGACCCTGCGGCAGGTGGGCTTTCTCACTAGGCTCGTGCACGGCCACGTCCTCGCTTCCTGGGTCTGAGTCCCACCAGACTCCGAGGTTTAAGCAGCGGCTTCTCAGGACTGATGGAAGCGCTCGTGGGGAGAAGAGGGAGGCCGCCCCTCTCCAAGATCCGAGATCCCCGGGAGCATCACGCCGCGTCCCGCGTCTTCCAGGCGCCCAAAGCCCTGACTTTGACCGTCCTGGCTGGAGGAGCAGGCAGGCGAGGGAGGAGGGGGAGAGGAGAGCCGAGGGATCCAGTCCGGGCTCCCGCAAGGAGCCCCCTCCTCCCGCCGGCGCTGGCGTTCCCGCGTCGCGTGACCGCGGCACTGCGGCTGCAGCGCGGCGCTTGGCTCCTGGCGCTGGATTCCTGGGCGGGGGGTGGGGAGCCTGGAGGTTCAAGATCAGACCTCGGTGGACTCCGATCGCGGCGCTGCTAGAGGGTGATGACGCCCCGCCCCGCTCCCCACTCGGGTTCCTAGTTTCGCAGAGTTTCTCGACCCGTGAAAGCATCGCTGAGTCACCTTCCCGGAACGCGCTCGGGACGCTCACGACCCAGCCAGGGCTGCCCCCAGAGCTGCGCAGGGCGGAGGTGGACACCACCCGGCCGCGTGCCAGGCCAACGGCCCCGGGACCCACGCGTCCCAGCCTGAGCCTCTCCCCTATCCCGGGCCCCGCCCCGCCAGGTGTTGGGGAACAGGGACGCCTGGGTCCTCTCGCAAAGCGGTACCTCGGAGCCGTGCCGAGACCTGCCTCTTGTCGACTTTCAGGGGCGATGGGAAGCGAGACGTGTGAATGGGTGTTGGGTGGGGGCAGGTGTGGGCGCGTGAGCACCCTGCAGCCGGGGCCTGCACCAGCTAAGCCTCCTACAGCGGTTTGGTCTTTTCTAACTTTGGTTAGGGAGTTAGAAACTTGGTAACTTGACCTTGGCAACTTCCTCCTCTGGGTCGCCGCACACTACCCCACAGGGAGCTTACTCGAGCGGGTCGTGGACACTTGCAGATCGGACACTTACTTGCCGGGGATGTGTTGATCACACCCCATTGACACCCGAGGCCCCGGGCCAGTTTGCAGCTCCCCGCTGAGCCAGCAGGGCGACGGAGGACACGCCCCCATGCTTGGCTCCCCAGTCCGAATGGGGTCGCCTAGGCCTGTTTACACCGCCAAGCTCCTTTCAGGTGGGTAAGGGGCGCGGGGCCTGGAGCGCCCTCTGGTTCAGGCGAGCATCGATGTTGTCCTCTGGGAAAAGCACCCAACTTCTGAGGTTCTTAACAAGGCCCCCTCCTCGGACCGCGTACCCCCCGCGCTCCTGGCCCTCCCTCCCGGGATGGCTCCTCTGGCTGTCTCAGGCTCCGTGGCCGTGCGGTCCAGGAAGCTAAAAATAACTCTGGGGGAGGATGGGAGCGGCTGCAGAGACACCCCAGCACGAAATGAGGGGTACCTGGCAGGGCCTGGACCTCGAAATCCGGGTGGGATTGGGGGGCGCGGGCAGCGGGGCAGGTTCCGCCAGGAGACTATCCAGTGACAGGCAAGGGTCTAACCAGAGCCCTGAGCCACGCGCGCCCGGAGCCCCACCCGGGGGCCGCTCAGATTTTGTGCGCGGCGGCCTGTGATGCGCGTTCACCCTCGCGCGCCCGGGACGCTGCGCTCGCGGCGCGCCGCTCGTAGCCGGGCCTGGGGCTCCGCGCCTAGCCAGCAGCCTCCACGTCTCCCGCCCGGCCGCGTCGCTCGCCTTCCTACTGGGTCCGAGAGTCCCCGGACCCAGCCAAAGGGCTGAGCGCTTGGCCGAGCCGTGGGCGCGGGCCGGGCTGGGGCGGAGCGGCAAGGCCAGGGCCCCGCTTGCTTGCGCCGTGCCGGGCCTGGGTTCCACCCCT
>NW_011494943.1:8018037-8019114 GCF_000754665.1 Bison bison bison
GTTGAGCGAAAAGTTTGAGGCTGGAGGCAGCGAGGCCGCGCAGTCAGCGTTTACTCGGCGCTCCGGTTGCTCCGCAGATGCGAGGCTGAGCCCGGGACTGGCTGTGTTCAGCCCTAGGCGATTGTGGGGAACGGAGGTAGCGCTTCCCCCAGGAAACCGGACCGACTGGGTAGGGCTGGCCGCCTGCCCTGCTCTCTTGCCCTTCTTGGCTTCCTGGGCGGCCGGGGGAGCCGCCGTGCAGCACATGGCCTCCGCGCCCACTCGGCTCTGGCTGAGGGAGGTGGTGGCTGGCGGCCCGGCTCCGGCTCAGCCTTCGCACGACTCCGGCGCCGTTTCCACGAGCGCTGCGCGCGGCGCCGCAGAGCCCGGCCCTTGGAAACGCGCGCGGCGATCCGGGCAGCTCCAGAGCTCGGGGTAGAGGACGCGGCGACCCGGCTGTTTCGGGCCGAGGATCACTCGCCCCGAACTTGGCGCGCGGCGATGGCCACTCACCTTCTGGGATTTTTTTACACAACTGGACTCCCCTCCCCCTGGCGGCCCCCGGGGAGGGGCTTGAAGACCCGATCCCACGGAGAGAGCCGGGGCTCTGACTCATCGTCGGGCCGGAACCCGAGGTCCTAGAAAAGACAGGCTCTCAGGAAAAGACCCTTTCCCCCTGGGGGTGGTGGTGGTGGGAGCTCAGTTCCAGGACCCGAACGCCCTTGGTGGCACTGGACCTCGGCTTTCTGGACCTCTTGGAAAAATAGGCGATGCCGGTGCGCGCGGCTCCCGGAGCGTGGTCCCAGAACCTAATGGGGCGCCCCCTACCTCAGGGGGCCGCTCCAGACTCCACCAGCGCGGTTTCCTCTCCCTCAGATCCGGCAACCGCAGGGAATGACGCTGGTGCCCCCACAGCCCCGGCAACGGGCGGGGAGGGCGAGCCCCATGGTCGTCACGGAGAGGCCCGCCTGGGCAGCACCGATAAGGAGCTGAAGTCAGGAGCCGCCGCGGCGGACAGCGTCCGGACGGCGCCGGGGACCCCTCGGCAGCGGGGCGAGGTCATGGATGCAGGTTTGTGGGGGCCTGGCGGGGAAGGCC
>NW_011494943.1:8019214-8019352 GCF_000754665.1 Bison bison bison
CCTGTAGGGTGTATTCCTATTCTCCCTGGTGAGGAAAGTTGGCCGGAGTCAACTGAACAAGAGGGGCTGGGTACCCTGGAGGCGAGCCCTTTTCCCCATGAGACTAGAAGCTGGTGGGAGTCTGAGCCCAGCCAAAAC
>NW_011494943.1:8019452-8024377 GCF_000754665.1 Bison bison bison
GCCCTGCAGCTCTTCTGGAGCCACGTACAGCCGCTGCTGGCCCAGGCCGACGTCTCCTTCACGCTGATGCTCACTGGTGAGTTTCTTCCCGGGAGCGGGCTTGGGGAGCATCCCCAGCCGGGGGACCCGCGACTCCAACCTCCCACGTTGATAGCCGCGCCCTCTGCACAGAGCGGCGGAACCACGCCCGGGAGCTGGTGCGTGCGGAGGACCTGAGACGCTGGGACGCGCTGGTGGTCATGTCCGGAGACGGGCTGATCCACGAGGTGAGGCCTTCCCAGGGGAGGCTGGGCCTGGGTCTGGGTTGTGGGGGCGCCGTGGCGGGTGGGGGGAGCTTCCCAGGCTGAGGCCTCCTGTGCTCCAACAGGTGGTGAACGGGCTCATGGAGCGGCCTGACTGGGAGACCGCCATCCAGAAGCCCCTGTGTAGCCTCCCGGCAGGCTCTGGCAATGCAGTGGCCGCTTCTTTGAACTATTACGCCGGGTGAGAGCCAGGGTCCAAGCGGGTTTATTTTCCCTCAGGTCCTGCCAGGCTTTCTTTTATGAGTGCCTGCGAGCTACCACTCGTCTCTGGAGCCCTGAGCCTCTGTTCCAGGGTCCTCTCTCTCTCTCTCTCTCTCAGTGACTCCAGTTGGCTGTCACCCGCTGTCAACTCCCCCAGGGGCTCAAGGTTACTTTGGCCTGCCCCAGCTCCTCATCCGACTCCCTCCCCTGCAGGTACGAGCAGGTGACTAAGGAAGACCTCCTGACCAACTGCACGCAGCTGCTGTGCCGCCGGCTGCTGGCGCCCATGGACCTGCTATCCCTGCAGACCGCCTGCGGGCAGCGCCTCTTCTCTGTGCTCAGCCTGGCGTGGGGTTTCATCGCCGACGTGGATCTGGAGAGCGAGAAGTTTCGGCGCCTGGGCGAGATGCGCTTCACTCTAGGCGCCTGCCTGCGCCTGGTGGCCCTGCGCACCTACCGGGGCAGCCTGGCCTACCTGCCCGCAGAAACGCTGGCTTCCAGGAGGGGCCCCTCCCCGGCTCGGGCCCCGCAGGACCCCGAGGACACCTATGTGGTGCCCCTGGAGCAGCCAGTGCCTCCTCACTGGACGGTGGTGCCAGAGCAGGACTTTGTGCTGGTGTTGGTACTCCTGCATTCCCACCTGGCCAGTGACCTTTTCACTGCCCCCATGGGCCGCTGTTCGGCTGGCACCATGCATCTGTTCTACGTGCGTGCTGGCGTGTCCCGGGCCATGCTGCTGCGCCTCTTCCTGGCCATGGAGAAAGGCAGGCACATGGAGTGCCACTGCCCCCACCTGGTCTATGTGCCTGTGGTTGCCTTCCGCCTGGAGCCCAAGGATGGGAAGGGTGTGTTTACTGTGGATGGGGAACTGCTGATCAGCGAG
Source organism: Bison bison bison (assembly GCF_000754665.1). Taxonomy (NCBI): domain Eukaryota; kingdom Metazoa; phylum Chordata; class Mammalia; order Artiodactyla; family Bovidae; genus Bison; species Bison bison. Next base: position 8,020,839 of record NW_011494943.1, read on the forward strand.
GCTGTCCAGGGCCAGGTTCTCCCCAACTACTTCTGGATGGTCAGTGGCTACAGGGAGCCCCCACCCTCTCTGAAACCACAGCCCTCACCCCGCAGGAAGTCTCAGCAGACGCTGCCCCCATCAGAGCGTCCCTGACTCTGTGGGCCTTGCCCCTGCCTTTGTCTACTTGGTTCACTCTGTGCTCAGGCCCCGCCACCCCTCTCTCCCTCCTCCCCCAGGACTGGAGGGCCTGTCCACAGCCCACGTGGTGAGTTGGGAGGAGGAGGAGGAGAAGGAAGACTGGAGAAGGGTGGGAAGGACAGGCTCTGCCCACCGAAGGCCAGATGGAGTGTTGGGGTAGGAGCAGGGAAGCCACCCTTGAATCAGATCTGAATAAAGTGACATTCCCAGCCTGCTGGTCTTATCCTAGAGGGTGCGAAGAGTGGGGTCTAATTCTGCCCGGGCTCTAGAATTTAACATGATGACCAACCCAGTGGTCCCTCCTGGATGGGGCAGCATGTGGTACCGGCCCCTGGGAAGTCATTTTGGTAGTGGGCACAGGACCAGAGCTGGTCCAGGCTGCTTTTGCAGGGGTTGGGGCCCTGCCCCAGTGATGATTATACCCCATCTGGTCTGGAGCCAACTGCCTCTTAGCACAGGTAGGAAGACTGAGGTTTAGAGCAAGTATGTCTTACCTAGGGCCATACAGCCAGCGCATCTCAGCCAAAAGGGAGATTGTCCCGGAGTTAGGGGCACTGGGGAAAACTGGCAAGGAGCAAGAGGTCAAAATGGCAGAGAGCTGTCCCCTTTTTACAAGGAGTCTGTCTGTCCAGGGCGGGCTCTGGGGCTCTCCTGCCCTCCTCGTCTGTCCTTGTCGGGGAGTGGTGGGCTGGGGTTTAAAAGGAAGCAGTGGTGAGGAGAGGCAGATTCCAGCCATCCAGAGTGGCTTCGAGCCCAGGCCAGCCCCCCCCCAGCATCTGGAAGGAGCTGAACGGGTGGACCTGATCAGAGGCCCCCGGGGAACAGAGCTGCTGCTGCTGCTGCCCTGCTGAAAGGGGGCTCCAGGACCCAGGCCCTGCTCAGAGGCAAGAGCACCCACCCACTGAGCTTCTAGACCCTCACCTCCCGGCCCCTCCAAGTCCTTGACAGGAGATGAAGAGGCTTGGGAGCGGGCTGGGTGGGGAAGGGGCTGCTGCCTTGAGACGCCCCCCACCCCGCCCCAGCCACAGGGATCTTTCCTTCCCCTGGGGAGGGTGTGTGAGGTGCCCCCGAGGGAAAGAAAGGCGACAGAGCCAGATGAATGGCAGAGGCAGGTTTAATGGTGCCACCTTGTCTGTTTTGTACACTGTAATGAGCCAAACCAAAAAAAATGCAAGTAAAAAAAAAAAAAGTTTAATCACACAGCACTTTATACAGATATCTTAAGCAATAGGCATTCACATCTCCACGTGAACAACGCACCGGGAAGCACAGCCCCGCCAGTCACTCTGGGTGATCCTCAAACAAGACCCCGACTCCGGCCTCCAATCGCCGCAGCCCTGGTCTGGCCCCCGTCCTCCCCCGCGCTGCCGCCGGCCGCGTGCTCACGGCGGCCCAGGTGTGGAGCCAGCGTAAGGCGGACAAGACACATCATGCTTTGGCTTCTTATTTTGTCTTTTGTTTTCCTAGTAAGAGTTAATATTTTTTGATTTATTCTTTCAATCTTAAATATTACATTACATACACCAAAAATTACATAGCTGCAATGTGCTCAATGGCATCCCCTTCACCTGGAGCTTCACATTATCAAACGCTTAGAAAACTTGTAAACCTCTGGGCCCAGCTCTGCGAGGGAAAACCCTGCTGGCCGCCACTCTGCCACATCGAGCCTGCGGTTTTAAGCGCAGGGCTGACAGGCTGTGTTCTTGTCTGGGGCGGGGAGAGGGCTGGCCCACTCTGAGTTCCATGAGCTGCGTGCCACCCCTGCCGGCGTGAGCACTGGACACAGGAGGGGAGAGGGCCCGAGTCCACGGGAGAGGCCCTCGTCTGTGCTGCTGCTCCCGCCTCCGGGGACCTCAAAGCCAGAGCTGCGATCCCCCTCACCCCGAGGGGCAGGAAGGGCAAGGCACCTATAGCCGTGTCTTCCCAGCAGCAGCTCCCTGTCCTTACCCCGTGGCAGCGTGCGAGGGCCACCACCTCCCGGGCGTCGCCATGCACCCGGCCTGGTGCCCACCTCTCGCAGAGAGCAAGTTCAACAGGCCAGGGCCCAGCCGGGAGTCAGTGGCGGCGGCACCGCTCTGGGGAGGGTGGCCGAGCTGGGGGGCGAGGGAAGACCTGGCAGGTGGTGGCGACGGGCGGGCCCGGGACACCAGGAAGCGTCAGCGGGACTTGAGAGGGCAGGCGGGACGGGGCAACCGCCGCGGCAACCCACATTTCATGCAAGGCACGTCCACGTGGCCTGTGTTCTCCTGTGTCAGACCCCAGGGAGAGCCCACCCCTGCCCTGAGGGCGAGACGGCGCGGGAGGAAGCGCAGGGGCACTCTGCCTGGGACTACAAGGGGAAAATCAGCTGCGCGGTTCTGATTTCCTTTGCCACAGGGCACCTGCCTGTTGGAAGATTGCTTCGGAATACAAATGGCAGCATCTCAAGAAACTTCCTGCACGTCAGCAGCAAACTCACCTTGGGAGGAGGGGGCAAAGGGCAGGGGGCGGGGCCTGCACTGGGACAGGGGAGGAGAGGGAAGGGGGGAGGCCTCTCCCTGTGGCCACCTACGTGCCTTCCTCCGGGGCTGCTGGCTACTTGTCCCCCGCGCTCTCGGGCATGCCCGCCTCCGTCAGGGCAGCCCGGAACTGCATCAGGACTCCCCGGATGCTCTTGACGAAGCCCTTGGAGAGCGGGAAGAGGGGGAAGCCGAGGTCAGGGTAGCCGCTCTTCTCGGGCAGGAAGCTCCGGTAGCTCTTTCTCCTCTTCTTTGGCTTGACGCTGGGCGGCACCGAGGCGTCGGGCGGGGCCTCCGAGGCCTGCTCCGTGCGGTCCCTGGGGGCTGAGGCCGGGCCCTCCGAGTCTGAGCCCTGGGAGGCCTCCCCGGGGGCCAGCCCCCCGTCCTCAGGTTCCTCTCGGCCGAAGTCTGAGAGCTCGGCCACAGCCGGCGGCTCCGGCGAGCTGCTGTCCTTGGGGAGCCCGTTGGGCAGCGCCTGGGCCCTCTCCAGCAGGGCGTGGGTTTCCAGCCAGGACTCGATGCGGTTCACCAGCCGCCAGCCACCGGTGCTAAAGTGCTGCCGGATCTCCTGCTCAAAGACCTCGGGTGGCCGCCGGACCAGCTGGGTCATGGACTGCACCACGCGGATGAGGGCCATCTCGTTGTAGCAGCGGCTGTTCTCGTAGCCCTCCTGCAGGCCTCGGTCGCTGTCAAAGCCTGCCTCGTTGTAGTACGGTTCGTTCACCAGGATTAGACCTGCAAGAGGGAAGGGGAAGTCCCTCAGGGCTGGCCCAACCTCCACCCCTAGACGGGAGGTCAAGGGGCGCCACGGCCAGAGTGATGGTGCCCTCCAGCCGCACCCCGCCTACCTTGGATGCAGAT
>NW_011494943.1:8024477-8028739 GCF_000754665.1 Bison bison bison
GGAGATAAGCACCTGGAGAAGGCTGGATTTGCTCGTCCACCTCTCTGTCCCCTGCAGCACACACACACGCACACACGGTGCACACTGATCAGTTGTGTCCCAGACGCCTGCCCGGACTGGCCCGCCCCCACCCTCACCGCGAGCCAGCGCTGACCCACCTTTCCAATCCAGGTGCCCAGGAGGCTGACGCACACCTTGCCGTTGTCATACAGGTTGGGGTTCAGGCGGCCACTGCACTGGGAGAGGTAGCAGAAGTGGGGGGGCACGGCCGGGTAGATGTTGGGGAGCTGGATGTCGAACAAGTAGAGGCCGTCCTCGTAGGGGGTGCGAGTGGGGCCCTTGATCAGGGCCGAGAAGAGGTCCTAGAGGGGGGTACAGGGAGAGAGTGGGGAGGTTGATGTGGGCATCGGGCACCCGCACATGGAGCCCACTTCCAGTCTTCCAGGGTGCCGTGCGGCTGCAGAGGGAGCAGGAGCGGCCCCAGGATCCACACACCCGCTGACAGCGACAGAGAAGCTGAATGCAGACAACTCTGTACAGACCCACTTGGCACCTCTTAACTCCTGGCATGAAAGGAATTTTCCAAACTGGTTTTTATCTTACTTTTTTTTTTTTAAATAAACTACTACTTGTAAGTTGCATTCCTCAAAACACCACCGTGACCTCCCCCCGCACACCCCACCACCCCATGAAGGCAACAACGACAACCAACAAGAGGAAAGATCATTCCAGGATGGCACGGCTGCACTGGCTTCGAGGGATCTAGAGGGGTGAAAGGATCTGGACTCGAGGACAATGCTCTGTCAGTCATTAAGGAGGCTCTGCACACACATCAGAGACCCAGGCTGAGGGCCGGGGCAGGGGCACCATCACCAGGGCAACGCCACCAGCCGAGAGACCGCCAGGGCTGAGCGGACCGGCAGAGTGCCAGCAGGCCCGTTCCACAGCATCCCTCTTTGCGGTCCCTTTCCCATGGCCCCTTTCTCCAGGGCTGGGCCGGAGGTGAGCCTCCTAAAGTCACTGCCCCTGGGGCTGGGTCAAGGACCGGTCAAAGGATAATACAGCTTTTCCTGTAACATTCTAATTTTTCAAAAAAAGAGAGAAGTCAAGTAACGTATTACATAATTTTAAACTAAGCTTTAAAAGGGCGGCTGTCTGGTCTAGACACAGCTGTGGGAGATTTGTTGGAGCCTCTCCTGCCCTGTGAGGAGGGGCTGCAGGCGGGCGGCCTTGCGGGTGTCCCCCAGGCCTGCAGGCCCAGGGCCTGAGGCTGCAGCCTCTGGAGTGCCCACCCGGACGCCTGTGCCTGCCCAAGCCCGCCTACTTGCCATTCTGTCCTCAAATGTCTTGACCATGATGCCATCAGGCAGTGAGGTGGCCAGCAGTGCCATCTCCTTCCGCACTGTGCTGAAGAACTTCTTGGCTTCTGGAGGCTGGAACTCAATTTTCTTAAAAGAGTGATTCGCTAGAGGGGGAAAGAGGGTGGTCAGTCCCTCAGGCGAGGCCTGGAAACGCCAACCGGAGGGGCAGCGGCGGCTGAATGTGCTCCCCAGACAGGTGGACAAAGCCCCCGCCTCCCCCGCCGCCCTCTCCTGGCACGGGGACTGGGGCCCACTCCAGGGACAAGGCGCCCTGGCCCTGGAGTGAGGCCAGACGAACTCACAGGGTGCGAACTCCAGCACCGAGAAGACCTCGCCCTTGGCGCTGGTGAATGTGACTCCAGGCTTGCCGCCGCACTGCTGGCAGAGCACCGGGGTCTCACTGGGCCACTCGGCCTTCACTGGCGACTGCCCCTCGGGCTTGTCCTCCTTGCGTTCCGTCTCCGGCACCGCCTCCATCTTCTCTTCCTCGGCGATGGCCACATTGTCCAGGGTCTTCTTGAGGTTCTCCTGCAGCTTCTTGATGTCATCTAAGAACTTCTTCTCCCGCGTGGGTTTCTCAGGCTCTGCCGTGGGGGAGGTGGGCGAGCCTGTCAGCAGCTGCTCCACCGTCATGTTCTTGAGGCTCTCCAGGATCTTGATGGCTTCCTTCAGCTCCCGGAAGCTCTTCGGGGGCCCATCCTTGCCCGCCTTCTCCATCAGCCCGGCCACGGGGGCGGCCATGGCCACGGCCCCCTGGATGGCGGCCGTGGCGGCCTCCTCGCTGATCACCACACCCTTGTCCTCCTCTGGGGCTGCCGGCTGCTCGGCGGTGGGGATGGGGGGCTCCTCTATCTTGGGGTGCTCATCCTCCACCAGCCCATTGTCTGTCTCCCAGCTGTCACTGTCGTCTTCCCACTCGTCTGAGGACGCTCCACTGGTGCTGCCTTCCACTGAGTCATAGTCCGACTCCTCGATCTCAGATTCGATGTTGTACAGGTGCTGAGGGGAGATGGGGCGCGGGCTGGTCAGAGGCCCTCTGCCAGGGACCCCGAGCCTCAGAGCTGACACTGACCGGGCACCCTGAGGCCTCAGCAGCCCTGCCGCCCTTTCTCCCTTTCCTGCTCTGGCCTCGCGGTTGGGCCTCTGCGCTAGGTGGTCCCTAGGCCTCTGGGAGGCACCCCAGCCCAGCCCCCGGGTCCAGGGTACAGCAAATGCCAGTGCCAGCCTCCTCGTCACTGACCGCACTTGGTCCGCTGGACCGCGGCAGACTCTGTGACTCTGTTCCCGTTCCTGGAATGGCCTCCTAGACGAAGGGGGAGCCACCCCTTCGTCCATCCTGTACTGGCACAGGGAGAGGGGAGCTGGGGTGTGAGCATCAGATCAAACGAGGGGCACAGAAATGGAGCTGCGAAAGCCTGTCCATTCCTGCCCCCCGATCTGTGACAGTTTCCTAGAAGTGGTGGGGGAAGGCTGCTTCTTACAGGGCGCAACCTGTGCATTCTCAGCACAGTGAAATAGGGATCCAGGTAGATCTGTGAGAACCTAGACATGCCTGGCAACCAGGAGCCTGCCAGGTGGGGCGGGACGGTTGGGCCCACTGCAGGCAGCCTCTCCGCTCTCCCGACTCTCATCCGGGGCTCTGGGTGTAACACTGCCCTTCCTTTCCCCAAGACCCTGCTCCCCAAAAGAAGATTCCTTTTCCAGGAAGGCCCTGAGCCCTTGGCCTGGCTGTCACAGTCTGGAGCTGAGCCATGGGCTCCCGGGGGTCTCACCTGGGGCAGGATGATGGTCTTTGAGTTGTCAGCCCACACCACCTCCACTTTGCTGCTGACATCCACGCGGGCTACCTGGCCTACCGATGGCTGCAGTGGAAACAGGACGGGGTCAGGGGCAGCTCTCCGAGAGTGAGGGCACAGGCAGGGCCGTGAGAATGGAAACGGTGTGGGCGCCGGCCAGAGACCAACGTGAGTACTTGAGAGCACAGCCCTCTGGCTGAAACACCGCCAATACTCGCTGTCCACTGAGCCTGGTCTCTCTGGATGCCCCCTGGATGAGGCTCCAGCCTTGGGGCTCTGGTACCCCTTTCTCCCCTGCCCAGAATCTGCCTGACCTCACCACATGTCCCCACTTGTTCCCTGGGGCCCAGCTCAGAGTCACCTCCCCAGGCCTCTCCTGTGCTCCTACGGCACCTGCCACCACGCTCACAGGACTGAGGACAGGGCTGGGCGCCCCTAAGAAACCACCCGTGGAGCCCGGGGAGCAGCTGTGTAGACCGGCAGGCGGGCCCTACAGGGGGCGGGGCGGGGCGGGGCGGGGCCGGGCACCTCCTTTGCGGGGCGGGGCGCCCTCTGGCGGCATCGACAGGTACTGCAGCGGCCGTGCAGGACGCCCTACCTCGTCCTCCTTGTGCGGGGCTCCGTCCTCAGCGTTACCGATTCGGATGACGATGTCAGTTGTGCGGAACCGGAAATCAGGGTGATCGGCGATGTCGTAGACGCTCACGTCTTCCTCCTCTCCGATCAGCTAGGGCGGGATGGGCGGTCGTGAGCCTGGGGGCTCTATGCCCAGCTCACCAAAGCCCACCCTGAAGGAGACACGGGGGCGGCCCCTGCTCACCTCCACGTCGTCACCGCTCGGCCGCAGCTTGAACCACTTCACCATGCACGTGCGGCCCACGTGGTCCCCAGACTGCACCACGCCATAGACAGCGGGGTCCGGACAGCTCTGGACTGTGGACCCAGAGCAGGCGAGGAGTGAGCTAAGGCACCCTGTTGGGGCCACCGGCTGCCCCCACAGCCGGCTGCAGGTAAAGCACAGGAGCCCAGGACCCACTGCTTCCCTGGCTTGGTCAGAGAAGGCCAGAAAGGCTGCCCCGTCCATAGCGGGAGCCACCTCTCACGG
>NW_011494943.1:8028839-8030644 GCF_000754665.1 Bison bison bison
TCCATAGCGGGAGCCACCTCCCAGGGGAGGCCTGATGCCAGACCTCCTGACCCTTCCTCCTGAGCCGCGCCCGGCACTACCTCGCTTGTCCACCACGAAGTCTCCGGGGCAGAACTCGTTGTTGTCCAGGTGGTGCACAGGGAAGAGGTCGTTGGAGCGGATGTTGCACTCCACGGAGCCGTCCTGCCACATCACGTCCGCCGAGGTCATCGTGGTCACCACCTCCACAGCCACCCTGCAGGCGGGCCAGTGAGCAAAGGCCAGGGATGCTCCCTCCCCACGTGCCCTCCCTGTGGGCTTGGCAACTTGGAACTCAGCTTCAGGCAGGAGGGAGGAAACAGCGCTGCTCCCCTGCAGTCTCCATGCCCAGCATCTTCCAGAGAATCCCTCAACCCTGGTCTCACCCTCTCCCGTTCTCAGATCCTTCCATCCCACCTGGCCGACCCCAGGCACCCCTGAGCCCGCATGGGGCTTCATACCACATGTGCACCCATGAGCCCGCCTGCGTGCAGGTGCCAGGGAACGGTCTGGGGCTAGACACCCAGCCAGGAAAGAGGGTGCCCCTGAGTCTACCTGTCCCCCGGCTTGAAGTCGCGTGTGATTTTATTCTTCTTCCTCTTGTGTTTCCTCTTTAAATTCTTTATTGACAAGGGGATGCTCTTCTTGCGACTCGTGCCGCTGCCGCTCTGGGAGGAGGTGGTGGAGCTGGCGGAGGAGGTCACCGAGCTGGTGTCGTCTGTGTCGTCGGCGGCCTCATCGTCCGCGTCCTGCTCGGCCGAGTGCAGCCTGTCGTCCCCACCCTCCTTCAGCAGGAAGGGGGGCAGCTGCTCACCCGCCTCGTGGGCCTCCTCTGGGCCCTCGTCCTGCATCTCCACTGGGCTGGAGGACCCATCGGGCGTCTCCTCGGGGCTGGCGGAGCCCGTTTCGCTCTTGGCTTTGGCCGCCCCCTTCTTGCCTGTGTCCTCCATGGAATGGTCCCTGGAGCACTGGACGTCCGGGGAGCAAGATGTGATCCTCACAAGCTGTTTCTTCAGGAGGCGCTTCACCTGCCGGCAGAGTGGGAGTGCAGGCGCCATGGAGAGCTGACTCCAGGCAGCTCGGTCGAGGGGTGACGGCTGTATACACCTAACTGGCCTGCAAGGGTCATCAGGGCTGCCCCCCAAGGCCTAAGGCACAGACCTTCCTGCTGTGGAAATGGCTCAAGGCCAGTTCCTCAAACGCCCGCCAAGCCCCAACCCCGAGGACATACCTTCTTGGCCACAGAGCCCTCCCCCTGGGCGCAGTGTTTTTCTGGACATTCACAGGCAATCTTGGCCGGCTCTACCTTGGCTGGGAAGACATACAGACAGCGCTCCCCAAGCTGCCGCTGAGCATGGTCAAAGCATCCGAGACGCTTCACCCTGGGAGGCGAGAGGGAGAGGGGAAAGGCAGACGCTAGGCGAGGGGGTCCTCAGCAAGCCCCCCGGCATCTGTGCCTGTGGCCCAGAGACTTGCTTGGGGACCACCTCTGGGGCTGCTGGAGCAGGGGGCGTGCTGGGGCCGCTCACCTGCCTAGGTTTTCCTGGGTGATGACAGAGGGTGGGGGGCTGACGCTGTCCGTGCCCCCTGGACAGAAGCTCTTGGTGATCCAGGTGACCTTCAGCTCTACAACCTGCACCTGGGGAGGCGGGCGGACAGGCCCGGTCAGCAGACTAATGCCGCTCGCTCCCGTAGACATCCTCCAGAGCGGGAGGCAGGTCTACATCGTAGTTCAGACCCTCCCAGAGGTCACGGAGGCCTCCTCCCTCCAGAAGGGCCCAGCGGAC
>NW_011494943.1:8030744-8036693 GCF_000754665.1 Bison bison bison
AGCGGACCTGCCACTGGCCACCTCCCTCCTTCGCTCAGCCCGGGCTCCCCGTCCTCAGAGCAGCCCCCTTCCAGGCGAGGCAGGCTGGGCAGGAGTGCCCGGGCCTCACTCCCTGCCACGCCTCCTCCTTACCTCTTCGACCACCACGCGGAACTTGCTCTTGGTGCTGAGCACCGGCTTGACCCCCCCCAGCCACTGGACGCTGGAGAAGATCTTGGCAGGGCCAATGAGCACCTGGCCCGGGTAGAAGCCATAGGAATCATCGAAGAAGAGACCCTGCAGGATTGGGGGCCAGAGGAGGGTCCCTGTGAGTGCTGCCTCTTAGGGGGCGGGGGCAGCAGTGTCCACACCTGCCGTCCACCCCAGGCCTCCATGCTCCACACCACCTAAGACTGCAGAATAGCACCTCTCAGACCTCAGATGCACACAAACCGCCAGGGGTTTTACTCACTAAAAGGCACGGCTGGCCCATCCTGCTTATAACAAGCTCTCGGGCCACAACAATGCTGCTGGTCTGGGGGGACAAAGCTCTAAGAGCGGGGGTCCCCAAACCTGCTTGATCACACACACTCTCCTAGTATTACTTACAAACTGTCATTTACCACTGCTCTAAAATGTCACATCACAGTAAAATACTGTGTACACTCCAAGAAAAAGGGAGATTTTAAAAGGATGAGATAAAAACTTAACAAAACGCAAAGAAAGTTCTACTGCTTCCTGCAAACACCCAAGCTTTTACACCTTCTGATACACACCCCCTCCTTCCAGGAAAGCACTGGCTGAGACCACTGGTCGCCCCGGGCCAGACCCCGGCTCTCTGCCGAGAAGCCCCTAAGCTCCCTCCTGCAGAGCCCAGGGCTGAGGAACAGGAGACGCGCCCCCCACCCGCGGCCCCCCAGGCTCCTGGGGTGGAGCCAACGTACAGAGTCGCTGACGTGCGGGCAGACGTCGTAGAGCTTGGCGCCATCCTCCGTGTTCATGGAGCACCTGCAATAGGGGGCGGGGGCTTGGTGGGCACCAGACCCAGTCCCTGAGTCTCAGGGGAGGCGAGGCAGCCAGGACCCCGGAAGGAGCTGGTCAGTGTCTACAGGACTTGTGTGGAGGCGTCAGTGCCTCTGCAGGCCTTAAAATGGGTAATTCACCCTCCGCCCACACCTTAGTCCCTGCACTGGAACAAGGAACTCTCTAAAACAAACAGGACTCAGCCAGCAGATTTCAGCGTTCACCCCCTTAAAGTGCCTAAAGGAGAGCATCAGCCCCTCTTGGGGGTCCTATGTGATGACGAGGGTCTCCCCAAGCCAGGGTAGAGCGAAGACCAGGAACTGAGCCGGAGAATCCAGCCAGGCTGACAAGGAGACCAGCCCAGGGTCGGGCCCTGAGATGCAAGGCCCGCAGCCCCTGGCATGGCCCTCGGGGGACCTAGGACGCACCCCTGCCCCTTCCCCAGCGGCCCCGCCCTGCGAGGGCTCCTGTGTGGTGGGGAGACCGCACCTGGCGCCGTTGGACAGTTTCAGGATGATCTGGTTCTTCAGGTCGTAGACCTTGCCCAGCCAGCAGTCATAGGCGATGTAGTCCCCGTACATGAAGGGCTGCAGACCAGAGAGACAGGCGGTGAGAGACGACGGAGGACTCTGGTGTCCAGAACCCTCGTTCCTCTTGGCCCCACAGACAGCAGGAAGGCTCCATGTGGGTCGGACCTAGTAACTGTGCAGCAAGCTTCCCCCAAGAGTCCCCAGCTGCTCGCCCCCACAGGGGCAGAGGCTGGACGGCCTTCTGAGGACACAGGACACGTGAGTGGGAGTGAGCTGGGGTGGGTGGTTACACAGTAAAGTGATTTAAATAAACAGATAACTATATGGAGGATATCAAGAGCCAAGTCTCCCTGCTGGGGACAGCAGCCACTAACACAGGAAGGGGAAGAGAGAGGAGCTGGACTGGGGTCAGAGGGATCAAGACGGGCTCACACATCTGAATACGTACACAAGATGGGCACAGGCACATTTAGACGTGCGTGCTTATCCACCTACATACACATATAGACATGTGCACTTATCCACCTAGATACACATACGTGGATTCCCTAGCGCTGCCCTGAATGGGGCCCAGGAGCAATCAGCACACCCAGTTTGCACTGAGACCATGGCTTTTGAAAGAAACTAGGGCTCGCTGAAGAAACGGCTGATTCTAGTCTGGATCAGAAATCAAACAATATGGAAAGTAAAGTGTTTTTTAAAAAAATGGTGGAGACATGTCAAAAGAGCACAGATGCCAGCTTGAAGGGGTTCCTACTGGCCAAATCTGGGTGGGATCACTGAAGCAACAGAACAAGTAACGGATTACAACCAATGAATAAAACAGGACTCTCTGCATCTGATGTAAAAAATGAGGAAATAAATGGCACAGAAAGTACAGCTCTTCCATATGGTAGAATGCCAAACTCATAATAAAGCAGGCAGTGATGGTGTCATGAAATCACCATTTAGCAGCCATCAGGCTGCTGGCTGGGTCAGGTGGGAATTGTTAATGGAGGCTAAGGCTGGTGGATGGGAGTTGAGAACCACCAGTTTGTCTACGGCCATACCACCCTGAACGCGCCCGATCTCGTCTGATCTCGGAAGCTAAGCAGGGTCGGGCCTGGTTAGTACTTGGATGGGAGAACCACCAGTTTATTGACACAATCCCGGAATATCTCCCCACAAAACCAATATGATCGCTGGCCAAGGGGTGAAATCTGAGTTTGTTGGGAGGCAGCTCAGCAGAGCTCAACACGACTGGGGAGCAAAGAGAACGTCCCCACACTGCAGCCGAGGCACGTTCCGGGGCCAGGGAAGAGCTGAGCGGTATTTCTGGGGCAGTTCTGCCAGAAGCGCGGGGCCCGAGGCTGTCACGGGCACTGTCGGACGGCCCCATGCTCGGGGTCACCCAGGACAGGGAGACAAAGCAGGACTGGGAACTGCTCCAGCCTGGGGAGGTCAAAGCACTGACGACTGAGCGTGCGCTCCTGATGGAGGCCGGGTCAGAAGGGGAAAACGGAGATTGATGGAACAACTGAGTGGGTCTGTGGATGGACAGTAACGGGTCAAGGTCCCAATCTAGGGGTTTGAATGGTGGTTAAATAGGAGAGTGTTTCTGTTTTGGGAAAATATACACTTAGTACTCGGGGGCAGATAGAATCATATCTGTAGCTTGCTTTCAGAAGTTTCAGAAAAGCAGGGACTTCCCTGGCTGTGCAATTAACACGTGGCCAAGGCAGGGAGGGGGGTACGGGATCGTTCCCTAGTCAGGGAACTAAGATCCCACAGGCTGCATGGTGTGGCCAAAAAAAAAAAAAGGTTAAAAACAAAGTTTCAGAAAAGAGGAGAAAAGAGAGGCGGGGAGAGAGGGGTGGGTAAGAGGGAGAACAGGCAGGAGCCAGTGCTGACGCGGCACCAGGTGTGGCTCCCGAGGCTGCGGGAGACACGGCACCTACAACCTTCAGCAAGCTTGGAATCGGAAATGCATAAACTACTGGAAAAAATTGTTTCAAAAACGACGACACAAAGTCTTAGAAGAGAAAGGAAACCAGCCTTGTCTGCCAGAGATATAAAGCGCCACCTGACCTCAAGTCCGGATGGCTGACACGTGAGAAGCGCCACAAGCTGCAAGGAGAGGCTGAGCACTGGGCTTGGCCGCTCGACCTGGAAGATGCTGCGGAGAGAAGCAGAGCCCCGTGGGGGGAGGCCGGCAGGGGGCTCACCCAGATGTGCTGCAGGTCCTTGCTGTTGACGGGGTAGACGATGCAGTTGGTGCCGATGAGCTTGACGGCGCAGTCAATGTTCACGTCGATCACGGTGCCGCACTGGCTGTCCTGCGGGCGAGAAGGCATCCAGGCCCAGGGAAGGTGCCCTGGGGGCCACCCCAGACCTGCCCCGACCTGCCCCAGGGCCATGCCCGCCGGGTGGGACGGGGACTCACAGTGGAGCGCATGTGCCGGACCACATCGCGGGGCACCACGGAGCGGTCCTCGAGCTTCAGCTGGAACAGAGAGCGGAGAGTGAGAGCTCGGCCTCCAGTCACAGGGGGTACGGCCTCCTCCCAGCTACCAGCTCCTTAGTGCAGCAGCGCTTCACTACGTGCAGCCAAGCGCAAAAACCCCGAGTTCCCCGGGGCTTTCCCAAATCCCACACGCCCTTCCCCAGCACCTGGATCTGGGGACAGGACCGCACTCTGATCAGGGACAGACCAGGGGCAGCCTCCCCGGTCCACGGTGAAAGTCGGGCTCACTGGAGGGAACTGATCACACCGGAAAGGGTGGCTAAGCGACAGACCATGGAAAGCCTCACTTAAACGAGAGCAAAACATTCTGCTATGAGCGGAGTCCTGCCTCCGCCTCTGCCTGCCCTGCGCCCCTGCCGCTGAGTGCTGGGGAGGGTGGGCTGGAGGAGGAGCATGACGCAGGGCTGGAGGGCACCCCGAGGCAGCTATCAGTCGCACCACCTTCTAATCTGGGCTATCCTGCCCAGCCAGCTGGAGCCTGCTCCTTATCGACAGTCCCGCGGAGCACTGTAGGCTGATGAGTAACTCAGGACGCCAACCTCTGTGCACAGCAAGTGCTGACCCCTTCCCTCCATGACTGTCCCCCCACCTGCCCCTGGGCGCAGGATCCCCACAACAGCCCGACGGTTCTCCACTGAGCCAGCCCACCTTCTGCACTGGCCCCCCAAGCCTGGGGAGGCTCCTCTGGGGTTCTTCACTGTATCCTGGGAACAGGGGGGCTCTGGGACTGCCCACCTCCCTAGCGCAGAACCTCCAAGACCCCAAACGAGGAGGGGGGAGGAGCTGTTCCCACAGACACCCAGCTGAAGACCCTCAGGGTTACTCTCGCCACTGCAGAACCTGGGGCCTGGAAAGGCGACCTCCATGAGGTGGCCTGAGGTACTGAAAAGGGAGACACTCAAGGTCACCGAAACCCCTGCATCCGTGCAATGTGACTTATGAAACAAGGAAAGCGGAAGCAACGGGCCTGCCACCAACAGGCGACCGAGATGCTCCCACAGGGAGCGAGCCCCGGGTTAGGCACAGCGGACCTTCGCCGGAGACGAGACGGCGCAGCAGCCCTCGGGGGCGCAGAAGGTTCACAAGGCGGTGAAAGCACAGACGGCCCCCGGGCGCCTGGCTCACGGTCAGCGCTCAGCCAGCGCCCACTGGCTGGTGACCCCAAGTTCAGGCTCCGAGACCCCAGGAGGCTTCCAGGGGCCATGTGGAACTCTGCCAAGAAGGTACTGGAATGACGGTGCCGTTTTGCTAACTCAACCAACCTCCTGTCCTCTAACCCTCTGGGTCCAAATCCCCGGGTAGGACATGGTATTTTCAGTGTGCTGTCCCGCTCTATCTCAAACCTCTGCTCCCATTTTAGACTTCAAAAAGCCACAACTACAGGTCTTTCCAAGTTGCCATGGAAACCAGGAGTTGCAGCGAGGGGAAGCCCTCTAGGAGAGGGGCTGTGCTGCGAGGGGTGGGAGGCGACCCTGCCTCTGGCCGTGAGGTACAGCAGCCCCACCTCACGTTGGGGTCGGTCCCTGAGAGCGTCCTGGGGAAAGGATGGGAGTGGCCCGGGGCGGACCCTGAGTCGGTACAGTCCCGGCAGGGACACGGCCCAGCCCTGCTGCCCCCGTGGGCGGAGGGGATGCTGAGGCTGTTGCTCGGAGGCCCAAGAAAGAATGCCACAGCTCATGAAAGCTGGCATCGTGGCCAGGCCAGGGGTGGGCTTTCTCCTTCCTCCCCTTGCGCAAGTGCTGCCAGGATGTGGGACAGGCAGGTCACAGAGTTCCCGGGGAGTGGAGGGCGGGTGCTGGGGAACCAATGTGTCCACGGGTGGGGCTCTCCTGACCTGCACTCGGCCTCCTGCCAGAGCCAGACTCCCTTCCACCGTGAAGCCGGGTCTCCAGATTCTAATGCTGCAGGACAATG
>NW_011494943.1:8036888-8043899 GCF_000754665.1 Bison bison bison
AGAGCACAAAACGCCCGGGAGGGCAGGATGACTCGCCAGGCTCTCCTCTCTGCTCCACAGCGTTGCCTCCTGGGCGCCCGCGTGCCCCCACACCAGGCACGGCTCTCTGCACGTCTGCTGGGCGCCGCCCACGGACCAGGCCTTCCCCTCGCCCTCCTCACCTCTGCCTGCCCAGGGCACGAGCTCCCGGCATCTCACAGTCTCTGGAAGGAACCCCTGCTCTGGAGGCCTCTCCTCACAGCGACAGCACACCTGGTGTGTGTCACGCTCCACACGCACGCGGTCTCCAAGCAGTTCAAGTGTTTCAACCTGAGAAATCCTCCACAACTGCGTGGAACCAGTACACCATCCTGGCCTTCAGAAAAGGAGACTGGGATGAAGAGCAGATGAAGTCACGTGGGCAGGGGCACACAGCTCCTAAGTGATGCAGCCTGGACTTGAACTCAGGCAGTCCAGCTCAAGTCCATTCTCTTAACCACAGAAAAAGCTCCTCCCTTCCCAGAGCTGTAGAGACAAGAACGGAGCAGACCGCATTTCTGGCAGCTCCATGCACTCTGCAAGACAGCAATCCTTGTCCTGGTTGTAAAAGCAGTAACTGCTCTGTTCATTTCTGGAGCACATGGCAGGCAGCTGTCGTGGCTTCTGCTGGCGGACGTCATGAGGGACCCCGAGCCCCCGCCAAGGCCAAGGCCACAGGTGGGAGAAGCCTCCTGGTCTCTCTCAGCAGAGCACCCTCTGCTCCTCCCGCCCTCCAGAGATCCAGTACCCAGACCACAGGTGCTGGACACGGGGCCGACACCAGGGGGGCACTGCGCCTGCTCCAGGAAACGGCCAGGTTCACAGGGAGACTAAGCCAGACACAGTCTCATTCTTTGTTCGGTGCACTCTGATGTAGTTTTTATCATGATCAGCTTTAGAATTCTGAACAAGCTCTGAGGTGGTCAACTATGGTTTAACATTTCTGGAGGAGAGTTGTAGCTGTTGGAGGTTTCTGAACAGAAAAAAAAAGACAACACAACACACCAAAATAACACAGTGTCTGAGTGAAGAGGGGCTACCGGTGGTTTCTAAAACGAACGTTTATTACTTTGGAAAGACTGAGGGGCAGGAGGAGAAGACAGCGACAGAGGATGAGATGGCTGGATGGCACCACCGATTCAATGGACATGAACTTGGGCAAACTCCAGGAGATGGTGGGGGCCAGGAAGGCCTGGCGCGCTGCAGTCCATGGGGTTGCAAAGGGTCGGCTACAACTTGGCGACTGAACAACCGCAACAGCAGCTGGTTTACAATCCTGTGTTAGTTTCAAGTGTATAGCATGGAGATTTGTTTCTGTGAGTTTTTTTCTTGGTACATTTATTATAGCTTATTATAAGATCCTGGGTATAGTAATTAATTCCCTGTGCTTAGACACTTTTGGGACATGTCTGAGGGATGTGCCTGGTGGAATCCAAGAACACATGTCCTTTGCCTCCACTGCCTCCTCTGGAAACGAGTAGCAAACAACATGCCCACCACCCATGGGGAGCGGGGAATTCCTGCACCTTTGGGGGTGGGGGAGCCAGGCTTCAGGAGAACAGGCACTGCTGAGACAGGTCCTGCTCTGACTCAGCTTCCATTCAGTGAAGCACAGGAAGAATTACTCGCGCGCGCACACACACACACACACACCCACCCACACACACACACCCACCCACCAGGTAGTGCCATAGGCCGTACAGAAAATCAAGGCACTACCAGGCAATGTATGCGGGAGTGACTGGAAGTGGGAGGTGAGCACGAGTGAGTTATTTTAAGTGGGTGCTCAGGAAAGGCCATTCCAAAGTGACATGTGACCAGAGGTCTGGGTGTATTAAGGGAGGGAGCTTGCCAAGCAGACAAGAGAGCCGCCCCAAAGACCCGGGAGCCTGTGCCTGGAGTGTTCAATGGCCAGCAGAGGCTGTGACAGCAGCAGTGAGCAGGAGGCGAGGCTGGGTGGCTCAGGCCTCAGAGAAAGCACCGGGGAAGGACCCGAGAGTCCACCCTGAGTGAGGCGGAAGCTCCTGCAGCTCTCTGTGGCGGGGCATGCTGGGAGAATCACCTGGCGATTGGGCAGAGAAGATGCTGCAGAGCAGGCAGTGGGACCAGGCAGCCCAGAGTTCTCAACTGCGCAACTGCGCCCCCAAGAGGACACATGCAATGTCTGTGGACACCTGGCTGTCAAGGCTGGGGGAAGGGGCTCCTGGTGGGTGGAGGCCAGGGATGCTGTTAAAACATCCAACAAACCACAGGACAGCCCACGGCGGAGAATGATCAGCCAAAGCATCACCGGTGTGGAGGCTGAGGAGCCCCGAGGCTGCTCCCAGGTGAGCCCAGCGGTGTGGACACCAGAGGTGGGTTAAGGGATCGCCCTCTGGCTGCTTCCTGAGATCAGAACTGACGGGGAGCTTCAAGCCGGAAAGCAATGTGGCGGCACAGGAGGGAGTGGGGACCCCGCGTGGGGGACGGCCACCTGCAGGGAGGCTGCACACGCCCACCCCGCCCCTTTCTAGGCTCCCAAGGGCTCTGCCCCTCGCCCCACGGGCCGCCCAAGGCGCACACAGCTCCCCTGCGCTGGGGCTCTGATGCTGGGCACTGATGGTGCCGCAGCTCAGGGTCTAGACCCTCAATCACAACACTGCTCCTGGCTGACCTGGGAGAACCTAAATCACTGAATAAAAATGTTCTAAGGAGAGAAAAAGACAAACTAAGGCTGATCAACTGGTTGAAAACACAAGGAAGCTGAAACAAGATGCTCCTTTCCAGTGGATATGAACATCACATCCTGTAGGACTGGGTGGCCCTATGGGTTAGCATGCTCCGTGGGGGCCAAGCACATGCCCGAGGGATACAAGGGGCCTTTGTGCCTGGTCCCTAAGATCAGGACCCACTAACAAGGCCCCTAGCATGCGCGGGGAAGCAGGAGGAAGTTGGACAACAGGCAGAGGACGGCCCTGAAAGGAGCCTGAACGTCTGTGTTGAGGCTGGAAGCCACGCACCCACCACTGTCCTGTCAAACTCTGGAGGTCAAAACATGGGAGAGGAGGGGCCTGTGTCCTTCAGACCCAGAGCAAGAGAACCACGTGGGCTTCTCCGAGGGTTAGTGATATGGACCGCACCAGATCCTCAACTGATAATGGGAGTAGCTTCAAACTCGGGGCTCAAGGACCAGCTGTCTGCCAGCCCTACAAGGCACCCTTGGCGAGTGAGTGAAGACGTGGAAGACGGTGTGTGTGTTGGGGGGGGATGGGCCCTCTGTGACCCTGGTTGGGGTAGGGTGGTGTGGGGAAGTGGCAGGTCCAGCAGACACACTCAGACGATGAGGCTGTTTACCTAGGCCAGGACTCAAAGAACGATTCCTCAAAGAAATATGATGAGGTCAGACCAATGCTGGAAATTTCTAAAGGCCTGCTATTCCCAAGGGGTACAAACAATCGGAGAAACACGATCCCTCCTGCCCCTCGAGCCAGCACAGTGATCACTGCGGGGTGGGGGTGGGGTCGGGTGGGGGGACTTCGGGTCCCCTAACCAGTTCCCCTCGCTCCCTCAGCCGAGGTCACAGAGGCTGCAGTAGGTCCCAGTTCTGCTGCCCTTGAGTCCACTTGGCTGTGAGAACCCGGGCTCACTGCGGAGGCTGCCCTGTGCACTGCAGAGCGAGACGGGGGCGGGGGCACGCTGGCCACTGGCTGAGAAGCCCAGCTCAGTTTGGGGGGTGAGACTAGAGGAAAACTATTCAATAGGAACTTCGCTAAAACCTAGGACTGAGGTAAGTGAAATTCTTTTTAGTGTTCCTACGGATTCAAGGCTTGATAAGATTACAAAATGCGAAACAAGGAATGTATACAGTCTTTTAAAAGGATGTAGAAGGATCTGGTGCAGAGATGGGTGGGGAAAGAAGGGCAGGCCCAGGGATACTGACCACCTCCTTCCAATACAAATGCAGTCTGGAGGCCAGAGGAGCCGTGCTGGCAGACTGGCAAGTTTACGCCTTGGTGCAGAATTCCGGAAAAGCCTTGCGAATCCTAGAATGGATGCTCCCTAGAGCAGAGATTTTTTTTTCTTTTGCCATGCAGTTTCGCCTGTGCGATCCCCATTCCTGAACCAGGCCCTTGGCAGTCAAAGTGGGGAGTCCTAACCACTGGACCGCCAGGGAATTCCTGAGCAACACTGTTTCCAACCGAGGGCTCAGACCTGTTAGTGGGTTATGAAATCAATTTAGTGGGTCATGGCCAACACTGGGCTTATCACATACAGGAAGGGTGAGTACTATCTCGAGAAAACTTTTCCAGTTGCATAAATAACATACATGAGTTCTGGTTCACGACGTAAAAGGTGTAGTCAATGGTGGGTCACTTTCAAGGTGTCTGAGAGCCCCCACCCCACCCAGCTGCTCCACGGATCCTCTCTGGCTGGTCCTTTCTGGCTTGGGTTTCAGCCGGTTATATCAAGTGGAGGGAGACATTCTTCTAGTCAGAAGCTCGTCTAGAGCCAGAACCAAGCAAACGATCAAAAATCCTAGGATCCAAACGTTTACACGTAGACACTGTGGGTGGGGTTGGGGAAACTCTTAACTCTTTCTGACCTTACTTAAAATGTCAGTATGCTGGCTTTCAGAACAGTCCCACTGGGCGTGGCAGGAAACGGTACTAACTATGGGCTGGAGCTGGGCTCCTCTGTCAGCTTTCAGTTCTGAATGGATCTGGGGACCTGACTGGCCAGTGAGCCTAGTGAATGCCAGAGTAATGACTTTCTCACAGCAGTTGACCATCATGTGACTGAAAGTCCCTAAAAATCCAGCCATCAGCAAGCTGCCCACCTGAGGATCAAAGGTTTCACTAGCAAACACAAATGGCTGGAGGGCCTCACGTGCCTGCGGGAGAAGAGCTGGAAACGGCTGGGCAGTGGGAGAACAGACCAACGCTGGTGCCCCTCGCTGGAAAATTCTGTCAATCCCATGCTACAGAAACCACTCAACAGAAGCTCCGCTGAATTTGAAGACTGAGGTCAATCAATTCAATAGTTTTTTAGTGTTTTCTATAGATTTCAGAACGAGATAAGAGTACAAATACGAAGGTATGTGTCCCGGCTTTACAAAACTTAACATTTAGTTGGGGGGAGACAAAATGAAAATACCTGAAAACACTTACACGAGCAAATAACACAAAAACTTCTGTTGCCAAGGGGCAGGTGGGAAGGGCCAGGCTGCAGAGGAACCCCCCACCCACCCACACACACCCTTTCAGATGAAAGCTGTGCTGGCCAGGCGTCTACACTCTCACCCCCCAGGGTGGTGGCCCTGTCCCCAGGGCCCCCTTGCTCCGATGGCATGCCGCAGACCAGAAGCCTGCAATCAGGGCCAGGCAATACAGCGTGGCTGCATCACTGCCTGGAAACTGCAGCTGCGGCCTGCCAGCTTACAGAGACGGCCCAAGACTCAGCATGCCCAAGGGACAGAAGGGACCCGTCCCATGCCTAAGGGGGAGGGAGGGCCGGGCAGCTGTGCCTGGCAGTGGACCAGCGGAAGCCCAGGCAGCAGAGCTGGGTCTGCAGACGCTACAGCACTCAGGGGGAGGGCAGCACCCGCCTTCAGGAACTCTGCACTGCACCCAGTGTCTGGCCCCAGCCTGATCAGCCTGGCTCCAAAAAGGACAAAAGAGCCCAGGATTCCTGGATTCGGAAGGAGGGTACGAGACGGGAAGCTTCAGAGTGAGAAGAACTCCCTCCTCAAGAGATAAAGGAGAAGTCAACAGCGTGGTTTCAGGCCTGTCCTTATGGCTGGGCTGCTGGGCATCCCTGAGTAGGCAGAGAGCAGGCCCAGAGAGGGCTCGGGGCTGCTCTCCAGACCCCTCCCTCTCCCCCACGAGTCTGATGTCAGCTTAGCTCGCAGAACGATGACCCAGGCTGGGAACCCCGCAGGCAGACCTTCACAGAGCTCACACTGTGCAGGAACAAGCCCTGCGTGGAGAGGTCGGAGGTACTGCTGTGGTCTCTCTCGCCCTACAGAGCAGGCTGGAGGCTCAGAGAGGTGAGGGGCCTGCCCCAGACCACCGGCACCAGGACTCCAGGGCCCTGGATCTGCTATCTCCTTCCTCATTTGGCAGGAGTGGCCCTCGTCATGGCCCGAGGCATCTTCCTGGATCTCACTGGAAATGCAGGCTCGGAGGCCCCCGCCAGCCCGGCCACCTTAGAGCCCACGGGGTAACAAGGTCTCCGGGTGACACATGGGCACGTCACCATGTTCTCACTCAACAGCGGCTCAACAGAGGGGCCTCGGGGTGGAAGGAGGGACCCAGCCCAGGCTCCCTGCCCAGTCGGTCCCCTGGATGGTAATCTGAAAGCAGGCATTCTGAAGAGGCTCCTAATGCGACTGTGATACGTAGCCGCAAATCCTGGCTCTTCTGACTGGCGTTTTAAAGGCAGCAGAGAGGAGGAGAAACAGCTAAAGGGGTCTGCGTCTGAGTCCAGCGGGGCAGCCAAGCCCTCCCTCAAGCGTCAGGACCCCACGTGGAGGAAGCATAGCCTCCCGGGACGTACACCAACCTCCGTCTGTGCCTCAGACACCTGCCGTCACTATTTCAAGGCGTGGAAGGGATACCCACCCTAGGGCACCGGGTGTCACTCAGGCACCAAGTGGCCTGATGACCCTGGCAGAGACTGAATGGCTCCTGGGGGCTGCTGTTAACCTCTTGGTTTGATTTTTAAGTCCTAAAACCCTGACTGACCTCAAAAGAGCAGACTCCCTGTAGTGGGGAGGAAGTGTCCCTCCAGCCTCGTTGGCACAGGGAGGCGAGGTTGCGGTTGGCCACGCTGAGAGCCAGGGCCACGGAGGCCACAGCACCGCCACACCCCGGCTGCGGGGCTGACTAAGTCCCGACACCTCCCTGGGCTGTCCCGGGATGGGCAGCCCCTTCCAGCGGTCGTCCCCTCAGTGCCTGGGAGCCCTGGGGTCTACCTGCCCAGCTCCTGCCCTTGCTGAGGGGCCAGGTGGGGAGT
>NW_011494943.1:8044043-8048787 GCF_000754665.1 Bison bison bison
TGACGGGAGCGCCAAGGCAGAGCGTGGACTGCACCCCTGAAGGTTTCTCCCCAGGAACTCAACCTCAGCTGGAGGAAACAAATACACGAAACTAACATCTACAAAGACACAAACAGAAGCAAAAATTAACATACAGGTGCATCTTGATTTAGAAGACATTTCTAAAAAGTCTTGTGTAAACTGAAAGGATCTCAGTATCAGGGAGCTCTTTCAAAGAAAATCCCAGGAAATCTTGGAGTCTGCCAGTCACCACCTTCTTGTTTATACGGTCACAATTCTCCTCCCCTTTTAATGAGAGCAGACACACCCACTTCCATGACCAAGAGTGAGGTGTATCATGAGACTCGGCCAAGAATGAATCAGAGCGCGCGGGAGATGGAGCGCTCAGCTGGTGGCACGGCGGCACTGAGGTGCCTACCCTGGGAGAGGTGTGATCCAGGGACCCGGTGAGGAGAAGATAGCACCGGGCCAGGGGTCAGCATGGGTGCTCTCAGGTCCGGGGGAGTGAGGTTGGGGGTGGGGGGGAAAGGAGTCCTCACGGCCCGCTCAGCAGCAAGGGCCTGGAGATGGCATGCAGGGGGTGGTCCCAGAGCTGGCACTCATGGAGCGAGCCTCGCCCCCGGCCCCCACCAGGACCAGGAGCCTTGAAGCCTCACGAAGCCCTTGTGCTGTCGGAGGAGAAGGGGTGACCAGTGAGCAGAGTCCAGCACACGAGACCCTGGCCTGATTTTCTGTCTGACTAAGCACGAAACTTCTTTCCTCTGAGCTCCTCTAGGTCTCACACAGGAAGAAGGACGTCTCAGCCAGAATTCATATTATCACAGGTCTGAAGGAGGACATGATTCTGAGAGTGAGGGATTCAAAATGCATCTCAACCACTGGACACCCACCTGCAGACGCCAAGCCCTAAAATCAGCAACAGCAAGGCAGTATTTTGGCTGAACACCCACCACTGTGTTTGATCTGTGAAGGGCAACTGGTGGAAACGAACCAATGGCCCCATAAAAACAGAATGGAGAAGGCTAGATATATTTAACCTAGCTGTGCTGAAATAGCAAAAGATTATGAAGAAAAACGGACGCCACCTCGGCAGGTCCCTTGGGAGGAGGACTAAGGTTTAAAGCAACTATCAGAATCCTCAGGGCGCTGTCAAAAATACAGATTCATATATATATATAAAATCCCAAACCTACTGAATGAATCTCTAGGTGAAACCAGCAATCTATTTCTTAATGTTCCCTGGGTGAGTCTGATTACCAGCCTGGTTAAAATAGCTCTACTTTCTTCTAAAACAAAAGAGGGCCCTGACTACTCAGGGACATTTGTTTTTAATTTTTTTTTTGGCCGCACGCCATGGCCTGAGCAGGATCAAACCCTTGTTCCCTGTAGTTAACCCCTGGACCATCAGAGAGGTCCCTGTTATTAATTAAAAAAAAATTTTTAAAGATGAAAAACCTGGGGATCAAGATGCAAAAGTGAGGTGGATTACAATAACTAGCAAAGCAAGGCTGGGCTCACACCCGCCCCGCCCAAGTATACCGGACACACTCCAGCGGGTCAGCCCTTGAGCACACATAGGGACCAGGTTCTCTAAACGATGTGGCCCCAACTCTGACCTCTGTTCAGGTGGTCCAGACTCTGGCCTCCATCAGCTTCCAGACAGACGCCAAGAACAAAGCCCCAGACCCTGGGGGCCAAGAGTCCTGGGACGTGACCCAGGCGGGCTGCTGCCTAGGTGGCAAAGAGCGGAACTTGCCAGCACGCGTCCCTGGACACCCGGGCGACTCGGTTTTCCCATGGTGGAGACCTCCAGGCAGGAAGGCAGCTCTGGGCCCCACACTGCGGCCACAAGAACCGCAGGGATTTTAGAGCTCGGTGGCCGGACGGGCAGGAGCTGGTGCATCGAACGCGGCTCTCCTTACGGGTAAGAACCCCGAGTCTGAGAAAGAACCACCCTGGCAGGAAGCTCAGTCTCTGCCTGGTCCAGTTCTCAGGGACGACCACTGGGACCTCGGCTCCCAAACGCTCCTGCTCCCTCCTCTTCACCTCCCCTCTTTCAAACCCGCAGAAAAGTGACATCACCTTCAAGATGACGTCATCGCTGGCCGGCAGAGCTGGGCCTGTTCCCGCAGTGGCAGGCTGGGGACGCCTCTCCCCAGGAGAGCCCACAGCTCCTGCGGTCCACACTCCCAAACGCTGAGAATTGCTGCTGATCAACAGCCATACTCCCTGCGAAATGCACCCTACCTTCTACAGCAGACTCAGACTGACAGGGATTCACTCAGCATTGCTATTTTTAAAAATGCAGATATGGGAGGAAAAGGCAGTAAAAATACACACCAGAGCCCTGGTCCAAGGCGGAGTCCTTCCTCCAGGGCCAGGTTCTCACTGAGGTGGGCTGGGCGGTGGAGGGGGGGTGGGGCTGACCTCCTGGGCAGTTCTGTCTTCACCATCCGTGAGGCCGGTAAGGGGGATCCACACCAGGGGGGCAGGAGCTTCCAGGACTCACCCCGGAATAACTGTCATCCTCTGCTTTCCTCAATTACAAAACTCCATCTTTCTAACACAAACTGGGTGGGGGGCTGCAAACATGTCCTCTCCCCACCCCCTGCCCAGGAAGCAAGAGCTTTGGCCAAGGCACAGACAGGAGAGGAGGAAGCAAGGTGAGCACCCCCAGGATGGACAGCGAGCCAGGGCCTCACATCCCTGAGCAACGGTCCTACAGCCAGCTGCTCCCAAAATGCTGATGGCCTTCTGAACCGGCCTGATGCCCTCGGTCCGCGGCACAGCCACCTGGAGCCCCACAGACAGGATGGCCCCTCGGGGAGCAACTGACTGGCCTCACCACTCACCAGCGCCCACCTCGACAGTCACGTCTTCCTTTCTCAGCTACCCCATGTCACCAGAATTAGACCAGGGGAGGATCAGGTAGCCTGCCCTCTGAGCAAAAGATTTCTAACAGAACGAAGCACAAATGCTTACTGAGCAGCTGGCTTCTAGGCTGAGCGTGTGGTAACTGGCGTGGCTGGGAACAAGGAAAGGACTCGCCAGCACCCACTGGAGAGAGGTGAGGAGAAAACACCTATAGGTACCAGAGACCCAGCTCAGTCCTGCAAGCTCACAACTCCTCCAAAGACAGAAAGGCCAGAGTCACTGTCATCTGAGCCCTCAAGGCACAGAAGGTGACTATCTTCTGTTCTCTAAAGGACCGTAGCAATCAGCATCGATGAAAATGCATTAACACATTTCGACGAACGCCCTGGAGCATCAGCACCCCTGCCTGAGAAGGGCTGGAGACGTACCGGGTACACGGAATATACCTTTTACGAGAAACATTTCAGCCTTGCTATCTCTCCAACCTGCACGCATGCTAAGTTGCTCAGGTGTGTCCAACTCTTTGCCCTCCCATGGACTGTACCCTGCCAGGCTCCTCTGTTCCATGGGATTTCCCAGGCAAGAATACCAGAGGAGGTTGCCATTTCCATCTCCAGAGGATCTTGCTGACCCAGGGATTGAACCCACCATCTCCTGCATTGGCAGGATTCTTCATCACTGTGCCACCAGAAAAGCCCATCCCTCCGACCGGGGCTGGCCGTATTTCTCTTAATCTCTGGGCCCTCAGCACTGGCCAACAGGCTGCGGGACCGGAAGTGTGAAGAAGAACTAGAAGATGACCCCAGGCTGGCGTCTGAAGAATCCTCCCCACCTCCCGCAGGCGGCATCCAGCAGCCCCCATCAATCTAAGTGGAAGAAGACGGGACAAGCACTCTGCCACGATCCTTTCAAGGTCCAACTGAGTCACATGAGGGTGATGGCAGGTGGCAGGTCTGTGATGGTTCTGAGATGGAAGCCCCCAGGACATGAGTGGCATGTGGCGAGTAATAGAAATGGAATTCTCTTGCCCACCCCTGCTTATGCTCTGCCAACGACTGGAGGGCTTACTTCACTGGTCAGTTTGAACTGCCCTGAAACGGGAGGTGAAGCACAGAGCTGTGCAGTGAACCACACAGGGAGAGGGTGCGACGGGGCACCCAGCGTGAACCCCGCTTCCCTCGGGCCTGGGCTCCAGATCCGCCTCTCCTCTCCCAGCGGCCAGGCAGGGACAGAGCCCACCCTGCAGAAGCCTGGGTTGGCTTCCCTTGACATCTGTCACAGGCTGCTCACGCGACTGTGGACCATCCATCCATCTATCCACACACTCACACGACAATCTGCACACCCACGAGGATGCCAGACGCTGCGTGTGCCTGGTGTCAATGAAACATCAGGCTGGGAAGAGCCGGGAGGAGGCGGGGGCACGGAAGTGCAATGAGCAGTCACACACGAGGCGCTGCCACGGTGACAATCACGGCTTTTACACGTGCCCAGACAGCTGACTCCAGTCTTTGCTTGGGCGTCATCCCATCAGGAAGGCCTCCTCTGACCGCCCCGCTTCCTTCTCCCGCAGCACCTGCCCTGCCTGGAAGCAGATGGCTTTGGGGGAACCCGTGGGAACTGGGCTGGGGACAGAGGCAGTGGTCAGCAGAACCCCCACCAGAGAGCCACTGGCCCCCCAAGGAAGCAGGCAGTGGAGGGTGGCAGCTCCTTCAGGAACTAGGCTGGAAGGAGGGACCAGGGAGGGGACATCGGCTGGGGAAGGGCCTCTCTTTAACATTTCGAAGACAGGTCTGATGGGAGCTGCCCAGGGAGGCTCTCAAGAGTGCGGCCTGTAAGGTAACCAGGGCGGCGCCTCCGGTCTGGCCCC
>NW_011494943.1:8048887-8063206 GCF_000754665.1 Bison bison bison
GTCCTACAGGCCAGCCGAGCCTTGTGCCAGCTCGGGCAGGCTGCAGGGCTCGGCTTCAGCCTCATAAATGTCATGCGTGGCCGGTGAGAGACCCTCTGATGGCTGCCACCTCTGAACATGTGAGTTGCTCCTCCAACTAGAACAGCCGCTGCTCAAGGGCAGGGTCCCGTCACACGTGGACTGCGGTCGTCGGCCCGGCCCAGGGGTCAGCCCTCCACCCCACTCTGGGGGGCCCGGTCTAACAGGACAGCTCTGGCCTTGCCCCTCTCTCTCCTGCAGCCTCCAGCCCCTCTCCAATGCCTGCCTGGGTGGGATCTCATGGCCTGGATCCCAGGACACCCCCTGGTCTAGGTGCAGCCCACCTCCCACCAGCTTCCGGAGGAAGGTCCGCGGGAGCACGCGCCTCCAGTCCTCGCGGGCCGGGCAGAAACGTCTGCCAGGCGACTGGCTGGTTGTGACGCTCTCACAGAGCGTCGAAGGCTCTGCTCATCCAAACTGAGGGCCTCTAGTGTTACCTGGCGCTGTTGCTCCGATTATTCACTGTGATCCGTGTGGATTTCCTTCCATTTCCTTCCATTACCTGTCTTTCTGTCTACCACACTTTTTCTTTCCTCTTTTTTTCCAGTGAAATGACCTAGTTTTTATAATGCTGAACATTCTCCCTCTATTGGCTTGAAACCTTTCAATCCTGTTTCTACCGTGAACGTTTTAACGTGTCCAACTGACTCAGAAAGTCTAGAGGAAACCAGCTGCCCTCCCACTCTTCCCTAACAGTTCAAAGATCTTCATGTTGACTCCCATGACCCTCTCCCTCATCTCCACTGACCGTTTGTCAGCATTTTAGTTTCTAACCCTCCTCAAGTCAGTAACGACTCCAGTTTTACACGCTGGCCACGATTCAGCTCGACCACAAGTTTTTGCTGTCTCTGACCTGGGTTTAGTTTCCTTCTTCCTCAAGTCCGTGAAGAGTCTGTGAGTGAATGAACTTGGGTTTCTATTTCTGTGAAAATGCTTATATATTTTAAAAGTTAATTTATTTTTAACTGGAGGATAGTTGCTTTACAATGTTGTGTTGGTTTCTGCCGTACACCAACACGAATCGGCCGCAGGCATACACACGTCCCCCCTCTCCTGAACCTCGTTCCCACCCAGTACCTGTGTTCTGTTCTCGCGATAGAATGATATGCTGGTCTTATCGTCCTCGTGAAGATTTTCTTCCACCGTGGTCTGACCTCCCTATTACTATGTAGACACTTGCTGGGCTTCACTGTTGAGCCTTGGGAGCAATCTCTGTTTTCCTCTCAAGCTGCTTTTAAGATGCGCCCGAGCCCTCTGGGAACTCCACCAGAGCCGGCCTGGGTCCTCCTCGCGCCCTCCCCTCTGCACCACCTCTCTGGATCTCTGTGCTAAGTCTACGTAACTTCTTCAGATCTCTTTTCTGGCTCATGCGTAATTCTCTCCTGGGATGTGTCTATTTTGCCGGTTAACATCTCTGTTGGGTTTTATATGCAACGGCTAGAGTTTTTATCGTAGAGATTGTATGTGGTCCTTAAAAAAAACCAGCTTCTTTAAATGTACTGTATCCTATTCTGTTCTTGATTTCTAATCTTTCTTTAACCCTCCAATCACCTTAAACATTATATTAAGATCTCTATCATCTGAAGTTGTAAAATGTTGGAAATCCTCCTGTTTTGTTGTGACACCTGATTCTTGCTTATGATTTCTATATGTTTAATAATTTATTGGCACGGGCTCGTAATTTGTAGAAATTGTAGGATTCCAGGTGGCCTGAGCTGTGCAAGGGTCATTCTACAAACTTTTTGCTTTTCTTTCTGCAAGTGGCTCCAGGAGTATCACCAGCCTGGTGCTGGCTTGGGGATTCCTAAAACACGTAGGGATTATAATACAGACCTCAAACTCAAGATGTTTTGATCGCTCACAGGAGACTTCCCCCAGCACCTGAGTGCAGGATAGTGATAAACTTCTTCATCATTTCTCTGGCTCCATGGGGGAGATTTTCTCATGTCTGTTTTTTCCCGTTTTACCAGTTAATAGCCCTTTAATGGGGATTTCTATTTCAATTCTATATGTTTTTAAAAGAATCCCAAGTTATATTATTGTTGGGCCTGTTTCAGAGCCCAGTAAATATCCCCGGGGCTTTCCTGATGGCTCATGGGTAAAGAATCTGCCTGCAATGCAGGAGACACAGGAGATGTGGGTTCAATCTCTGGGTAAGGAAGGTCCCCTAGAGTAGGAACTGCCAATGAAGGTCCCTACAAGTCAAAGCTATGGCTTTTCCAGTAGTCATGTACAGATGTGAAAGTTGGATCATAAAGAAATCTGAGCACTGAAGATACTGATGCTTTTGAACTGTGGTGCTGGAGAAGACTCTCAAGAGTTCCTTGGACAGGAAGGCAATCAAACAAGTCAATCCTGAAGGAAATCAACCCTGAATATTCATTGGAAGGTCTGATGCTGAAGCTCCAATATTTTGGCCACCTGATGTGAAGAACTGAGTCACTGGAAAAGACCCTGATGCTGGGAAAGACTGAAAGCAGGAGAAGGGGATGACAGAGGATGAGATGGTTGGATGGTGTCACCGATTTGATGGACATGAGTTTGAGCAAGTTGGGAGTTGGTGATGGACAGGGAAGCCTGGTGTGCTGCAGTCCATGGGGTCACAAAGAGTCAGTCAGACACTACTAAGCAACTGAACTGAACTGACTGAGGAAATGGCAACGCAACGCCAGTATCCTTGCCTGGAAAAATTCCATGGACAGAGTAACCTGGCAGGCTATGGTCCATGGGGTCTCAAAGAGTCGGATGCGACTGAGCAACACACACACACACACCCCCCTTCACCAGAGCTGCCAGGACACTAGCAGCCTCCTCTGGTTTTAGGTTCCCTCTTTGATTCTGTGTCTTGTTATTTCATTTCTTTCTCATTTGTTCAGTTATATTTAACATCTTTGTTGTATTTCACATAGCACTTCTAAATGATCGCACTTAAGAGTGGTTCTATTGTGCACTAGCTTAATCTACCACGTCACACTGGAAATCTACTCCATTGCCTTCTGGCTTCCCATCAAGTTGAGAACTCGATGCATCTTCATTCCCAGACTTGTTTAGTGACTGTTTGGTCGCTTTGGAAGCTTTATCCCCAGTGTTCTGGAATTATACGAATGTGCCAGTTAGGACTTTTCCCATTCACCACCCTGGAACCTTGTGATCATCAATTCTGGAAACATTTCTCATTTCTTTGATACATTTCTGCCCTTTGTTTTCCCTCTCTTTAGATTGCCTAGATGTCAGATAATCTATTTCCTGGGAGTCTTTGTCAACGCTTTTTTTCCTTCTAATGTTGTGTTTTTAATTTCTAAGAATTATTTCCTCTTCTGACTTTTATAGCATCCTGTTTTATTTCATTGACAAAATCCTGACTCTTATTTCTCTGAGGCTATTCTCTATGTGTTTTGAGGGTTTTTCTGTTTGCAGTTATCAGCTGTTTCCTCTGATATATCTTTGTCTTTGCTTGTTCTGGCCTCTACCCTTCGTGTTGGGAAACAGGCAGTGATCCTTGCTGTCCATCCCTATTTTTAAATGAGTCATCAGGGAATTCTTTGTGATGATGGAACAGGCCTGTACTTTGACTGCTGTGGTGGTTACGTGAAGCTACATACACAAGCATCCGGGACATGTCAACTTCCTGGTTTTGTCCGGGTTACGTACGGTGTGACCGCCGGGGCAACCTGGGTGAAGGTGCAGGGCGCCTCTCTGGACCATTTTTTGCAACTTCTTAGGAATCTACCTTTATTTCAAAATAAAAAAATTGGAAAGCTGAGGCAATAAAAAGATGATGGAAGCTTTGTGCACACAAGCAAGCCTCTGGACTCACACTGAGCGTATTAGCTGAAGCATCCAGCTTCTGCTTTGAGGGCCTGCCAAACGCTAGCAACCACAGGTCTGTCTCTGACACCGTTTCTTCTTCCAGAGGGGAGTCCTCCAATCCCGGGCCCTGCCTGGACTCAGGCTCCGGGATTTCCCCTCAACTGGACAGACTTCCCTGAATCCCCTCTCAGGGTTTGGCTGCCCACTTTGCTCCACCTGAGGTGCCTCGTCCAGAGTGTCTGGTTTGAGGATTTCTCCAGAGCGTCAGCCTCTGCTCTTGTGGGCAGAGGAGATAAGTATTCTCTGGTTGGTACAAGCAGACAGGTAACTCAGGGAACTGCATTTCCTCCCACGGAGACTCTCAGCGAATCGCCCCATCTTCAGGCCCAGACGGAGTCCCGGCACTGAGGGACCCCAGGCTTCCATACCGCTCTCCCGGGCAGGTCGCTGCGGCACCAACACCAGCTCCTGCTCTGCCGCCTTCCACTGACCACGTTCCACAGCTCAAAGCCTCCTGTCTATTGTCTTCTCTCCTATTCTTGGTCCTCGTGGGTTTAGACATTTTAAAAATTCCTTTACTGTCATTTCAGAAGGGTTTCTGGAGGAAGTGGAAATAAATGAATGTGTTCAATCACCCGTGTGAACCCAAGCACCCTACGTCAACCAGAGCTCCTGAACTTGAACTCTGTGAAGTATTTACACACAACCACAGCCCTAAAGGGCCTTCCTGGTGGTTCAGATGGTAAACAGTCTGCCTGCAATGGGGGAGGCCCAGGGTTGATCCCTGGGCTGAGAAGATCTCTTGGAGAAGGGAATGGCTACTCACTCCAGTATTATTGCCTGGAGAATTTCATGGACAGAAGAGCCTGGCAAGCTACAGTCCATGGGGTCTCAAAGAGTCGGACACAACTGAGTGACTAACACTTTCACGTTTATAGTCCTAAAGAAATGAACCCTGAATATTCATTGGAAGGACTGATGCTGAAGTTGAAGCTCCAATACTTTGGCCACCTGATGCAAAGAACTGACTCATTGGAAAGGACCCTGATGCTAGAAAAGATTGAGGGCAGGAGGAGAAGAGGGTGACAGAGGATGAGATGGTTAGATGGCATCACCGACTCAACGGACACGAGGTTGAGCAAACTCTGGGAGAGAGTGAAGGACAGGGAGACCCGGCGTGCTGCAGTTCGTGGGGTCACAGAGTCGGACACGCCTTAGCGACTGAACGACGACAACAACAACGGGACATGTGTGCAGATGGGAGAGATGCTAACATGTCAGCAAAAACAAGAAATCACCAACTCAAATGAGAAATCTTCGGTTTCGACACTCAGCTACAAGTACGCGCACACAATCTGCTAGACATCAGGCGTCTGACGGGCTCTTCCAGTAATGGCAACTCCAAGATTTGAGATGGGGGACAGGAAGAGAAGCACAACTCCACTCCAAACTCCGTCAATGCTCTGAAAGGGCCACCTGTCTGCTCCTACAAATGGCTTTTGTTTCAAAGGTCAAAGAAACTTTAAATTCCATAGATGGCTGTGATTTCCAATCAGGACTGATACAGGACAAAGCTGGGCTCTGGGAGGGAGGGACCTGCAGTCATTGTCAGGCAACAGGCACGGGGAAAAAACACTTCACACACTTACAAAATGAGACCAGACTCTTACATGCTAACCTCAAAACAACCACTGAGAAAGTCGCAGGGCATGAATAGCAGCACATGTGCCCCTCGGCAGCTGGCCATGCTGCTTGAGGAGGGTGGATCTGTGAAGCGGCGGCAGCCAAGACACACTCGGAAAGCCCAGGGCCTCGCAGACAAAGCCCCGCGTCACACACAGGCATCCTTGCACCGTCTCAGCACGGCCACCTGCCAAACGGCTCCAGAAACGACGGTGACCAAAGCACACTCATGTCAAGCAACGAGCACTTCATCCCCACTGTTGTTACTGTTTAGTCGCTCAGTCGTGTCCGACTCTTTGTGACCCCAGGGACTGTAGCCCGCCAGACTCCTCTGTCCATGGGATTCTCCAGGCAAGAAGACGGGAGTGGGCTGCCATTTCCTTCTCCAGGAGATCTTCCCAATGCAGGGATCAAACCTGCGTCTCCTGAATTGGCAGATGGATTCTTTACCCAGAGAACCCCATTTCATCACCTACCGCATAAGAAATATTACAATCTGTACTATGAGAGAGTCAAGGAGGAAAAAAGATGATACAGTCTATGCCTTTGAAAACCTTCAATTGTAAATGGCATACCATGCATATTTTAAGCAACTGGAACATATGTGCAAGGTTGCCCTGATGTCCAAGAAGCCCCATTCAACAGCCTCATTCTCATTCTAGAGTGACTGTGCAGCGTCAGAGGTACAACAATCAGAACTTTGTTCTTAGAAAGATGTAGAACCTAAAGGTCTTTGAGACCCTTTAATAAGGGTCTCAAATCCCCTAAAGCTATAACAGGAAAGGGAGTTAGATCCCAGTGTAAAGCAAGACACCTCGCACAGACCCCAGGGACACAGACAGGGCCCACCTGCCAGGGTCTAAAGGATAGACAAGACCCAAATGCAGGGTCTCAGAGGCAAGTCAACACATCACCCGATCTAAAAAACGGGCAAAGGATGTATCTCAATAGACATGTCTCCCAAGAAAATACATCTATGGCGATCAAGGAGATGAAAAGACACTCAGCATCATTAGTCATAATGCACATGGCATCATAATGTGATACCACTGCACACCCACCAGGATGGCTATCATCCAAAGACTGATAAAAACAAGCCACCAGGGAAGCCCACAGTGGATGACTACCTGGCTGGAAATAGGAATGAAGCACTGCTCTGTGCTGTTTCCGGTGGCTCAGTGCTAAGGAATCTGCCTGCCAGTGCAGGAGATGTGGGTTTGATCCCTACGTCAGGAAGACCCCCTGGAGAAGGAAATGGCAACCCACTCTTAGTATTCCCGCCTGGAGAATCCCACGGACAGAGAAGCCTGGCAGGCTGCAGCCCATGGGGTTGTCAAGAGTCAGACGTGACTGAGCACGCACGCACTGTCATATGCTACAACGTGAAGGAAATTCGGAAACAGGCTAAGAGAGAGCAGTCAGACACAGAGGGCCACACAGACATAGGAGGCCGACTCTTCATGTTCCCAACTATAGGAAACGTGCAGAACAAGCAAACCCAGGACGACACAAAGTGCTTACTCCCAGCGGTTGATAGGAGTGGGGGATGTGGTCTAACTGCTGATGGGTTTAGGGTTTCTTTCTTGGGGGGTAATCAAAGTGTTCTAAATTTAGACCGTAATGGTGGGTGTACAAACCTCTGAATATACTAACAACCATTTGAACTGTCTTCCTTAAAAGAGTGAATTTTATGGTATGTGAGCTAAGTCGCTTGCTTCATCATATCCAACTCCCTGCGACCCCGTGGACTGCAGCCCGCCAGGCTTCTCTGTCCATGGGATTCTCCAGGCAAGAATACTGGAGTGGGTTGCCATGCCTTCCTCCAGGGGATCTTTCCAACCCAGGGATCAAACCCACATCTCTTATGTCTCCTGCGTTGGCAGGCGGGTTCTTTACCACTAGTGCCACGTGGGCATATGAGTTATATCTCAATAAAGCTGGTGGCTGTTGCTGTTTTTTTTCCCCCAAGCTCAGGTTAAGCTGCCTGGTTGTATGTTCTTGAGTAGAAAGTTTTCTTGGAATATGTCTCTTGAGTCATGGTGTAAATCCCCTAAATCCTCTGTACTATAGATTTTCTTTTCCAAGTCAAAAACCAGAAACTGTCTCCACTACAATTAAAATCACCAGAAAACTAAAATCAACACCACTGACCCCCTCGACTTCTACTCAGAATTAGATGGGCGCCTCCCGTGGACTCCTCTGTCCTAAGGCTTAGTGTCGGGGTTCATTTGTAGCTTCCATCAACCTTAATCTTAACCACTTAGCCCCTCGGGGTCTTAGTTCCCCGATTACAAAATTAAGGAGTCAAACCAAATCTAATCACCCCCTCCAGTCCCTTCCCTGCTACCATGGACCTCGACACCCTAAAACCTGGGATGCAGCCAATATCAACCATCTCCGGGCCTCAGCCGAAGACCCACCTGCACTGATCACACCCTTATGGTCCAGGGTCACCAACACAGAAGAGGGGAACCTAAGGTGTGAGTGTCCATGGGAGGCGGGGAAGCTGGAAGCCCCTCTATGGAGGAAACACACGCCAACCTTGGGAACTACTGCCAAGGACACAGTCCCAGTGCTTCTGTGAGCTGCGCCACCTGGGAAGTGTCTCACTGGAGCCACAGGGAAGAGCGTCTGAGCGCTAGGTTCACGCCTGCCCTGGAGAAAGCAAACAGCCCACTGCCCATGGCACAGTCTGCTCTGGGGCTGTGGAGGGTCCCCTCAAGAGTTTATTTAGCCTTGGCTTCTGGAAGGATTTCTGGGGTGGCCCCAGCCTGAACCTTCACGCCTCGTGAGCAAAATGCCAAGAGTGGGCACAAAAGGCACTAGGAAGTTTCTGGGAATCCTTTTTCGTTTAAACTTGAAAACAAACGAACAAACCAAACCACAACTGCCATTCCCCTCCCCGCTCCGCACCCACCCACCCTGGGCTCCACCACGGGTCTTTTGATTCAAGGACCGCCAACAGCACCCACTCACATCAGTGGCACCTCTGGCTACTGAGAAGACCCTAGACAGAGGGCTTGGGGGCAGGTGCCAAGAGAAAATAAACGCTGGTCCTGCTGCCCCCAACAGCACAGTGGTCTCTCCCTATGTGGTACCCAACTCAACATGGCACACTGCCCGCGCAGAGAGGAGAAAGTGGGGAAGGACAGGCCAGGGACGGGACACTCTAAGTGCATCACTCAACGTCGCAAAGCTAACAGAGAGGGCAAAGCCCACCCAGGCCGGCCTGGAGTATGACCTGGCGAGTGCAGACAGCTGTCCAGAAAGCCATGGTATTAAAAAAAAGGGGGGGAGGCGGAGGACAATATACACACGTGCAGTCAGAACAGGCAGAGAACAGCGGAGACCGTTTTGAAATGTACAAAAATACTGAAGCAGCACGCTGTGCACCAGGAACAGCGCCGCAGGTGAAACACACCTCAAAGACACACTCGCACAGACACAGGTCAGGTCTGCGGTTCCCAGGGGCAACACACCTCAAAGACACACTCACACAGACACAGGTCAGGTCTGCGGTTCCCAGGGGCAACACACCTCAAAGACACACTCGCACAGAGACAGGTCAGATCTGCGGTTCCCAAGGGCAACCCGGAGGGGACTGGAGGAAGGCGGTCAAAGGTACAAACTTCCAGTTAAAAGTAAGTACTGTGGACATGATGTACACCGTGACAGATAGGATTAACATGCCGTATGTTATATATGAGAGTTGAGAGTGAATCCTAAGGGTTCTCACCACAAGGAAAAGAATTTTCTTGTTTTATTTTGTATCTATGAGACTATGGATATTCACTAAATTTATTCTGGTCATCATGTCATGATATATTTAACTCAAACCATTATGCTGTATACCTTCAACTTATACAAAGCTGCACATCAATCGAATCTCAATAAAACGCAGGAGCAGGGAGAAAAAAAGTAGCAAATAGTTTTAAAAATCTAATTAGGGACCTCCAGTAGACCTTAGGTGGTCCAGTGGCTAAGATTCCACGCTCCCAATGTAGGGGGCCTGGGTTCAATCCCTGGTCAGGTAACTTTTTTATCCAAATGCTGCAACTAAGACCCCACTAAGACCCCACACAGCCAAATAAATACATATTGAAAAAAGAAAAAAAAAATCTAATTAATTCAGTCTTGCTGCAGAACCATCACAGAGACATTCTCAGCGGGGTGTTAATATATGCCTAGTCTTGTTAAATATATATGCTTAGAACAGACTAAGTCTGGTCATAGTGATGGTCTCTGGGGAGAAGAAATGTTAGAAAGGAAACAAACATTTCATGACATCCTCTTTAAGCCTTCTGAATGTTGTTCCATCTGCATATATTATCTATTTAAACACACACACAGGAGCATTAAGATTTCAATTTAAAGGGCAGACAAGCTAATTAGCAATATCCCCCCTTGGACCTGCAATCATATTTACTGTGTGGGCTCCCAAACATGACCAGGAAACTGAAGCAGAGCTAAATGACTCCCCGGCAGTGGCAGCTGCCAGCCAGCGCTATGCTGAGTGGTGCTCAGGGTGATCTCGTCCAGTCCCAGAAACCGTCCAAGATTCTGTCTACGGGGCGAGCTGTGGACGCGGAGCCATCACAGGTCTCCATGCCGACTCCAAGCCCCAAGGAGCACTTCCTGCACCCTCGTCTTACTCACGGCCCCCTCGTCCAGCCCTCTGCCTGCGGAAAATGCTCGCCGTGAGCTGAAGGCACGACAGACTGGCCTGCCCGGCCTGCAGAGCTCAGGGCCAACCGCTGGCACAAGAAGGGCTTATTTCTTGGCAACCGGGGCACAGTCAGCTGACTTGCGCTCTAGTCCCCTAGATGCTGCCAACTAGCCGGGTGCTCCTGCCTCAGTCACAAAAGGCTTCAGCATCGTGCTGGCAAACAGGCGTTCTAAGATGAAGTGTAAGTGGAGACCACTTGGGGGGAGGACAGTGTAGTAAAGTCAATCAAGTCTTAAAAATGTATTCCTACCCCTTGACCTGTAATTTCATTTAGGGATTTAACCTAAGAAACTTACAGAAGTAGACAAAGATAGAGAAAAAGTATAAGAAGTCAGTCCCATCATTTAAAACTGAAAACCTGGCAACAATTTAGCTGGTTGAAAGAGACGGATCAGAGAAACAGGTTCATCCATCGGATGGAATTACAGACATTAAGAATCATGTTATCAAAAATTTTTTGTGAAATGAAAATGTTACCAAAAAGAAACATATCTGCCTCTGAACACCCAACTTGGGAGACTATGAAGGCCCCAAGGTATGGGTGACAATTCTAATAAAGAGAATGCAGAAAAAGCAGGGGGAACTGCATCTGAATGTAGTTTATGGGATGAGCGATCAACAGAGGAGAGGACCCTGAAGAGCTGAACAAGCCCCTGTGAGGCGCCCACAGCGCACCAGCGTGACCGTGGGTTCCGCAGAAGGTTCGGAACTGAGACCCCAAGGCTGAAGCAAGGTAAAAGTGGCCAAAGTTTCTGTCACTGGTGGTGTTTCTAAAATACAATCTGGGGACTGTCTTGGTGGCTCAGTGGATAGGAATCCGGCCTGCCGATGCTGGGGACACGGGTTTGGTCTCTGATGCAGGAAGATCCCACATGCTGTGAGGCAACGAAGCCCGTGAGCCACAAGTACCGAGTCCACGCATCTAGAGCCCCGCGCTCTGCAGCAAGAAGCCCCGCAGAGCCACTAGCGAGTAGCCCCCCTTGCTGCAACTGGAGAAAAGCCCACATACAGCGAAAAGACCCAGGGCGGCGAAAAATAAAATAACTAAATAAATTTTAAAAATTCACTTCATAGACTACAACCTGGGAGTAAGTCTTTAGGTTCGAGCCCAAGAGAATCAGTGCACATCAAACGAAGCAGGTGGGGTAGCCCGCCCAGCAACAAACGTGACCGGGCTTCCACGCAGACGATACTGCCTGTCGTGGGAACGGTGTGTTCCAGAACACTAACCAGCAAAGAGAAGACGATTCTCTGGGTTTAAAGCTTCCACTGTTCTGTGGAAATACACAAGTACTGCAAACTTGGAACTCCCCTGGACATGTGCAAATGGTCCATTTACACGGTCCATTTTAAGTTTGTTAAGTGGTGTGGGGGCAGGATTAAGCACGGTATGTACTTCTGTAAACAAATATTGATACGCTGATAATAGACTAGAATAACCATCCACTGCAGTGATAAGCAGTAGTTATACCTGAGTGGTGGAATTATAGGTGACTTTTTTTAAACCAATTTTTCTATGTTCTTGCAACTGTGTACTAAGTGTGTATAAGTAACTCAAAATAACTTGAGCAATCAGAAAAAAGCAAAAAACAAACTACCATCTAAGACAAATAAGAGAATAATCCCACCGATTTTCTTCAGGGATGATCACAGAGACTGACAAGAGGCCACTGAGCCTGCGTCTTCCCCGCACACCTGACCTGGATGCTGCACTCCCACGCCCTTGCATTCACCTGTCCACCCCCTGCTGCCCTCTGCTCTCCTCCGGCGCCCTCCACGATTCGTGTGGCTCCCAACTGTCTCTTTCTAGAGAGCTTGACCCCTTCTCTCCAGCATCAAAAGCTGTTGAGCAAAATTCTTCAGTACAATGACTCTTAGGGCAAAGGATGGAGTGTGGATTAGATAAAGAGCAAGAGCAATTAGAACGGTTTTTCCAACATTCAAAAGGCAATTATGCTAAGTGCACTGTGGAGTTGTAGATTTGGATCCTGGAACAAAAGGAGGACATGAGTGGAAAACCAATCCAAACACAAGTGTGTGTTTCAGTTAATGGTGTGGAACCAGGACTAAGTTCTTGCTTTTGACAAATGTACCATATTACATAAGATGTCAACCTTGGGGGAAGCTGGGAGAAGGGTATACCGTGTTCCTTACAACTTTCCTATAAACCTCAAGAGAGTTTATACTGCAGACATGAAATAGGACAATGATAAGAATAAAAGAAAGATGGGGGACAGGCTGAATACGCTTTTCCACGGCGGGTATCTCTCTTCATGTGGCTGCTTCCAGGCACCCACGACACAGCACAACCAAGACTGAATGTCCTCACCCTCTGTCCCTGGTGCTATTACGGGAGGGGCATCACCTGCTTGAGCCCTTGGGAAACCCAGGTCTCTGCCACTTTAGGGAAAGAGAAAGATGACACGTTCAAAGCAACCATGATGCTGCCTGGCACAAAGCCAGTGAGCCATGGATACGGGCTGGACACAAGACGGCAATTTCAGCCCTTTTCCTCCTAGACTGGTTGCATTCTATTCATAACAACTGTCATGTATTTTCACCCTTAAAAGAAATTAAATCCAACGACACGTCTTGGAGACAGCTGCATATAAATACCGGTCAGTAGGCAAAAGGGAGTATGTCTGTGCTTAGTCACTCAGTTGGGTCTGACTCTTTGAGACCCAGGGACTGCAGCCCGCCAGGCTCTTCTGTCCATGTGATTCTCCAGGCAAGAATACTGGAGTGGGTTACCATTCCCTTCTCCAGGGGATCTTCCCGAATGCAGGGATCAAACCCAGGTCTCCTGAGTTGGCTGGCAGATTCTTTACCGTCTGAGGTACCAGGGAAGCCCAGGCAAAAGGGTAAAGGGGAAGAAAACAGGTTTTTCTGCTATTACGACCTTTAAGCACTGCCTGCTTATCGAGGGCAACTCAATGTCCCTTCCCTCCTGTGGCCCATCTTTGGCCAATCTCTGGCATTAACACTGTTACTAGAAGACTAAGCAGAGGGGAGACAAGAACCCTAAATCAGATCTATGTGTATATATATACACACACTTACAACTTGGGGTGCGGGGTAGATTAAAAACCTGAATCTACAACAACAGGGTTTTAAGCACCTATATATGTCAGTCCAACTCAAAGGGTAGTTAGTTCCAACCAGCAGACTCTGCATCACAGGGAGGACATTCCCCTCCAGGTCCTCGGGCCCGCCCACCCCAGTCTGACTATGTCAGAAGAACCTGCGTTAACAGCAGCCAGCAGATTCCACGCCATCGGGTTTCGCAGGTGTGACTGGGGATCATTTACCATGCTCTCCCCGCTCCCCCTAGCCCCACAGGTAAACAGGGTGGTTAGATCCATTTTTAATTGAAGGAGTTACTCCTCCATGTGAGTCATTCGGAACGTAAGCTTTCACAGAAAGCCCTGTTTCTCAAGAAGCACCCCACGGAGAGAACACGGGGTGTGAGACGCAGGGAACAGCACAGGTGACCTGGGGTTCAAATGAAGGGGCAGAGAGTAGGTGAGGAGCCCCGAAGACACGCAAAGGCAGGGCCGGAGGCTGGGGGTGGGGCGCTCGCCCGGGAGCTCAGCCTACCTGCTGGGCTGAAAAGGGGTCCGGAGGCCAGGAGGCAGTCCGGGCTGGGGCAGTCAGAGCCGGAACCAGTGCAGGAGCGAGGACATGCAGGGCAAGCAAGGGGCGTTTCCAACAAAGATCTGAAGACAGACGAGTCGGGGCCTGGCACCAAAGGCACAGGCAACAAAAGCAAACAAAACAGACAGTTCAGGCTTCAGGAAAATGAAAACAGTTTTACGCATCAAAAGACTGCCAAGAGAGTAAAGTGCAACACCCACGAAGGAGAAAATACCTGCAATCAGGTATCTGACAAAGGATTAACATCCAGAACAGAGAGTGGTGGTTTAGTCGCTAAGTCGTGTCCGACTCTTTGCGACACCGTGGACTGTAGCCCACCAGGCTCCCTCTGTCCATGGGATTTCCCAGGCAAGAATACTGGAGTGGGT
>NW_011494943.1:8063306-8063406 GCF_000754665.1 Bison bison bison
TGCACGCACGCACACACACACACACACACACATATTCAGGTCCTTGGAAAAATTATCTTCCACAAAACCAGTCCTTGGTGCCAAGATTAGGGTCTGCTGG
>NW_011494943.1:8063506-8071672 GCF_000754665.1 Bison bison bison
ACTGGAGTGGGTTGCCACTTCCTTCTCCAGGGGATCTTCCTGACCCAGGGATCGAACCCAGGTCTCCCAAATTGCAGGCAGATTCTTCACTGACTGAGCTACCAGGGAATATAGAGAGAACTCCTAAATATAGAGAGAACTCCTAAAACTCAATAACAATAGAGAACAATTCAAGTCAAAGACGGGCAGATGATCTGAATAAATGTTTCTTCAAAGAAGACACACAAGTGATCAATAAGCACATGAAAAGATGCCCAACACCGCTAATCTAATCGTTAGGGAAATGCAAATCATAACTACAATGAGGTATCATCTCACACTCAGCACGATGGCTACTATCAAAAAATAAATAAATAAGAATTACAAATGTAGGGTGTGGAGAAATTGGAACCCTTGTGCCCTGTTGGTGGGAATGTAAAATGGTATCGCTGCAATGGAAAAACAGTTCGGCAGCTCCTCAAGAAAGTAAAAATAGAATTACCATATGATCCAGCAATCCCACTTCTGGGTGTATACCCAAAAGAACTGAAAAACAGGATCTCAAAGAGATATCTGTACACCCATTTTCCTAGCAGCATTATTTATAACAGGGAAAAAGGGTCAGAATGGGAGCCCAAAAAGGAGAATTTTAAGTGATCCTAAACGTTCTGATGTTTAGAAGATGTACACTTGAGTACTTGGAGGTGAGCGTCATGTCTGCTCCTGACTCACCAGGGGCTCTGGAGGAGCGTATTTACATACTCTTACAGACACAGATAAAGCAAACTTGGCACGAGGACGAGGTTAACTACTGACTCATGCTGGCTGGTAATTAGTAATCACTGGCCTAGTCGTTCAACTTCTCTCTGTTTAAAACTGTCTCATAATAAAAAGTTGGGAAAAGAAATGTTTACAATTCCACAGACTTGCAGGTGGAGAGGGCAGTTAACACTCGCAAAGTTGGAGGTTCTAGATGACAGGATGGAGCCATCAAGGAAGCAGCTGGGAATGTGTGAGTAAGGACGAACATGCAGGTACCAGCAGCCCTTCCCTGGTGGCTCAGTCTGCATTGTGGGAGACCTGGGTTCGATCCCTGGTTCGGGAAGATCCACTAGAGGAGGGCATGGCAACCCACTCCAGTATTCTTGCCTGGAGAATCCCCATGGACAGAGGAGCCTGGTGGGCTGCAGTCCAAGGGGCACCAGAGTTGAACACGACAAGCAACTAAGCACCGCACACAGCACAGCAGGCTGAAGAAAAGCCCAGAGGAGAGGGGAATCTTCAAAATTTCCTAAGAGGAAAGAAGGTAAGAGAGAGAAAAATTCACTACAGCCAGAAGAGTTGTAACTCAATGGAATAGAGTTTCCATTAAGAGGGTGATTGATGGACCATACTGACAAGGCTGGAGGGTCAACAGGGCAGGGACTGAGAAAAAGCTCTAAGTACCATGACCAGGAATTCCCTAGGCCTTTGTGACCTTCGGAAGAGCTGTTCACACCCTTCAGTGGGAGGCCAGAAGGAGAAAGGCTTTGGGGTGCTCCGGGCACGGGGAAATGGAGGCAAACAGCCCTTCTCACCCGGGGGTGGTGGGTGCCCCCAAAGCACGCTGGGGGAGGGTGAGATGCTTTTTCTCCCTTGTCCTGAAGATGACATCATCAGCCTTCAGGGCCCTCAAACTCCCTCAAGTAATTAAACAGTCAGAGCTGCTTTCAGCCCGGAGTATGTCAGGTCCTGATGCTCCTGGAAGCCACACACGAGACACAGATGTGTGTGTCTGTCTTCCTTCCCACCTGCACTTAGGGGGCCAGTAAGTATAGTCCCGTGGACACACCTGTCAAGGCAGCTCCTCCAGCCCTCATCACAGCAGCATCTCCCACAAAAAAGGATTAAAATTAAAGCTAGGAGGAAGAACCTCATCAGAACTGCTGAGTGTGAAGGACCAGCTCTCACTTGCAGGATGCAAATGAAGAACGCTCTTCAGACTGCAGGAAATCTCTCCAGGAGCTGGGGGTTTTCATTTTATTGTTGAATAGGATTGCCTGCAGTTTTGTTTTTTTTTTAAAGCACTACTCAGTATCTTGAATTTTTTTAATTGCTCAGATTGTCATAGTCAGAATGAATTTTTACCAGATATAGCTATGCCATCAACTTAAACCATAAGTGATCCAGTGTCTAGTTCCTTTCATCTTGCTGCAGAAAATAAGATGTTTCACTCTTTCAAAATATGCAAACACACCAAAAACCCCTCAACGAGTCAACTGGATTTAAAGGACACGCATCCCAGGACTTACTGCCCCAGGACTTACTGCCGAGCTGAACCCCTCTGAACAGCAGGGGTTTGCCTCAATGTTTAAATCGTAAGACCTTTTTCACAATCCTGCTTCAGAAGAACACAGCGGACCTGCAGACCCAATGGACCAAGAGATCCATTCAGTCAGCCTGGGTCGAAGGACACGAAACCCTCAACCGCAGGGTGTAGCCGAAGAGCAAAACACGGGCAAATAACCTTGGAGTGGATACATTCAGAGGGCCATCCACTAACGTGATTCAGTTCTATTCTGAACTACAAAAAATTCCAGTAAGCGTTTTGCTCTTCGCTGTTGGCAACCACACGTGTCAGGTGGCTCCTAATAGAGCCCCCTGAGGCTGGCAGAAATGTCAGCGAGAGAAGCAATTCTGAACGTGTGTTCCAGCTCAGTCAGAGTTGCCACTGTGGGCTCAGGAGCATGAAAACCTCGTCCTTCTCAGGGCTTGGCATCCAGCTGCCGGGCCGCTGGAGCCTCAGGGAGGAGCTACGGTTAAAAACACCAAACTGCTAGTCAATGTGAGTGACAGCATCGTGTAAAGCGAAAAGCACTCTGGAAACGTCCTGCTGGCCATTTCTCCCGCTTGAGCATCTTCCCACTCCGATCTGGGCAGCAAACTCCGAAAAGCTTCTTTCAATCAGAACAGGAGCACAGATTGTGTCTTCCAAGGGTTAAGGCTCTTTAAAAGAGAACCTGCTCATCACCAAAATCACCGTAAATTCAACTCGGAGGGGACCACAGGGTCAGCTGCACTGGTCATGGGTCCAGTGTTGTAGTGATGGCAATGCACATCGCACACTGCACCCGCATCCCTTTTGTAAAGCGAGGGCCCCATGGATATTCCACCGG
This sequence comes from Bison bison bison, assembly GCF_000754665.1. Lineage (NCBI taxonomy): Eukaryota > Metazoa > Chordata > Mammalia > Artiodactyla > Bovidae > Bison > Bison bison. The sequence goes on from NW_011494943.1 coordinate 8,066,641, forward strand.
AGTCCATGAGGCCCGTGGGTAAAGTTATAAAAAAGAAAAAGTTCCTCTTGATAGAACAGGAAAATGACAAACAGAAAGGCAGGACTGCCGGGGACACGGGGTGGGGAAAGCACCAGAGGACCTCAGTGTCCTAAAGCAAAAACAGGTGGGGAGTGGAGGCAGCCTGATGGGGAGGGGCTGGGCCCGGGAGAGGGGACTGAAGGAGCCCACCTGAACCCAGCTCGGGACTCAGCATTCCCAGCGGGAGGGTGACGATGGCAGCAAGACTGGGCAGGAGGTCAAGACTGGGCAGGAGGTCACGCTGGATTTCCTGACATCACCCTCGTCTAAGACAACACAGGAAGGCCGGTTACCTGCAGGCAGGGAATCAGACTTGCACAGGTTTCTTTCACTCAACATCTAGAGGTATTCACAGGTTCTCTAGAAATAAAGTGTCTTCTGACAGTTGTTTGGATAATGACCAAGGGGCTAGGGAATGAATGACAAAAGTAGGCTGGAAGCAGCCTGCAGTGCAAACAGGGTGTTTCCCCCACACTTCTTCTGCTCTTGTCCAAGACGGCCTCCCTTGTGGCCACTGGTCCAACTTCCACCCATCCCAACACCCTGCCCTTTCTCCTCGCCTGTGGTTCCCTCCCAGTCCACTGGGACATCCAAGTGTGAAAAGACTGGATAATTAATGCCAACCACAGGGCTAGTGACTCATGTTTGATGGGGGTACTCAATTCTAGTTAACGACCTATGAAACCTCAGGTGACGGCAAACTATATTTACTTCCACTTTATTTGGGTTCCTCCACTATTATCAGTGTGACTGGATAAGTTACACAACTACTCTGTTCCTCGGGTTCCTTCTCTAAAACAGTAATAATAGTACCTAATTCCCAGGGGTGTTGTACACATAAGTGAGCCAAACGCATAAAGTACTTACCAAGTGTCCAGCACATAATAACACAGTAAGAAGAAGAACAAGCATTATGTAATCTTTAAATACAAAAGCAATACTCTGCCATCCTTGTAATTCACAATCTCATTTTCTGTCTTTTGGGAATTTCAAAAGATGCCCCTAGATTCTGGAAGATATATATACCTACATACACACATTCATTCCGTCCCCTCCTGGAGGCTGGTAGACTTTGCCAGGTGTTACTTTAAATGTCCATTACTGTTTTCTTATAAAGTAACAGGAGTGAAGATCATGAGTATTTATAGACGAGGCTTAAAGAAGAAGTCAAAGGTATAATCCACCAGGTCATAAGCTGCAGCATCATCAAACAGGAATGCCTACATCACCGAAACAGAGCGCACCTTCTGGCTTCTGGAGGAGCACCACCTGCGACACATGGATGCGCCCTCCTGAAGGGGCGCGGCTGGCCCTGTCTGATGGACATCAGGACAGTGTCTGCCAACAGCCAAGAGGCTGCTCTGGGCACCACCCAGCTAAGCTGCTGGTTATTCCACCTGTGCAGGCTCAGTTCAGTGGCTAGAAAGACAGACCTCGTATTTTATTGCAGACAGAGAAAAGGAGGCAGTGACGAGGCCAAGGTCATTCAGAGCAGGTGACAGCCAGCAAGAGCACCCAAGGGTTTTTACTTCCAATCACAGGACGCAAACACATGTCTCTCATTGGGTGAAAGTGCCCTTGAGTTAGGCAGAGGGCCAGACAGAGAAGCCAGGAAGACACTGAGGCCTACAAGTTAGAAACCAGAAGCCAAGGGACAAAGATTAAAATCACAGAATAGTGGTGAGATGCCACCGCGCTGTGATCCTACCTGAATAGAATGCAATCAGATGCGCTCAGCCCTGCACCCTGGTTAACCTTACGTAAATTCTTCCTATTACATCACTGAGAACAATTGCTTTTAATGGGCCCAGCACTGGACCAGCGAGGCAAGCAAACCTCACACGCTATGATGCTACACCTAAATAGCTTTCCCCGTGGAAATGCTGGCCTGAGTAGGAGCCAAAAATAAACCCAAAAGCCAATTCCAGAGGGACCTGTCACCAGGAATGCCACACACACACACAAAAACACACACCACCTCACAAAAGGAGGGTGATCGTGAGAGACAGCCCGTGAAAACTGTGGCAACTGAGAGCAAGAGACAACGCACGAGAGACGGGAAAGCAAACGAGTGTAAACACGAAGGCCCTAAAGCTGCTCAAACAGCAGCTGGCGCTCTTCCTTACAGGGGCTGCCTGTCCAACCACGACAGGTGGAGATCAGGACGACCCACCATGTTTAGCCAACGCTCAAGAAGGGCAAGAGGCTGTCAGCACTCGGCTTCATTCCAAAAATCTACTCAAAGGATGACCACTGATGGGAAGGCCGAAGTCTCCACACAGGAGACCCATGGCCGAACGGGACAAGCCTCAAGTGGATAAATCAGCTATCACACTGAAGGGGTCAGGAGCTCAAGGAAAGGAAGGAGCACAGACTGGGTGCCTCTTTTTTAGTCCTAAAGAGGCCTATAACTTTCGCTGCTTGAAGCCTCAGGAGTTAGACCATAAATCCTGCAGTTTCCAGAAGAACGACTTATTTTTCTGTTGATAACTTTCACGGTAGTGGCCAGGAGGGGATAGGACTTGCTGACTGTCCTCTTCATCTCTCTTTCTCAATTTGCTCATTAAAAACTTAAAAGAAATTAAGAAACTAAGAGTACTCACAGTCTGCCATATTAACATGAAAACTACAAAAAACACTCCACAGCCTACCAAACAATTCACATTAAAAGGACACTATTTATAAAATGGCAATAGGTGGCAGCTTTAAAAAGAAAAGTTTCCCAAGACTGGCACTGCTTTATCCTATCAATAACTGGGTTCTCAAGTCTCATAACCAGATTAGTGATGGAGGAGGAATCACTCTCGGTCTAATGGTCTTTACAGCACACTGTCCCTTCAATGGGTATATAAGGAGTGGGAAGTGAGAGGGAAAGTCTTCCTAAACCATAATGTCACACGGTCCCAGGCCCCACCCCACCACCCCAGTGGGTGCTCAGGAACAAAACCTCAGGAGCAGAACTGGTCAGGGTCATCTGTGCCTGTGGTTTGCGGTAACAGAGAGCTACCTACCAGGTATAAACTCCCTTCTTTCCCGCCAATAAAACCATTCTCAAGTCCTGACGGAAGCACTAGCTCCTGCCATCTACTCATGGGCACTACGTGTCACCCCATCCCAGGATCCCTATGTCCCTGAGGTTTTGCCAAGCTCAGAAGCGGCAGAAACTACAACAGCAAAGAAAACATCACCGCTGGAGCCACGATGGACTTCACCGAATTCAAAGCAAGTCACAAGAGGGCAGCTTCAAAATATATCCAACCTGGGGCCTTAAACTTATTTTCTATTTAATTCCAAAATAGATTATTTTAAGTCAAACTTCATAGAATTACACATTGTGTGAGGAGACAGACTGAGCATAACTGTAAACAAAGTTAACCACCAAAGTCGAGACGAACAGGAACAACAACTGAGAAACACTGCAGCTCCCAGCAGCGAGCCGGGCCTGCCTCCCTGAGTCCCCGGGCAGCAGGCCCTGGCAGAGGCCAGCGAGCTCCATCCCAGAAGTCACAAACCTCTAGAGGAGATGGTTAGAAAAAACGTTTTTTAAGAACCAGTGGAAAGATGCCGGCAACCCTTCACCAGTGACACAACCTTCTCTAGTGTAACAACACACAAATGCAGTGCATAGGGCAAAAACTCCTGTCTTCCCAACAATACTGGCAGTAATTTTTAACCAGCATTCTGCAGCAAAAGGTCATCTATTCCACATACTTTTGCGTGAACTTATCATTTTCTCTCCGACTCAGAGAAGCTACCGCCTGATCTGTATTTTTCTGAGGGGAAGCCATGGGTCCTGTGCAGGGATTTCTGTGCCCATGGATGCGCATGTACTGGCTAGGAAAAAGACCCTGCTGGTATCAGTGGTGACTTCTGCCACTAGGAAATGGATCACAGGCTCTTCCGGAGAGTGGGGACTTCTTCCCAGCCAGACCAGTCATCACAGAATCCTGTGCAGGTCGCCTTCGTCTCCCAGATTAACTTCTAAAGTGCCCTCCCCTGAAATCAGACCACTCAACACCCCGGGCAGCTAAAACAGTCCAGGCCTGATTCTCGCCAAGAAATGTTTTCTTGAAGGAGAGGAGGAGGAGGAGATGAAATAGGGGTGAAAGATACAAGAGGCGTGTGTGTCTGTGAATTACTGATAGGAGTTCACACTGGGGGAAAACAAGATATGAAAAGCCACCAAACCAACCCTGGTTCACGGTTTAAGTTTTATGATGATGAACGGGGGAGTCTGCTATTTGCTTAATGGCCTCAGGTAAGACAAATCCTTCAGGTTTCCAAATGGGTGGCTCCTCTCCATCCAGGGTTCTATAGAATTTTTTTTTTTTCCCCAAGGAGTCTATCTGTACTTAAGAGAGTCATCAATTCCAGTCAGTAGCTGCCACATCCCTCCCTGCACCCTCAGGGCTATTAATATCAGGGTTCCGATTGTTAATGATTTTACTCAAAGTTCCCTGCAGCAGTTAAAACCAGGCAACAAGCTAAAACACAAAGGGGCTGCTTTTCTTCACCCATAATAACGCATTCTGCAATCCAGTGAACTTCCTGGGGTTTCATGTCTGCCGAGATTTTCACCTCTATCTTTTGTTTTGGAATGCCCATAAGCCCTCCCTGCACGGACCGGCACGGCCTTCCTTTCCGGATGCATAATGCAGTAGGTAGCTGCTCTGGGGGTCAGCAGAACGCCGCTCTGGTGTAAAGCCGAGAGCGTGCCTGCCCCAGGAGTTCCCCCACCGGACTGGGTTCACATACAGGATCTTGAGGCCGACACCGCAGCAGCCTGGCACGGGCTTGCCAGTTCGCCAGTCTTTAGCGTGGGAGAAGCCCGGGGCCCGGTGGCCCAAGGCTGGTGCAATGACTTTGCACCGGAGCGTCCCCGCCGCGGAGGCTTGTCCTCCCATCTCGGCCCCACTGCAGTGTGTCACCACTACCGGGCAGCGCCCTGCACGCCTCCCCTCTCGGCCCAGGG
>NW_011494943.1:8072035-8084817 GCF_000754665.1 Bison bison bison
CCGCGGACGCCGGCGCCGGGGCCGAGGCGGGGGCTGCGTCCGGGCTCGGGGGCACGTCCGGGACCTGGGCAGGAGCCGGGGCTGCGGGCGCTGACGCTGCGGGATCCGCCATAACTGCGCTGCGCGAGTCTCGGGCGGCGGCGGCGGCGGCGGTGGCGGTGGCGGCGGCGGCGGCAGCAGCAGCGGCGGCGAAAAAGGCACGGGGAGGCGGGGCCTGCCGGCGCCGAGGGGCGGGGCCACGGCGCGCTGACGTGGCTGCGTGCCGCCGTCGTCAGGGAACCGAGATGCGGTTGCTAGGGGCTACTGCCTGGTCGCTAGGGGACGCTGGAGATTCTGCCGCTGGCGAGGGGCGGGGTGGGGAGGGATGGACTGCTTGAGGGCGGGGCGGGGCCAGAGGGCGTGAAAGGACGGAGAGAGGAGGCAGGGGTGGGGACCCGGGGGCGGGAAGTGGAGTGCTCACCGAGAAAGAGGGGAGGAGTCGATATAGGACGGAGGACGGTCCGGAGACCGTCCACAACACTTAATGAGCTCCCTGGACGTCTCCAGTCTAGTTCTAGGCACTGGGAGGGATACAGAAGGAACAAGATACAGCCTCTGTCCTCTAGGTGTTTACAATCTAGTTGGAAAGACGAAACACACACATTAAATAGCTTAAAGGCAACTCCAAGGCAGCTTGTAAGCAAGGCTAAATATAGAGTGTATCTACAGTGTACTGCATTAGGGAATTCCTTGCAAAGCCTGGAAGGTCATGACCCCTTAGGGACTGGTCAAGAAGTTGGTGAAGGAGTCCCAGAGAAAGATTGGAAACGTAAGCAAGTGTTAGTGGCCCCTATGGTTTGGCTTTAAACTCTTGCCTGGAAAATCCCATGGACGGAGGAGCCTGGTGGGCTGCAGTCCATGGGGTCGCTAGGAGTCGGATACGACTGAGCGACTTCACTTTGACTTTTCACTTTCATGCATTGGAGAAGGAAATGGCAACCCACTCCAGTGTTCTTGCCTGGAGAATCCCAGAGACGGCGGAGCCTGGTGGGCTGCCGACTATGGGGTCACACAGAGTCGGACACGACTGAAATGACAGCAGCAGCAGCAGCAGATAACTTCAAAGCTCCCTGGGGCTTATGCGTTGCAAGAAGGAGGAGAGAGGGGTAATTAAGGGTGTAAGCCGTCGATTCCAAATTTTGGGCATAGACACTTACTAACCTTATGAAGTTGGCAAGCTGATAAACTTCTTTTCACCTTAATTTTCTCATCTGTAAAATTGGGGAGGTAATAGCAGTACCTCTGTCATCTGGCAGTTGACAGGATTAAGTGAAATAGAACAGTGCCTGGCATATAGTTCCCCAATAAAGGAATTTTTTATATATTTCATTATTATAATATTTCAAACCCCCTGCCTAGACTAACATTCTAGACTGGCAGAATTCTTAGACTTACAATCTGCTCCAGATTGCCATTTTAAAATATTAAAAGTAATTATAAAACAGAAGTAATTATACTGATGTGTCTCTCCTAAGTAACTTCCAAAAGATTTAGATACATTCTCAGAGGACAGAGTCATACTGGGTTGTTGAAAGGAAATTAGGAATACTCAAGATATGGCCCTCCTCACCTTTCTCAGTTAAAATCATTTTTTTTCACAATTTTCTGCAAGACCATGAGTGGTAAATTAGCAAGATAAGTCAATATTTCAGTATTTAGGTTCTTCAAAAAAGGCATTGGGTAGTTTATAGACTACCGAGGATATAGAACTATACTCGTGGAAAAGTTATGAGCATTCATGAAAGGAAAAACATTTTTTTTAATTAAAACACACATGGAGTGCAGATGGCAACCTGAGTACTTGAGATGCCCTGAGTTAAGTACTTACAGAGTGTTGATATATTACTGGGTGTGGGGTGGTTGTCAGTGGACTTGTATCTTGGAAAATTCACATACTAAGGTATAGGAAAAAAAGACTTAAGGGGAGATGAGGATGTGATGGAGAGACAAAGCTTGATTCCCAAATCATGGCCTTCCTGTCCCAGACCACAGTGCAGAATGTCCATCTGAAATTATTGCTGAAAAGACGCAGTACCCTACTCCTTTCCCCATAAAGACTTGGGAGGCTAAGTAGCAGTGACATAGTAGCTTCTGTTCCATCTACCATGTCCCTTTAGCTCTGTCTCCTTGGCCCCTGATCACCTAACATTTATCAATAACTTATTATTGACCCGCACAGTGGCAGACACATTCACATGATCTTATTTGTTATCACAATTCTGGATACAGGTGTAATTAACTTTATTTTACCAGTGAGAAACAGGGTCCAAGGAATTCAGTGCCTTAAGGGCATAAGGTAGGAACTGGTAGAGTCAGGTTGGAACCCAGGTTTCCTGACTCAAGTTAAGGGTCTTGTGTTTTTTTTGGCCAGGCCTCCAGGCTTGTGGAATGTTAGTTCCCCAGCCAGGGATTGAACATTGGCCCTCGGCAGTGAAAGCTCAGGGTCCTAACTGCTGGACTGCCAGGGAATTCCTTCAGGTATCCATCAAGGGATGGGGGGTGAGCAAGACCTTAGAAGGGGCAGGACAGGTCTTTGTTTGATGTCAAAAATCTAAGTGAGTTTTGCATTCTTCTCCAGCTTATGCCAGTGTTTGTTTTAATGTAATAAGAAAGTCCTTTCCTCCCTAATCTTGAGTAAAATTAGCACTCCAGGAAGATGTGCCATATTTATTCTGCAGCTTCTTATAATAATGGCTAATAATAGCTACCCTGTATTGAGCTGTAACTTAATGCCAGGTACTGTGATAAGTGTTTTACATAGATTACCCATCTTTACATAGATTTAACCTGTGCGGGAGGAAGTATCAGCCCCACTTCGTGAAGCACCGCCCCAGAGGGTGCTGTCCCCCCGCCCCCACCACTACCAGGAACATGCTAGGTTGTAGGCAAGAGCCCTTGATTTCAAATGCTGATCCCTCCCTTGCTCAACCTGTTTCAAGCTGGTGGATCCTCGCACTAATATGTGTAACCTGGTGCCTAGTAAGCACTGGCACTCAGTAAGGGTACCATCTTGGTGGGTACATCAAAGGTCTGAGGTTCCAAACTTCCATCGGGCCAGTTTCACATTGTCTCCTCCACATACCCGAGGAGTTGAAGCTGGGGTGGGGAGAGCAGCCCTCTCTGGCCCCTGCCGGCCCGTGCTATCTCAAAGCCCTGTCTATCGCCCCCAGTTTGAACTGCATCTGAACCCTTTTCCAAAGAGAAGCTCAGTACATTCCTTCCTACCTCCTAGTGACCTTCAGTGACCTCACTCAGCCCTGAGATGCTCCAGGCAAAGTGTGAGACTAAACTCCTTCCCAAACCCCAAGCCCCCAGCCACAGTCTCTTGCACGTCCAGGCTGGCTAGTGGGGGTGACCCTGGATGGAAGTGACTGCCTGATTTTTATTTTCATAACTGTTGAATGGGGAAAAAATAAAATAAAACAGACCTGTATTCCCCAGCGGAAAATCACCGTTCTCTCATGGGCTCAATACTTAGCTCTTCGTGGAGAATAGAGATACTTCTTGGGAGAGAATTTTGCTTATTTACAAATGTGCCTGCCAGAAACGGAGCCAGCCTGGCCACTCCCCTTGCTAAGGGGCTGACTGGGTGCAGGAGGCAGCAGACCTGGCAGCCAAGTGAACAGATCCCCGTGAAGCAGGCTGTGTCTTTCCCTGCCTTAACTGGCCACAGCCGCCTCTCCAGAACCTTCAAGTGAGCATGAGCCCCACACTGCCCGCTACTGGAACCCTACCCTGCTTGGTCTCTCCAAACCTCTGAGTAGGAGGAAATCCAGATGGGCCCAGAGAGGTCCCTTTCGCCTTGCAGTGAATGTTTGGGAGCTCTAGGCTGCTGCAGCACTGGGGTCTTTGGTTGGGAAAGGGGGCAGGAAGGGTGTGGCCCTGGGGAGCCCTCCCACACCCTCAGTGGCTGGCTGGAGAAATGCCTTTGAGGTCCACCACTGGCTTGCTCTAGAATCATGGGCTCTTGGGATTTCCCTGGTGGCCCAGTGGTTAAGAATTTGCCTTCCAATGCAAGGGACATGGGTTCAATCCCTGTTCAGGGAACTAAGATCCCACACACTGCAGGGCAACTAAGCTTTCATGCTGCAACAAAGTCAAAAAAAAATTTTTTTAATTTATTTTTAATTGAAGGATAATTGCATTGCAGTATTGTGTTGGTTTCTGCCATGCATCAGCATGCATCAGCCATAAGTATTCATATGTCCCCTCCCTCTTGAGTCTCCTTCCCACCTCCCACCCCATCCCACCCCTCTAGGTTGTCACTGAACCCGTTTGAGTTCCCTGCGTCATACATTTAATTCCCACTGGCTATCTATTTTGCGTTTGGTAGTGTTAATGCTTCCTGTTACTCTCTCCATCCGTCCCACCCTCTCCTTCCCCGGCTGTGTCCACAAGTCTGTTGTCTATATCTGCATCTCCACTGCTGCCCTGCAAACGGGTTCCTCGGTGTACACGCGCGCGTGTGTGTTAGTCGCTCAGTTGTGTCCGACTCTGCAGCCCGTCAGGCTCCTCTGTCCATGGAATTCTCCAGGCAAGAACACTGGAGTGGGTTACCATTTCCTCCTCCAGAGGTTCATCAGTACCATCATTAACAAAATTTTTAAAGGATCTTCTTGTTCCTGGAGCCTCACTCCTCCTTGCTTTGATGCCCTGGGTGAACTAACCGCGGGACGTGCCCAAGGTCACCCTGCAGTACAATCAGAATGAAGACCCGGAGCAGCTGGTCTTTGGCTGGCCACTCACTCCTGACCATGAGGATGGGTTGCAGTCCACAGGGTGAAACCCTTTGTGCTGGGGGTGACAGTGGAAAGGGTGAGCTGTGAGTGAGAGCCCAGGATTGGCAGGCTCATCCTGCTTCGCTCCTTCCTGAGGATTCAGGGCCCAAGGACAGCAAATCTGCCAGACCAGCTTGCAGAACAGGAACAGGGCTGCTGTGGCTTAACCATGCCATACTCTTCACCACCACTGCCCTACCACCAAAGCATGGGCTCTTCCTGGATGACCAGCCATGGGAGCAAAGTGGCATCTTCTCCCTAAAACCCCTGCCTTCTCCCAGAGTCTTCATCCAGGTAGATGGCAGGGACACTTACCTAGGTACCAAGTTGGCCACCTGAGGGTCAGCCTTTGATATGGAGCTCTGTAAGTCAGCTAAGCCCAGAACCTGGTCCCTCCACCTCCCTTTTCACACGCAAATAGCCCCTGGCTGCTTCACTGGAAGGGTCCAATGGGGCTGGGGTGATGGGATGGTGCAGTGGTTAAGGCTGAGTTTCTGGAGTTAAATGAACTTGGGTTTGAAGCTTGTGTTGCCACTGACTCACTAGGTGACCTTGACTTATTTTACTTCTCTGAGCTTTGGTTTCCTTTGGGAATGATAGCAATACCTACTAGCTAAGGCTGTTAGAATTTAACTGACATTAAGGATCAGAGATGCTTTGCTGGTGCCTGGACACTGTAGGAGCCTGATCAATGTTAGCTGCTGCTATTAGTTCATCTCCGCCCCTCACCACCTTGTTCCTGGAAGACTGACGTATAAACACCACCATCCGACTTCTCAGCTTAGTGTCTTTTCGTGGTTCTCCATGGTCCATCAGAGCGTGGTGCTCGGGTCCCTTCAGGAATTCCTTCGTTAATCCCTCCCAGCTGCCTCCTGTCACGCCTCCACCGCTGCATCCTGTTCACACACTCCCTGCTGCAGCCTCAGCTGCTCATGCCAGGATCCTGACTCTCCAGTGCCTCTGTGCTTTTGCTTGGCATTTTTCATTCCTCTACTTCAACCCATGGTTTTGCGTAAAGAACTCCTTTTCATCTTATGACGTCTTCCAAGAGCCCCATTGTGCCCACTGATTCCTCCACTTGCCTAGTCATACCTGCCTGATTGCATTTATTTCACTCTATTAGGACCATTTGTTGGCATGCCTGTCTCTCCTGTGGGACTGTGTCTTCTTTGTACCTTTGTATTCCCAAATCTAGCACAGGTCTGATTCATAGTAGGTGCTCAAAAGAGTTTTGTTACCAAACAGACTCACAGACATAGAGAATGAATAGACTTGAGGTTGCTGAGGGGCAGGAGGATGGATTGGGAGTTTGGGGTCAGCGGATGCAAACTCTTAGATATAGAATGGATAAAAAACAGGGTCCTACTGTAGAGCCTAGGGAACTATATTCGATACCCTGTAATAAACCATAATGGAAAAGAATATGAAAAGGAGTGTATATCTATGTATAACTGAATCAGTTTGCTATACAGCGGAAGTGGACACAACATTGTAAATCAACTATACTTCAGTTAAAAAAAATTATTTATGTTAAATGATTGTGCAAAACAAGCCAGCCTCTCTCAAAGGTCCCGAATATGCCAACAGGTCACTGGACACCTCTGTTTTTGCTCAGGTCCCCAGTTCTCCATTTTTCCTAGACACACACCCCACTCAGGCACACTCACCCTACACACACATACATACATACGCACATGTGTACACACACACACACACACACACACACACACATATGTGCTGCCCCTTCCCCAAGACTTTGCTGTCTCATTAAACTTTAGTCTCTAGATGGAGGCTGCTCTCTGCAGGAGCCCCTAAGCACATGTGGCTCTTGAGCACTTGAAATGTGGCTGACCTTGGGCTTCCCTGGTGGTCCAGTGGCTAAGACTCGGTGCCCCCAATTCAGGTGACCTGGGTTCAGTCCCTGGTCAGGGAACTAGATCCCACATGCCACAACTAAGAGTCCCCATGCTGCAGCTAAAACTTGGTGAAGCCAAATAAATAAATATTATAAATAAATAAAGTTATTTAGGCATCATTTAAAAATGTGGCTGGTCTGAACTGACCTGTGCTGTAAATGTAAAATACACACGACTTTTTTGTCATCCTTCATCTGTATTTTGTATTTATTCTATAATAAATATATAATTATATACTATAGAAATGATAATTTTTTTTAAAACAAAAGGGTCCTCAAGTATAGATTCACATATAATTGGCACCACACCATACCATAAATTTGTACTATGTACCCTTTTTTTTTTAAGATTCAAGATAGTTTTATTACATCAAGCTACAGACTCAGTATAAAAAGGAAAAAAAAACAGAATATGAAATATGTGTAATAATTTTATATCAGTTATTTGTTGAAATGACAATACTCCTTATCTACTGGGTTAAATACAAGATCTTATTAAAATCGAGTTAGCCTGTTTCTTTTGGCATCTTCTCATGTGGTTACTAGAAAACTGAATATCATGTGTGGGGCTCCCAGGATCTTTCTGTTGCACAGCTGAGCTCCAGATCCTTAGGGCGCTGTAGGTCCCTTCTTTCTCCAGGAGGTGGCGATCTCTCCCTGCTTTTGACACCTCCGTTCCAGAAAGGTCTGGAAGGTTCCTGAGGAACCTGTGTACCATGGCAGATACTGAAAACCCTAAATAAGGACGAGACCACATTCAGTCTATCTATCCAAAGGAGGCTTCAATGGAAATCCACGGAAAGTCAAGGAGCTAAGTGTCATCCTCACCAGCAGAAGAATCAACACCTAGCTGATAGAATCCTTGTCTATGTATCTAGCTCGCTGCCACACATTCAATGCAATCTCTGTTTTCGAGAGGTTTATAAGCTGCTGGGAGCTTGCTGGGTGAACCTCCTGCACACAATTCTCCATCTCGATCCTCATCCCCTGGAGAATCTGCTAGTGACAGATTAAGGTTGGAAAGGTCAATTTTTGCTCAGTCACTCAGTCGTGCCCGACCCTTTACAACCCCATGGGCTATAACCCTCCAGGCTTCTCTGTTCATGGGATTCTCCAGGCAAGAAGACTGGAGCGGGTAGCCATTTCCTCTTCCAGGGGATCTTCCTGACCCAGGGATTGAACCCACCTCTCCTGCATCGGCAGGCGGATTCTTTACCACAGCGCCACCTGGGAAGGCTGGAAAGGTAAATATGATTAGGCAAACTGTGCTCTGTGCACTCTGTTCAGGGCAGATCTTAAGTGCGGGGGAAGAATGAGAGAAGGATGCTGCCCTCAAAACCACCAAAAAACGCAACTCTTACAGTTTCACGAGTGCCTGAACTGAGCGCTGCCTTCCTTGCCTGCCTGGGCCGTTCAGTTGCTCTGTTGGGAAAACTGGGGTCTCGGAGGCGTCACTGGAGTTTTTCGTGGGGTCCACCTTTCAGTTTCCCCCAGGTGGATTCCCTGGGGTCCTGCAGCGGGAGCCCAGCAGCAGTCACATGGTGGCAGCCCGCCCCACCCCCGTTCCAGGCCCTCCAGGTGCAGCTGAGCTGCGGCAGGCTCTGTGCTGGGGGTGGGGTGGACTGGCTGAGGGGAACTTGGCCCTGGCCGCGCCGGCGGGTCATACATCTTTTGTCAGTGCCCTCTGCCCTGCTGCGGCCTCTGCTTTGTCACCATAAAGTGGCTCTTCTGCATCTGTCCCCCACCCTCCCCCACCCCTCTCTCCTGGAAGGACTCGTAAAGTCCATGGGGGGTGTCCTTGTTAGGAGACTCTGAGCTCCTGTCTCCACGCTTGGCTGCAGGAGATGCTGCTGATTGTCCAGTACTTGGGTTCTGGGATGTGTCCTGATCCAGGGCTTGCTCGTCTCCTCACCTTTCTTCCTGTTAATGGCTCATCCTGCCCACGGCTCCACCCAGAGAGAACATCCCCCAGCTCAGCCCCAGCATCCCTGTGGGGACACACAGCCCCTAGAATGTCCTTTCTATATTGAGACTCTGATGTCCACTCCATCATGGGACAGCCAAATCTGTTCTGGTCATCTCACTGCTACAGAGCATTAGTGGGGTGGGGGCTCAGCCAGGTCAGAGGGAGGCTCTGCTGGGCAGGTGGGCAGTCAGGTCCCATGGTCCTCTGGGGTTCTCCGTGTGGCCTGGACAACCCGGCTCCACTGTCATAGAATGTCCTGGAGCAGGAGCCCACCATCGCCCAGGATCTGCCTGGGACCACAGAGCCTGTGGGAGAGACCTGGTGGGCAGCCACAGCTGGCACCCAGATGTGTGTAGCCCTGTCTTGTAGGCTGGGGGGCCCAGAGGAGAGCTGGTGGACGAGGTGACAATGGGACCCCTGAAGGGGAGCAACTGGGGAGAAGAAGCGAGAGGTGAGCTGAGTCAGAGCCAGGGGAGCTGTGGTCTTGGGACCCTCTCAAGGGGGCTGGTGCTGGAGGGAGTCCGTGGCATAGAGAGTGGAACTCCATCATCAGGGGTCTGGGATGCAGCCCCCGAGCCAGAGTCCCCACATGGAGACATCAAATGACGTTGACTTTGCATCCCATACTCAGCCTTGGTCTCTTGCCTCTGGTTCTGCAGTTCTGATTAGCCACTGAGCAAGTCCTCTAAATGATGACACGCTTGGGCTGCCAGAGCTGGGAGGACCCTCAGAAGCGGGCTTGCCTAGGGGACAGAGCGTGAACACCTGTGCCAGTCAGTTGGCGCCAGGACACGGATTAGACTGGACCCACGAGGCTTAGCCCCGTGCTCATTCCCTCAAACCCTGGGGCCTCAGCCAGCCACTGTAATCCTCCACATCCATGTGCCATCTGAGGTTTCAGCCTCAGCCAGCAGGGACAGGGCTCGGCGTGGGGGGTGGGGGGACAGAGCCCTGCTGACTACATCTGCCTGTAACGTGGGGGTGGGGCAGGCAGGGGATTAGAAATCTCTGAGATCAACATCACAAGTGTCTGGACTTTTCTGGTCCTGAGGCTGTGGACAGCATCCAGAGTGGTGGCTCTGTGGGGGGAACATTAGAGCTCCTGCAACACAGGAGTCCTGGTAAGTGGAACCCTGGACCCTGGGCTCCTAGAATTTGAGAGCAGGAGTCCCCTGCCTAGGGCTTGGGGACGGGGGAGAGAAGGAGGCAGAGGGCGGGAAGGGGAATGTGCGGCTCACAGGCTTTGTAAGGGAGGGACGGCCGCCCCTAAGAACTGCACATCAACAGGGCGTCAGTGAGTGAGAAGGGGGCCCAGGGAGCCAGAGCAGGCACAGGGCAGGAGGAATCAATGCTCTAGCCCCTAGACTCCCCGCTCCAGGTCCTCTACAAGAGAGGCAAGAGGCACCATCGCCCTGGACGGCCCCCTGGGAGATGAGGACCAGCCCCCTGACCATCACCCCTCTCCAACAGGTGTGGAGGGACCCTCCTTGTCACACAGGCCCCTTCTGAAGTTGGGGACCCCTTGGGTGGCAGCCGCACCCAGGATGTCCACGCCGAGCATCCACTGCCTGAAACGCTCACCTCTGCACCTGCCGTCTGGGATCCCAGGGTCCCCAGGCTGCCAGCGGCGCCACACACTCCCCGCCAACGAGTTCCGCTGCCTCACCCCAGAGGACGCTGCCGGCGTGTTTGAGATTGAGCGAGAGGGTGAGCAGCTCCCTGGCCCCCCAGGGTCAAGGATTCTGGGGAACTCTGCTGCTGTTGCCCTTGGGGGAAGACCCTGGAGTCCCCTGTCCTTGGCAGATGGGCCCCCAGAGTGTCTGACGGTGTGTTTTGTGCGTGTACAGGAGCACACGCGTGTTTCAGGAGAGTGGGGGGAAGAGCAGCCCTGAATCCCATGCTTTCCCAGGGGAGGCCTGGGGACCGAGGGAGCCCACCCAGCATCCACACAGATGCTCAGTGGACAGGGGGTCACCCACTCGTGCTTCCTGACGCAGCCTTCATCTCTGTCTCCGGCAACTGCCCCCTGAATCTGGACGAGGTCCGGCACTTCCTGACCCTGTGTCCCGAGCTGTCCCTGGGCTGGTTCGTGGAGGGCCGCCTCGTGGCCTTCATCATCGGCTCCCTGTGGGACGAGGAGAGACTTACTCAGGTGAGGATGGGGGTGACCTGCCCAGTCCCGGGAAGGCCTCAGGAAAGGAGGCCACCACCTCCCGTGGAGGCAGAATGTGGGGGAGGAGCGGGAGCCTGGGATCCAACACAGGAGCTCACGGTGCGTCCTCTCCCGGCAAGAGAGCCCAGTCCTCTGGGGCTCAAGGCTCTGATGAAGGGGACCACAAAGGGGCGGGGTCATAGCTCCTAACTTGGGTAGAAGGGGGCTGACTGGGGACTCGCGGGGCAGCTGCTCTTGGCCCAGCGGGGGTGGTTTTGGGGTGCACAGAGGCGACCCTGACTCGTGTCCGCCTCTCGCCCCAGGAGTCGCTGACGCTGCACAGGCCCGGGGGCCGCACGGCCCACCTGCACGTGCTGGCCGTGCACCGCAGCTTCCGGCAGCAGGGCAAGGGCTCCGTGCTGCTGTGGCGCTACCTGCAGCACGCGGGCGGCCAGCCGGCCGTGCGCCGGGCCGTGCTCATGTGTGAGGACGCGCTGGTGCCCTTCTACCAGAGGTTCGGCTTCCATCCCGCGGGCCCGTGTGCCGTCGTCGTGGGCTCACTGACCTTCACGGAGATGCACTGCTCCCTGCGGGGCCACGCCGCCCTGCGCCGGAACAGTGACCGCTGACCCCCTGGGGAGCCCACGGTCGGGGGCTCCTACCCTGTCCCCAGTTGGCCCCTTCTCTGTCCTGCCGTCCCCCGACTCTGCTTGGTCTGAAGGGAGACGGTGATTCCCAGGGGATGGTGGAACGGAGAGAATGGGTGAAATAAAGAGAGAGCAGGGCGGCTGCTCCCAGCCCAGGTGCCCTCCTGGGGCGCAAGTACTGTGTGCTCCTCTCTGTCCATGCCAGGCCCTCCAGACCCCCTGCATCCATACTGCGCCCACACATGCTGGGTCCGTGAACTGGGGACAGTGGGAGGCATCCTGCAGCCTTGCTTCTGCGTCTCACCAAAGGAGCCCCTATGCCCCCAGACCCACGGCTGCCCCTTCTGGGCCTCATCCTTGGAGTGGGGGCAGCCGGTGGGAGGGGAGGGCAGGGGCCACCTCCCTGCTTGCCCACCACCCCAGGTGCCCTGGGTCCTCTGCCCACAGTAACTTCCATCCCATCGGGTGGGGGGTGAAGGACTGAGGGGAGGTGCCATCCTGCACAGCAGGTGAGATAGACCTGAAATGGGGGTGAGCACGTAATGAAAAGATATACACATATAATTTGGCCAGCGGGGAGTCAGGGAGCCCTCCCGCTCTCCATGGCAGGAACACAAAATGGCTCCTTCCAGCCCGCACTTTTATTGGCAGAAGTCACATGAGATCATTAGGGAATAGCTATACGGGGGAGTTGGATTAGCTTACCGTAAAGAGGGAGTAAAGTTAAGGCTCTGCTGTTGATCAGGAATATCTTGTTTGTTTCCGTGGGGACGGACGCTGGGGTAGGCAGTGAAGCGGGGCAGAGAGCACGTGCCGCTCCAAGAATGTCCGCTGGGCATGCTTCCTGGGACAATCACGGGCGAGCAGTGTGCCGCACCCTTGAGTCCCGGGGCAGGTTCTGGTCTCTGCTACCCTAGGCTGCAACAGGGAGGCACTGTGAGTGACTGAGTGCTGTATCCCCACCCCAGCATTGCTTCGGCCCGGCCGGCCCTCCCCTCTGCCCAGCAGACCCCGATTCTGCTATGGGGAGGGGCAACAAGCAGAGGGCCATGGCCAGGCAGGGCTGAGAACGCGGTGGGAACCCCAGCCTCATCCCCAGGAGGGGCGCACTCACAGTAACGGGGAGGGGTCTGTACCAGCAGAGCCGGAGGTAGGGGCCGAGCAGCAGCCCAGGACCCTGGAAGAAAGGAGCCTACCCCCAGGAGGGCTCCCGATGGCAGGGCAGCACAGGGGCTGTCAGGGCCTCAGCCCCGAGTTGCAGAGACGCACAGGCTCTGAGTGTCCC
>NW_011494943.1:8084917-8087794 GCF_000754665.1 Bison bison bison
GAAGGGGGGCCTCGGTCTCCCAAGGAGCCCCCCTTCAAGAGCATCTCCTCTCAGATTCAGCCTCTCCTGGGGGAGGGAGCTCCTGGCGGGCAGGGAGCTCCTGGGAGCAGGGCCGGCCCCATGGGGTCTCTGGGATGTGTGTGTGTGTGGGGGGGGACGTTGTGCAGGCCGACAACCCGGTCCAGACAGTCCCTGCATCCTCCAAGCTGGGTGGGAGCAGCCGTGCTGGCCCTGCCAGGCAGGTAGTCAGTGTAGCTCCTGGTCCAGCTCGTACTTCTCTGCAGAAGCAGCTGGTGAAGGGTAGGCCGGTGAGGCCAGGGGTAGACCTATAGCCAGATGATGAGCAGGGTGGGTGGGTGCGTGGGGAGGGCACAGGGTCACTTCCAGGTGCCAGCTGGAAGCTTGCGGGGAGGACCGGGCGTATCCAGGCGTGAACTCTGGGACCTGGGTCACCCTATGTGTCATCCCCTCCCAGGGTGGGGACCCTAAAGCTGAGAGCCTCGGGGTACGGGGAGGTGCTGCTGGAGCTGCCAGAACATGGCTGGACTCCTCCCTCCCCCGCTTCCTGCAAACACTGAGCACCGACTGTGTGCACGCCCAGGGCAGTAAGCAGGACAGGCAGCCTGCTCCGGGTGGCGCGCGTGGGAAGCACAGACACTGAGCAAGCCCACAGCCTGAGGAGGAACTGATCAACAAACTGCTGACTCTTAGGGTCAAGAAGGGTCACAGGAGGCTGACTTCATTTGGCCTAATTCGTAGCTGTGGGATATGCTGGCAGGCGGTGGTCAAGGTCACGGAGCAAAAGCAGAGAAGAGGCGGAGTGAAGGGCGGGGTCCCAGCAAGGAGGTGACCTCGGAGCATGAATCAGGGGTTCGGCTGTTCCCTCTCATCCAGGGATTAAGGAATCAGCAGTGGGAACCTCGCAGCTGTCACGCGGAAGAGGAGAGGGAGCAGGTGGGGCCCCGTTTGAGAAGCTCCCTGGGACCCTGACACTGACGCGTCCCTTGCTCGCCTGGTCCAGATCAGTGGTCAGTGCCACCCTGTGCCAGGCCACCTCGGTGCCTCTGAGCTACCGCTGGCTCTGTGCTGGAGGCAAGGTGGGGTGGGGAGACTTCTCCAGGCCTTGGCCACGCTGGTGGGTCAGTATACCTTTCACTGATGTCCTCTGCCTGTTGCTACCTCTGCTTTGTCACTCGGAGGAGCCCTGGTGCCTCTGGCCCCTACCCGCCCCCAGCCCTCTCTCCTGGAAGGATGCCCAGCGGCCATCAGGGTGAAGCTGAGCTCTTCTCTACACTCTTGGCTGCAGGAGATGCTACTGGCCACTCCTCCTCGGGTTCTGTGATGCTCCTGATTCTGGATCTGCTCATCTCCTCGCCTTTCTTCTGGTTATTGGCTCATCTTGCCCACCCTCGGCCCCGAGAGAACATCCCCCAGCTCAGCCCCCACTTTCCCTGTGGGGACATGCAGCCCTTCAGAACGTCCTTCCCATACTGAAACTCCAATGTCCTCTCCTCCGTGAAGACAGCCAAGTCTGTCTGGTCATCTCACCGCTACAGAGCGTTAATAGGGTGGGGGCTCAGCCGGGTCAGAGGGAGGCTCTGCTGGGCAGGTGGGCAGTCAGGTCCCATGGTCCTCTGGGGTTCTCCGTGTGGCCTGGACAACCCGGCTCCACTGTCATAGAATGTCCTGGAGCAGGAGCCCACCATCGCCCAGGATCTGCCTGGGACCACAGAGCCTGTGGGAGAGACCTGGTGGGCAGCCACAGCTGGCACCCAGATGTGTGTAGCCCTGTCTTGTAGGCTGGGGGGCCCAGAGGAGAGCTGGTGGACGAGGTGACAATGGGACCCCTGAAGGGGAGCAACTGGGGAGAAGAAGCGAGAGGTGAACTGAGTCAGAGCTGGGGGAGCCGTGGTCTTGGGACCCTCTCAAGGGGGCTGGTGCTGGAGGGAGTCCGTGACATAGAGAGTGGAACTCCATCATCAGGGGTCTGGGATGCAGCCCCCGAGCCAGAGTCCCCACTCGGACACATCTGTTGCGTTGACTTTGCATCCCACACCCAGCCTTGTCCTCTTGCCTCTACACTGGAGTGACAGTGGTGTCACCTGTGACCGCCTTGCAGGTAGGTGGCATTTTTCTCCTGCCCCCTCAGCCCCCAGCCTGGGCAGAGCCTCAGAAGGCCTCTGAACAGCCACGGGCAGTGGAGTGGGCACAAGAGATAAATATTATGACCAGGAAGGGAAAGCGTGCAGGGTGGGGTTTCCAAGGGCCCAGGGGGCTGAACTGTGGGTCTAGGCCTCTGCGGGAATTCCATTTCACTCCAGGATCCCTGTGGGGGCCCTCATCATGCCCCCCATTATTCTAGCAGGGTCCTCTGGGGAACCTTACATATTCCCAGCAGTTCTGTGGAGTCCTGCCCCAAGGCCATAGAAGCAGAGTCCAGAACCACGGTCACCTCCAAAGCAGACTGAACCCTTTTGTAACCGTTGCCAAAAGCCCCCTGATCATCACCAACCAGCTTCCTGACCCCAGTTGAGTCAAGAGAGCCAGTGCTTACCCTGTAGCGCTCTAACCAATCACCTAATGTCAGCTCTCCAGCAGGAAGTTTCTTTGTCTTGAGGCTTTAAAAATTGTCTCCACAGGAGACCCTGATGCTGGGAAAGATTGAAGACAAAAGAAGGGGACGACAGAGGAGGAGATGGTCAGATAGCATCGTCGACTCAATGAACATCAGTGTGAGCAAACTCCTGGAGATAGTGAAGGACAGGGGAGCCTGGCGTGTTGCAGTCCAGGGGGTCCCAGAGAGTTGGACACGACTTAGTGACTGGACAACGACAACCCACAAAAAACGTCGTCCCTCCCTTGAGCATGCCTGCTGTT
>NW_011494943.1:8087894-8094257 GCF_000754665.1 Bison bison bison
GTTCTAATGGCATCTCCCAGTAATAAACTCTATTCTCCCTTCCGTCCGCTCTCCCTGGCCTGTCAGGAGGTGTCTGCCTGCTGCGCTCTCAGTGCCCACATTATCTCTGCTCTTGGTTCTTAATAAACTCACTCCTTTCTGCAACACCCTAGGTCTGGAAATTCTCTTTCAACCCACATGCGGACTGCCATAAGTTCCAGCCAGGAAACTCTTGGTCCATCTATACTCTTGCCCACTGCCACAGACTCCACTGGAAGTGATGGCTGGGGCTACAGAGGTTTGAAACTCCCGGGCTCTGTGCACACAGCGGGCTGGGTACCTCTGTTGGGTGACCCACATTCTTTCCCCACAGGAAGACAAGCAGGTTGCAAAGTCATGACTAAAAGGCTGTTGGGAGAACATGAGCTTTGAGTAGTGGTTTTGAGGCCAGGCTGCACAGGAGAATCCCCTGGGGGAAGGTACACAGGCCTGGAGTCCCATTCCAGGATGTCAATATCACAATCTCGGAGGATGAGACAGCTATTGAAATATTTTTAAAGCTCCCGTGGGATTCCAATGGGCAGCCAGGTATGAGGACCACGGTTCTGAAGCAGGGAAAGCTGGACAGGTGCCAGTCATGGCCGGGGGCATCAAACCAAGGTGTACATTACAGGTTTCTCCCACTGTCGGGAAGTAGGGAGTTCTCATGAAAACTTTTGTAAGCTGAAAGGCCGTGAAGCGAAGAAGCAATTACCATTAAGTTATGTGGAAACACTTTTGAGTGTTCCCAGACCCCCCAAATAACCTTCCAAATCATACCAAATAACACATAAAACCTAAAATAACACTAACATATAGGGAAGGCAGGAATAATAAGATAATCACACAGCGCTTATCAAATAGAAATAACGTACAACAGTTAGACTCAGTTACCAGAATGGGGAAGATAGAACACACTGGGAGGCCGAGAGGTGGTCATGACGGTGGGTTAGGGTCGGTCTTGGTGGCGGCGGGGGAGGAAGACTGAGACTGGCGTGCAGGACCGAGAGGAAGCAGTTCATCTAATAACATCTCACTACGTCTGAATCCATCAGGGCAGGCAGGTCACTGACAGCTGTGTCTTCTAGGTCTGCTTGCCTCGAAGTCAAAGGTCAGGGTCGCTGTCTGCTGTACCTGATGTCGCTGATGTGGCTGGCGTGGCTGGTGAGGAAGGCTGGGAATAGGACAGTAAGCTTGACTGCTTAGACTCACATGTTGTTCTATCATAGAACCCTCAGTAGGCAGTCAACGTGCAAAGCTGCCCTAAACCTACATGCTGTTTCAAAATTAGTCCTGTTTTCCTGTAATCATTGTAGCCCTGGCAATCACAGTGAAAACCTCAGTCAACGGCTTCTCCGGTTCCTGGACGTCTTCCCTCGGGCGTTTTGCTATTGCATTCAGTTTGTTCGCTGCCAAACGATCCCCCAATGCTGTTTTCGATTTTCACCTCTTTTCATGGAATAGCGAAAATCCTCTTCAGATTTCTTTTGGTTAGTGAAAACAGGTATTAATGTAAGCCTTTCATAAAAGCGAAATGGCAGAATGTGGACTTTTGAAAAGAAGGTGATAACTGTACGAGGTTTGGTAGCCAAAGGGTCCAGCCAGCCCAAGGCTCAGATAGGCGCTGCCCTATGCCCTGTGCCCCGCGCCTGGTGCAGACCTGCGATTCTCCCCAGCTCCCTCACGGCCCTTTACCGGCCCAGGCTGACCACTTCCCTTCTCATACCTCACAAACAGGGTTGCCAGACAAAATTCAAGACCTCTGGTGAAATTGAAATTTGAGATAAACTCCTTTTTTAGTATAAAAATGTTCTACATATCACATGTATGCGTGAGTGCTAACTCACTTCAGTTGTGTCGGACTTTTTGTGACCCTGTGGACTGTAGCCTTCCAGGCTCCTCTGTCCATGGGGATTCTCCAGGCAAGAACACTGGAGTGGGTTGCCATGCCCTCCTCCCGGGGATCTTCCCCACCCAGGGATCGAACTCACATCTTTTAGTTTACTTGCACTGGGAGGCGGGTTCTTTATCACTAGGCGCCACCTGGGAATCATTCATTCTTTAAAAAGTATTTGTTGTATACCTGGGTCAAATTTCACCAGGTGTCCTGCATTTTTATTTGCTAAATTGGACAGACTTAACTGATGTCACCTGAGGCTACTCCCTTGGTTGACGGATTCAATTACAGCCCAGGGGAGGGGGAGGACACATCTCTAGCGAGTCTGCTGCTGCTGCTAAATCGCTTCAGTCGTGTCCGACTCTGTGCCATCCCATAGACCGCAGCCCACCAGGCTCCCCAATCCCTGGGATTCTCCAGGCAAGAACACTGGAGTGGGTTGCCATTTCCTTCTCCAATGCATGCAAGTGAAAAGTGAAAGTGAAGTTGCTCAGCCATGTCCGACTCTTAGGTACCCCATGGACTGCAGCCCACCAGGCTCCTCCATCCCTGGGATTTTCCAGGCAAGAGTACTGGAGTGGGGTGCCATCGCCTTCTTTGACTAGCGAGTCTAGTAGTCTGAAATGCCTCGGTAGGGAATTTCCTGGCAGCCCAGTGGTTAAGACTCTGTGTTTCCACTTCAGGGGACTTGGGTTCAATACCTGGTCAGGGGATTAAGAACCTGCATGCTTTGGGGCTAAGCAAAAAAAAACCTCAGCAGATTTTTACTCTGGCTGGTACCAGGCACTATTGCTGTCACTCTTGATGTTGATTTCACTGCAGAGGGCACCCTTATCTTTGTTCCCATCACTCTCTCCCTGTAATGGGGTATTGTCATTTTCTTCCTGTTGACCCGGAGAGAGGCCTTGTGATCAGCCTTCCCTGCCCTTTCCTGCCCACCATGGGAGCCATGCACCAGTTTAGCTGTGTTTTGTATCCTGCTGGTCTTGTTCTCTGAGGATCCATGTGCCTAGACGGGTTTTCCAGAAAGCATAGGCCATATGGTGTCCAAACAAAAGAGGTGCATTCAACAGTGGGCATTTCTTCACAGCTCCAGGCTGTTGGGATCAGCCACCAGGGGGCGAGGTGGAGCCACAGGATCTAAGAAGAGCTTTGTTGTTCAGTGGCTAAGAGGTTTCTGACTCTGCAACCCCATGGGTTGTATCCCGTGAGGCTTCTCTGTCCCTGGAATTCTCCAGGCAAGAATACTGGAGTGGGTTGCCATTTCCTTCTCCAGGGGATCTTCCCAACCCAGGGACAGAACGCACGTCTTCTTGCTTGGCAGGCAGATTCTTTAGCCACTGAGCCACCTGGGAAGCCCCTATCAGAGGAGGCCTTTTCTGGGACCCCAGGTTGGAGGTGGGGGTGCCCAGCTCAGGTCCTGGACATGTTCCTCCCAGCAGGTGTGAAGGCCAAACTTGAGGAAGTCTTCTGGTCAGTCCTGAAAAGTCAGTCGTGGGTTCCCAGAAGGGGAAAGACAGGAAGTTGCTCAGTGGCAGGTGGGGTAAGCAGGGGTCATGTGAGCTCTGGAGGTTCTGCTGGGCCTCAGACAGCAGAGGGGCCCTGGGTGAAAGGGTGTGGGGGCACCTGGGCTGATCTGAGGTTACTCCAGCGTCAGGGCCAGGTGGGCCCAGCAGCACCTGGCCGGGCCAGCACTGGAGTGCCTCCCGGGTCCTGGTGACAGCAGGGGCTCCTTCCATGGTGTGTGGACAGGGGTCAGCTCTGCTGTGCGGGAGTAGAAGCCAAGGGCCGATAGGGCAGGCGGTGTGTGTCAATGAAGGACAGGGCTGGGTGCTGGCTAGAGAAGGGCTGAGAGCTGCAGGAGGGGTGTGAGTTGGGGGTAGAAAGGGAAGCCAGGGGCCATCTGCTGGCCTGAAGAGGGGCTGGGGTACTGGTATAGGAGAAGGGAGCAGGAGGCAGTTTGCTGAGACTCTAGATTCAGGAGGGAAAGCTCATATCAGATACTAAGACCAGAGGGCAGCCCTGGGCATGGGATGAAGCCAAGGTAGACCAGGAGCCCATGGGGTGAAGCCAAGGTAGACCAGAGGGCAGCCCTGGGCATGGGATGAAGCCAAGGTGGACCAGGAGCCCATGGGGTGAAGCCAAGGTGGACCAGGAACCCATGGGGTGAAGCCAAGGTAGACCAGGAGCCCATGGGGTGAAGCCAAGGTAGACCAGGAGCCCATGGGGTGAAGCCAAGGTGGACCAGGAACTCTGGAGTGGACCTTATAGGCAAAGCAGTCTTCTGGATATTTAAGTAAACAAGTAGAACAAATATGCACAAAATCACACAAGCTAAATTTAAGAACGTAATGTTACATTTCCAGCACCTCCCCAAAAGCTCCCTTTGAGGGGACTTCCCTGGTGGTCCAGTGGTTAATACTCTGAACTTCCACTGCAGGGGGGCATAGGTTCCATCCCTGATCAGGGAACTCAGATCCTGCATGCAGCTGGGATTTTTAAAAAGCCCCGCCCCCAGACAGGCACTGATCCTCTGAGGTGGCAAAAGAACACACCTGCCAATGCAGGAGACCCAAGAGACCTGGGCTCCATCCCTGGGTCGGAAAGATCCCCTGGAGAAGGGCATGGCCACCCACTCCAGTATTCTTGCCTGGAGAATCCCATGGACAGAGGAGCCTGGTGGGCTACAGTCCACGGGGTCACACAGAGTCAGACACGACTGAAGTGACTTAGCACACACACCCTGCCTTTGGAGATCTTCCCCAAAGCGCTCAGAAAGAGGTGCACGTGCAGAACCAGACTTTGGTTACCTACACCACGGAGGAGGTAATGTATGCGGAAGGACCTCCAGGGTCAGTCAGCGATGGAGCCCCTTCAGAGGCTTGTCCCTGTGGACACAGCAAGGTCTGAATTGCACAGTTGCAGCCACGTGTGTGTCTCCAGGCTCACTGGTCCCACCTGCCCATCTGGGAACCAGATTTGAGCTGACAGGTGGCTCACTAGCTCCCTTTGCTTGGTAGACCCTGACTGGAGGACACTGATGACCGCGAGGAGAGATGCGAAGATGTGAACTGGTCATTTGGAAAATCGATGGGGCCTAGCAGCCCTGGGGGTAACATACAGCTCACCTCACCTCTCTGAGTTTCAGTTTCCCTCTCTTTGACATGGGGTTCATACTCACTGGGCGGAGCTGTCATGTGGATTAAAGGAGACTCTGATCCAGGGTTCAGCAGGTATCAAGTGCTATAAATGCAGCAATCTTGGGCTGCCAGGGCTGGAAGGACCCTCAGAGGAGGGTGCGCCCAGGTCCCCAGGGGACAGAGGGTGATGACCCAGCCAACCATTGAACGCCAGAGCAGAGGTTAGAGCCTGACCCCTGAGGCTTAACACTGTTTAGAAATCAATGACAAGCCCAAAATGGAGTCCCTAGTGCTAAGCGGCACCAAACTGAGGTTTTAATACCTAACCTCTTGGCAGCTTCTGCCTTGCTCAGGTCTGGAATGCTAAACCAGTCAATCTGGAATTTCCTGGTCAGCATTAGTGACATACTCTTCCTGATAGACCTCATCTGCTGTTTCATTATAAAAAAAAAAAATCATTTTTATTTTTGGGGCTGCACCATTTGGTTTGCTGGATCTTAGTTCCTCGACCAGGGATTGAAGCTGAGGCCCCAGCAGTGAAAGAGCCGAGACTCAACCGCTGGACCATCAAGGAATTCCTCATCAGTTCTCTCCTCGTTCCTGGCCCCTTCAGCCTTTGAAGGCATTCAATTTCGTACAACTCTTTGGAACCCCTTTCTAAATATTTAGTTGCTTCTTCATGACCGTGCTTGGTCTTCGTTGGTGCATGCGGGCTCTCTCTAGTTGCGGTGCACGAGCCTCTCATTGCGGGGGCTTCTCTTGTTGCAGAACAGGGGTTCTAGGCTGCCTGGGCTCAGCGGTTGCGGTTCCCAGGCTCTAGAGCACAGGCTCGATAGTTGTGATGCAGGGGCTTAGGTTGCTCCATAGCAAGTGGGATCTTCCCGGATCAGGGGTCGAACCTGTGTCTGCTGCCTTGGCAGGCGGACTCTTTACCACTGAACCACCAGGGAAGCCCTGGAACTCCTTTCTACTTGCCAGGTGGGATGGTGCTTGACTCATGTTCAGTTCAGTTCAGTCACTCAGTCGTGTCTGACTCTTTGCAACCCCATGAATCGCAGCACACCAGGCCTCCCTGTCCATCACCAACTCCCAGAGTTTACTCAAACTCACGTCCATCGAGTTGGTGATGCCATCCAGCCATCTCATCTTCTGTCGTCCCTTTCTCCTCCTGCCCCCAATCCCTCCCAGCATCAGGGTCTTTTCCAATGAGTCAACTCTTCGCATGAGGTGGCCAAAGTATTGGAGTTTCAGCTTTAGCATCAGGCCTTCCAATGAACACCCAGGACTGGTCTCCTTTAGGATGGACTG
>NW_011494943.1:8094357-8094463 GCF_000754665.1 Bison bison bison
CAGGGAGTGGGGTGTGAGGCCAGGGAAGGGCTGTGAAGCCAGGGAAGGGGGGTGTGAGGCCAGGGAGTGGGGTGTGAGGCCAGGGAGTGGGGTGTGAGGCCAGGGA
>NW_011494943.1:8094579-8096527 GCF_000754665.1 Bison bison bison
TAATATGCTATCTAGGTTGGTCATAACTTTTCTTTCAAGGAGTAAGCATCTTTTAATTTCATGGCTGCAGTCACCATCTGCAGTGATTTTGGAGCCCCAAAAATAAAGTCTGACACTGCTTCCAATGTTTCCCCATCTATTTCCCATTAAATGATGGGACCAGATGCCATGATCTTAGTTTTCTGACTCATGAATCCCTGAATAAAGCCAATTTGATCTTAGAATGGACTCAGTTGACTTTTGTTTTTGAGCGGTCCCAAGTGATCTTTTCCCCAACCCCTGGGGCCTCATCAGCTGCTATAATCCCCTCTGTGTCCTGCATGCCAGCCTAAGGTTTTGCCCTCAGAGTTTGGGGACAGGGCACAGCCCTGCTGGCTTCGTCTTGCCTGGGGTGACATGGAGGTGGGGCATTGCCTTAGAAATCTCTGAGGACACTGTCATGCGCTGCCCGGCCACACCTGCTACAAAAGCAGGTCCTGGATTTTCCTGACTTCTGAGCCCAAGGACGGCCTCTGGGGTAACTGGCCCTGTGGTCCTGGTAAGTGGGGTCCTCTCACAGGTTCCCAGGAACAGGAGTCCCCTGCTTAGGGCTTGGAGACAAGGAGAGAGAAGGCAGAGGAGGGTGGAGAGTGCAACTCGCAGATTACAGGCTTCGTAACAGAGGCACGGCTGGATCTGCACATAGACGGGGGTCAGGGAGACAGACAGAAAGGGGCCCAGGGAGCCAGAGCAGGCACAAGGCAGGAGGAATCGATGCCCTACATTCCCGCTCCGCCCTAGCGCCCAGACTCCCCACTCCAGGTCTCCTGCAACAGAGGCAAGAGGTGCCATCGCCCTGGACGACTCCCTGGGAGATGAGGACCAGCCCCCTGACCATCGCCCCTCTCCAACAGGTGTGGAGGGACCCTCCTTGTCACACAGGCCCCTTCTGAAGTTGGGGACCCCTTGGGTGGCAGCCGCACCCAGGATGTCCACGCCGAGCATCCACTGCCTGAAACCCTCGCCTCTGCACCTGCTGTCTGGGATCCCAGGGTCCCCAGGCCGCCAGCGGCGCCACACGCTCCCCGCCAACGAGTTCCGCTGCCTCACCCCAGAGGACGCTGCCGGCGTGTTTGAGATTGAGCGAGAGGGTGAGCAGCACCCCTGGCCCCCCAGGGTCCGGGACTCTGCTGAACTCTGCTGCTGTTGCCCTTGGGGGAAGACCCTGGAGTCCCCTGTCCTTGGCAGATGGGCCCCCAGAGTGTCTGACGGTGTGTTTTGTGCGTGTACAGGAGCACACGCGTGTTTCAGGAGAGTGGGGGGAAGAGCAGCCCTGAATCCCATGCTTTCCCAGGGGAGGCCTGGGGACCCGGGGAGCCCACCCAGCATCCACACAGATGCTCAGTGGACTGGGGGTCACCCACTCGTGCTTCCTGACGCAGCCTTCATCTCTGTCTCCGGCAACTGCCCCCTGAATCTGGACGAGGTCCGGCACTTCCTGACCCTGTGTCCCGAGCTGTCCCTGGGCTGGTTCGTGGAGGGCCGCCTCGTGGTCTTCATCATTGGCTCCCTGTGGGACGAGGAGAGACTTACTCAGGTGAGGATGGGGGTGACCTGCCCAGTCCCGGGAAGGCCTCAGGAAAGGAGGAGACCATTTCCCATGGAGGCAGAATGTGGGGGAGGAGTGGGAGCCTGGGATCCAACACAGAAGCTCACGGTGCGTCCTCTCCCGGCAAGAGAGCCCAGTCCTCTGGGGCTCAAGGCTCTGATGAAGGGGACCACAAAGGGGCGGGGTCATAGCTCCTAACTTGGGTAGAAGGGGGCTGACTGGGGACTCGCGGGGCAGCTGCTCTTGGCCCAGCGGGGGTGGTTTTGGGGTGCACAGAGGCGACCCTGACTCGTGTCCGCCTCTCGCCCCAGGAGTCGCTGACGCTGCACAGGCCCGGGGGCCGCACGGCCCACCTGCACG
>NW_011494943.1:8097357-8099010 GCF_000754665.1 Bison bison bison
CTGGCCCTCCCCTCTGCCCAGCCAGACCCCTGACTATCTCTACAAGCAGCTGGGGCTGGAGTAGCGTGGGAGTCCAAGGATTTACCAGTATCGTCTCAGCATACCTCCTGAAACCCTCCAGGTGACCCCAACCTGGTTTCTGCCCCTAACAAATCCCTCAAAATTCCCACAAGCTTCCACGGTTCCTTTGGGTCACGCCTCTGACCCCTGCTCCTCATGGCTGACCCCCGCCACCCCACCCCTAAAGTTCCAGCTTTTATTTTATTGAGGCCTCAGGTCAAAAGCTAGTCCTATCTTAAAGAATTTAATTCATTTAATTCATTTCAGACGTTGTCCATACAAAGTTAGCGTTACTTTAAAAAATTAGGACCATAATATAAATTGGTAAAAAAAAAAAGTCCTGATTGACCTTGGCAACTCCTGGGCACAGGTCCACAGGGTGGCCCTGCCCCTTTCTTGGCAGAAGTGAGACAGAGGGTGGTGAGCTGCTTGGCATTAGTCCAGCCCCAGGAGGCTGAACACTAACTCGAGGGGAAGCGCTGGCTGGGAGGGCCTGGGGGCCCTGGAGTGGGTTGGTGGGTTCAGCTTCTGTTGGGTAACAGCCCAGGCTCTCAGCTTCCCAGTCCAGCTGTGTCTCTCTGCTCCTTCTCTGTCCCAGACCACGGCCAAAGCCTCTCCCTCGAGGTCTGGTCCAGGAGCGTAATGGGGAGGCTCACCAGGCCACTGATGGAAGCCGAGCATGGACTCACAGGACAGAGAGGGGAGGGACAATAGGAAGGGGACCGTGGCCAGGCAGGGCTGGGAACCCGGCGGGAACCCCAGCCTCATCCCCAGGAGGAGCTAGCTCACAGTAATGGGGAGGGCTGGGGACCGTACCAGCAGAGCCGGAGGTAGGAGCTGAGCAGCATCCCAGGACCAGGAGGGGTCCTGACGGCCGGGCAGTGGAGGTCTGTCAGGGCCTGGGCCCCGAGCTGCAGAGATGCACAGGCTCCGAGTGTCCCCCAGCCCAGGCCTGAGGAAGGGGGGCCTTGGCCCCCCATGAAGGCTGCCTTTAGGAGCGTCTCCCCTCGGACTTGGCCTCTCCTGGGGGAGGGCTCCTGGGAGCAGGGCTGGCCCCATGGGGTCTCTGGGGTGTGGGCAGGGCACTGTGCAGGCAGACAGCTCGGTCCAGACACAGTCCCTGCATCTCCGAGCTGGGTGGGAGCAGCCGTGCCAGCCCCACTGGGCAGGTGGTCAGTGTAGCACCTGGTCCAACTCATACTTCTCGCAGAAGCGGCTGGTGAAGGGGAAGCAGGTGAGGTACTCGACCCAGGGCCAATGGATGGGGTAGATGTACAGCCAGATGACCAGGGAGGCAAAGAGGCCGGCAAAGACCACCAGCGACACCAGGATGAGGGCGCGCTTGCGGTACTTGTCGCTCGTGCCGAAGGTGATGTAGGGCAGGAAGGCGAAGGCCAGCAGCAGCCCGCTGAGGAAGCCGAAGATGTGGGCGATGTTGTCGATCCAGGGCAGGAGGCCGCAGATGAAGAGGAACAGCACAATGGCCGACAGGTTCAGGAAGGCCTTCCAGGGCCGCTCCAGCAGCTGCCAGCTCTGGAAGAGCTCCACGAAGAGGCAGGCCAGGAGGCCGAACTGCGACCCTGCAGGGCCCAC
>NW_011494943.1:8099842-8101341 GCF_000754665.1 Bison bison bison
GCAGGTTGTGCCCTGGCTCAGGGGCCCTTCCTCCAGGGGTCCAGGTGGTACCACGGGGGCCTGGGGGGTGGGCAGTGAGGGGCCTCTTACCCAGCGTGGAGGAACAGAGACAGCCAGAGCCTATAGAACTGATCGGGGACCTCGGGGTTGAGGACGGGCAGCAGTCCACACACCTTGTCCAAGCAGTGCACCTGGGCCGAGCGCACGGCAGTCAGTCCCCGGGACCCGGCCGGGTGGGAGGCCCTGGTGTGCGGGGTTGGGACCAGACGCCCGCTGTGGGAGGGCGCGAAGGCTGCTCACCGTGCCCAGGGCCCCACCTCACCTGGGAGCAGAGTGTGGCCTTCTCGTGGAAATAGCCGTGCATGAACTCACAGTATTCGCGCGTGGTGATCTCACAGCTGGGGACGGAGAGGCAAGGGTGGACGTCAGGGGACTGAGTCCCGATCCCTCGCCCGGTGTCCAGCGCCTGGCCGCAGCAGGCGTCACTGGCAGGATGGGTGCCCCTCTTCAGGGACCCTCACAGCATGGATGGAGGGGGCGGGGGAACAGTGGCAGAGGAGGAGCACAGGGGCTCGGGCCCGCGGCCCAGGCCGGCTCACCTGCCCTTGGTGCCGATGCAGCAGGGACGGCCCCGGATCTGGCAGTCCATGTGCGGGAAGCCCGAGCGGTTACTCTTGGCCTGCTCCGTGCAGATCTGCCGGGAGGGGCACGGAGTGGAGATGGAGCTGTGCGGCGGGCAGGTGCCTCCCTGCCCTGCCTGGACTGCTCTCCTCTCCGCACACTCACCGGCCACTTGGTGATGTCGTCGGGCCAGATGTGGGCACCACTAGAGGCCGGCTCCTCACAGGTTCTGGAAGTAGACGTTGGAGGGGGCAAAATGTGGGGCCTTGGCACCCCCAGCTTGCCACGCCCCCCGGACCACACCCCAGCCGGCCACGCCCACCAGCCAGCACCCCAGCCGACCACGCCCACCAGCAGCACCCCCACGGGTGGCACCAATGACATGACACTCAGCCTCATCTCAGAGAGCTCAGCCGTGGGTACCTGGGGTCCTGGTTGCACACGGCCCCAGAAGTCCGCTTCTGGCCCAGATCAGACTTGTCCATGGGGGGCCCTGTATCATCCTGCCACTTGACGAAAGTGGCCAGAGTCTCCTGGAGGATGGGGAAGGGCTGGTCATTGCAGGCTGGACAAGGTCATGCCCATCAGAGTGGGCAGGGGTCCCTCTAGGGCAGAGGCTCATTCCCTGCTGTCCAGGTCTCTGGCTCATCTCCCAGACCCCCACCCCTCGCTGACACTCCCAGGACTTAGCTTTCACTTCTCTGGGGCTGGGGAGGTTGATACTCTCCCTGTGCCAGGCTGCCTACATTGGGTGTGAGGCCAGGGAGTGGGGTGTGAGGCCAGGGAAGGGCTGTGAAGCCAGGGAAGGGGGGTGTGAGTCCAGGGAGGGGATGTGAAGCCAGGGAGTGGGGTGTGAGGCCAGGGAAGGGCTGTGAAGC
>NW_011494943.1:8101778-8103124 GCF_000754665.1 Bison bison bison
GCCCAGGGAGGGCAGTGTGTAGCCAGGGAGCAGGGTGTGAGTCCAGGGAGGGGGCTCGAGCCCAGGGAGGGGGGTTTGGAGCCCGAGGAGTGGGGCGTGAGCCCGGGGAGGCGGGTGTGAAGCCAGGGAGGAGGGTGTGAAGCCAGGGAGGGGGCATGAGCTTGGGGAGGGCAGACAAGGATGGGTGCAGTGTGCTGACACTGCCCCTGCCGGGCCCTCCCCAGGCTGGGCCAGTGGAGCCAGCGCAGATCCAAAACGACCGTTCAGGCTGCAGGGCCCAGGCCCCCACCGAGCAGTCCTTCCTCTGTGTCTGGATGCAGCCTGAACGGTCGTTTTGGACACAGCAGCCCGAGTCCCGCTCCAGGTCTCGCTCCCGCAGCACGAGCTGCTCGATCTGTTGGTCCTTCCGGATGCAAGGTGAGAACTTGGCTCCCAGGTGGATCAAGTCGATCTGGGGAGGGGGCCGCCGGGGAGGGGGTGGTGAGCTCAGGCCCAGACCTGGCCAGGAGCATTCCTCCCGAGGGTGCTCCTGCTGAGGGGGTCTTCCAGGTTAGACACAACCCCCCTCTCTGCCCAGCTGGGGGTGACACGGGCAGGGGGCTCCCTGTTGAGATGCCTCCGGGCCTGGGCGCCTCACCGAGCTGGGGCCAATCCAAAAGTTCTCCTGCTGGATGTACTTCACGCTCTCATACACACCTTTGTTCCTGAGCACCTGGCGCAGGGGTGGAAGGAGGCGGGGTCAGGGCTTTCTCGGTCCCAGGGAAGGGCTTCCAGGAAGGGGCTGAGAGGCAAAGCAGAGGAGAGCCCAGAGCCCCCTCCTGCCTGGGCCAGGTCTGTGCCTCGGAGGGACCAGGTGGCCCAAGACAAGGATGCCTCTTGTGGGGGAGGCTAGGATTCCCAGGATGGAGACCCCCTTCCCGAGCCCCACGCACCAGCTGGGTGGTGATGTGCTGGGCAAAGCCCACGGGCGCGATGCCGTACGTGCCGATCACCAGCAATGTGATGATGATGTGGACAAAGGTTAGCCAGTAGGTGAAGTAGGGCCTGCGGGCAGGGCCTCGGGTCAGCAGAGCTGGACTCACACCCCGACCCTCAGGCCTGTGACACCCAGCTGCTGACAGCTCTTACCTGCTCCCAACCCTCCACTGCTCTGCTCAGACTCGTCCTTCACCACCGCAATTCTTAACACGCACCTCTATGCCTTTCTTTCCCAGCTGAAACCCTCCCCGTGGCTTCTCGCTGCTCTGGGAATCAAGTCTAATGCTGCCCACTCCCATTGGTGGCCAGGCCTTGCTGCGCCTGCCCACCTTCCTGGCCTCCTTCCTCTCCTCTTGCAGTTCTGGGAA
>NW_011494943.1:8103224-8118876 GCF_000754665.1 Bison bison bison
CCAGCCCCGGGGCCTTTGCACATGATGCTTCCTTTGCCTGAGATGCTCTGCCCTTCTCTTTTCACCCAGCTAACTGCTGCTCCTCCTGACCACATGCCTCCCCAGCCTCTGGTTCACTCCCTTCTCTGTCCTCCTTCTCTGGGACACACTCCACACCTGCTATCACTTAATTTTTTGTGATCTGGGGTTCAAAGTCTAGCAGGTTGCTGCTAACTGTACACAGAATGGCCTGTTCCCAGTCCTCTGGCTTCCCCAAGGTCTTGTACACAGTCCCTCTCCACAGGCTCCTCACTCGGGGTCACTGCTTCTAACCACGCCTCTGATCCACCACACTTGCCCTGCTCTGCTGTCCCAGGGCCTGTGTGGCACTCAGTGAATGCTTGTTGTCTGGGACCCAGGGAGAAAGCAGGCCCAGAAGCAAGGAGAGGCAGCAACACCTGACGACTCTTCCCGGGTGACGTGCGCACTCGCAGGGTGACCCCGGGGACTGTCCCTGCTCCCCCGACACATAAGAGGTGCTCATCAAAGGCTCGCTGAACAAGGAGGGATGCTCCAGGAGAGGGCCCAGGGGGATCTGGAAGCCCCCGGTCCCTCCTGGATGGCTCCCAGCTCCTCTCCCTGGGCCTTCTCCTGGGAGCAGCCCTCCGGGACAGTGAGCACCCCCAGGTCTCGGAGCAGGCGGGCCGGCCGGCGGCTCACCGGTGGCTGTCAAAGCTCTCCAGCTGCCGCTGCACCGTGCTGCTGATGCTGCGGCGGTAAGTGCGGTTCAGCCAGTTGCCCACCACACCCAGGCCGTAGTGCCGCTTCTTCCGGTCGAAGGCAAAGTGCTTCACCTTGGAGGCGATGCGCTTGCCGCGTTTGGTGGGGGGCACCGGGGCTCGGCTGGACTCCTTCCTGGTGAGGACGGTGGTCTCAGCCGGGTACCCTCACCCCCTCCTTGCCACGAGGAGGGGACCAGGAGGGACCTGCAATCTGGGGAACCCCTCCACCCCGCCCCCCACACCCGGGAGGACTGCCTGGAACTCACAGGGGAATCTGGTCGGGAGAGACTGGGGAGGCTGAGTGTGGGATCCCCCGGAAGTAGCTGGCGGAGAGTGGGGGCGACTCAAATACGTCATCGGGCATGGAGCTCATTTCTTCCTGGGGTAGGGGTGGAGTCAGGGACACAGCAAGAGACAGTGTGAGGAGTCACTGTCCCCCGGCCTGCCCCCCCAGCAGCTCAATTCAAGGGCAGGACAACGTCGGACAGGCTCCCGGGGAGAGAGGAAGGGGAGGCACGTGTTTGCGGGCCCTGATGGTGACTCTCCCAGCTGGCACCTGCCCCACCCCAGGCCCTCGCTCTGCCAATGAAAGATGGGGGGCCTGGGAGCTCCGAGAGGCAGCACCCCCATCCCACGGACAGGCCTCTGGACATCTGAGGGCCTCCCGGCAGAGCGCGATGGGAAGTCGGGTCTCTTCCCACAGCTCTTGCCCACCCCAGCCCCCTGACCCGGAGGGCCCACACACCCCGTGCTTGCCTTACTAAAAAACGAGGAGTCGAATGTCTCCGCCCCGTCGACCACGTCCTCCTCCAGGGAGCTGGGGTAGGCAAAGCTGCACTTGACCACCCGGCTCCGCTGTCCTGTGGCCTCTAGCACTGAGCGCCCCTGTGTGGGGCAGAGGCACGGGCGTCAGGCCCAGGGGAGGTGGTCCTGCCCCGACACCAAAGGGGTGTCAAGGCCATCCTCCCAGGGAGGTGGGACCCCGCGCAGAGCAGGAGTGTCTGTGGAGGCCGGGACTGGGCTGCAGCTCCTCCCCAGGCCTGCACACAGTACTCTGTCTGCAGTTGGCTGCCAGCTTCTCCTGGCAACCTCCCGCCTTTGGGCTTGGGTACCTGGCACCCCACCACTCACCCTGCACCCTTACTCCCAAGGTTCGGGCTTCCTGGCACAGCACACGGGGCCCCTGCTGACCTTTCTGATTCCACCTCCCATGATTCCTCTTGTGACCACCCTTCACTAAATCTACCTGCTACTGCCTCTTACCCCCAGGCCTTTGCATATGCCGTTCCCTCTGCTGAGAATGCTGTTCCCTTCCTGGTGAAACTTTCTTTATACCTCTCAAGTGCCCTCTCTGACATCAGCCCCTCTCCTGGGCAAGACGGGGCAGCCCTTCCTCTGGGCGGGCCCCAGCACCTGTCACACCGCATGGTGACATCTTCCCCTCACCCGAGCTGAGTGCTCCTCTAGGGCAGGGACACTGGCTCAATTCTCTTTGCAGTGCCCCTGTGCCCAGCATGTAACAGGGGCTCCACAAACATGGGTCAGGGAGCGGTGACTGTACATTTCACTTCCTATTTCTCCTGTGTATGTGTCGGTGCAGAAACCAGCTGCCCGCACTAGGGAGAAGCGGGGCTAGAAGGATGTGGGTGAGTCTGCCTGCTGGGCTGTAGCCCCCTTCTCCGCCCAGGGATCCCGGAGCAGCCACTGCCCTGGCACAGACGCAGGTGCCTGGAATGGGGGAGAGAGGGAGCAGGCCGGGCAGAGGTATCCTTACCTTAAGCAAGGCTGCAGCAGCTTGAAAGCTCATGTGGGCCACAGAGATCCTCTTGCGGCGGGGCAGGTGGGAATAGCCGGAGCGGACGCTGGTGAAGGAGGTGAGGGAAAGGACCCCGGGGGTCAGTGGTGGGTGCGGGGCGTGGGGCCGGTCCACCTCATCCGGGTGGCGGAATGCCCGTCCTCGGGCCAGGGGGTCCACAATCTGGACGGGAGGGAGGCAGTGAGCAGAGGCCGCCGGGAGCTGGGCCGAGTCCCCTGATGGCCCCATCCCCGGCTGGAGCCCACCTTGGGCATCTTGCAGGGCTTTGGAGACTCAGTGTCCTGGAAGGAGGGCACCTCTTGGCTGGGGAGCTCCAGGTCCCGCTGGCACGAGGCCTTGAGCCGGCCGTAGCGCACGCTGCAGTGGTGAAGGCTCCGGCGCTGCCAGTGCTGCCGCTTCAGTTCCCAGTCTCCACTGACCCCGAACCACTGGGCCGCGCCCCTGCGGGGGCGGACAGGGCACAGGGCGCATGTCACCATGGCGGCGGGAGCAAGACAGGCCACGTGTGTGGAGAGGTGACAGGGTGCGTGTGTGTGCAGTGGGAGGGGACAGGACATGTGTGGGCGCAGTGGGGGGTGGGGGGCAGACTGACTCCCCGACTCAGTGTCCAGGGACTGGATGGGCAGAGGCAGGGGAATAAAGTCCAGGGCCTGAGGGCTGAGCCCGGGGCCGGGGGGAGAGAGGGGGACCCTCCTCTGCAGTGCAGGGTCCACCCCCAGCTCCTTGACCCCCTGCAGCCTCCTTGCCGGGTCTTCCTGCCAGGCACAGAGCCACCCGGGCCTCAGTTTCCCCAGCCTGGAACATGGGCTGCTTGTCCACGCCTCCCAGAAAGGGGCTTGGGGCCCCGGAGTGTCAGAGTCCGTCGGGTGGGGAAGGGGGGTCTGCTGTGTGGGGGAGCATGTAGGCGGGGGCGTAACATGTGCTCACTTGCGGATGCTCTGGGACAGCGAGGCCTGGCGGCGGAAGCCAGGACGCTTCTCTGGGCTGCCCTCCTGCCATCGCCCTCGTGGCTCCTGGAGGCTGACGCTCTTCAGGAGGGCCGGGTTCCTGCGCCTCTGCCCTCCGGATTCCTGGAGGTGGGAGAGGGAGACGGGCTGTGACTCTGTAGAGCTCCGAGCCTCCCCGGCTGCCTCTACTCTGGCTTCCGATGTGAAAACCAAGACAGGACAAACCTCGACCCCAGCTGACCCCAAGCCGCGTTCTCATTCTGAGGGTCAGATGGGCCCTTTTCTAGTGTGTCTGGGAGCCTGGCACTTACTTCCCCAGGGCTCCCTCTCTAGGTCCTGGCCATGGCTAAGCTGCAGATTGGCCCGGCTTTGTGTGTTTGAAAGCGCCCTTGGCTGCGTGGGTGGCACGAGACCGGCACCCCGGGGCCCCGGACTGCACGGGAGCCCACGCTGTGAGCAGCAGGTTCTCAATGGACTCTTTATGGAGCACTGGTTGGGATGCTGGCAACAGTGATTCATCCCCGTTCTCCTGCATGAGCAAAGCGCTGAGAGTCGGGGTGCCCCTTCCCCTGAGTCACAGACAGTCTACCGCCCGCAGAACAGCCAGGGCCGGAGGGCTTCCCTGGTGGTCCAGTGGCTAAGACTCCGTGCTCCCAATGGAGGGGACCCAAGTTCAGGACCCTGGCCAGGAAACTAGATCCTGCAACTAAGACCTGGCATAGCCAAATAAAAATAAATAAAAGAAGGGACTAGGGCCGGAAACAGCTGATTCCCAGGTGGGACTGACAGGAGTTTCCTATTTTCCCCGGCCAGCCACGAGACTGAGTTCCTGAGTTCAGAAGTCACTCCCAGTGACATTGGGGGCCAGGAAGCAGTGGGTGAAGCCTACGGCAGGGGCTCCAACAGGCTCCGGAAGGGCCCCCTTCCAGGAAGTGAAACTGCCCTAGAGATGCCAGGGGACACAGAGGGGGCCCCTCTTACCTGGGGCAGCATGCTGGCCTGCTCGCTGGGGGCCGAGGTCTCGGGCGGAGGGATGGTGATGGACAGGTTGGGCGGCTTCCGGCTCTGTAGGCGGCTGCTGGACACCGAGGAGACCCTCTCTCCGTTCTTGTCATCGGAGGCCATGGTGGGTAAGGGGGCAGGGCAACTGGAAGGGCAACGGAGGGGGCACAGGTGTATCGTCGAGAGGCAGCAGGATGTGGGGGGGCACGGGGACAGTGCAGGGTGTCAGGGCGTGCCATGGCGGGCAGCCCAGATTGAGAACAACCCATGGACAGTTGGTTCAAAACTGACTCCGGATACTAAACCCCGCAGCAGCACACTGATCGGACTGGGTGGGGTATGGTGAGAAGGTCTATTTTCATCCCTTCATTTGCATTCTAGGCCAGCAGGAGCCTGGAAGGTCCCCAACTTGTCACCTCGTTCTGTTTCTGGTCTCTCTGCTTCAGGCGAGGACCACACCCAGAAAGGAATGTGAGGACCAGGGATGCAGAAGGGATGTGATCTTGGCCTGCCCATCAGTCTGGCTAGAGCAGGCCAGGGGCCCGGAAGGCAGATTCCTTGGACAAAGGGCCCTGCCTTCGTCCCTGGGACAGGGCTTGGGGCGTATAGGGAGAAGGCTCCAGGTGGCTCACAAACAAGGGACCCACAGCTGTGCAGGGAGCGGGTGGTTCTCAGAGAAGGAATCCCTGGGCTGCAAGCGAGGAAGGGAAGGTCCAACCTAACTCCTGGGAGCATGAGAAAGCCACGGTGCTAGTCCCTGTCCCCCTGGACTGCCAAGTTCCTCCTTCAAAGGTAAGTGAAACCGCCATCTGTCACTTTTTTCTTTTCACAAAGGAAGAATATTACATCTTAGTGATAAAAATGATACACGAGCATTGCAAAAGAAAGACTCAGACGACTAAAGGAAAGTGAACTGCTGGCCCGCCTGTCACCCCGTGTTCCAGGAAAGAGCTTGGTGTGCG
This sequence comes from Bison bison bison, assembly GCF_000754665.1. NCBI lineage: Eukaryota > Metazoa > Chordata > Mammalia > Artiodactyla > Bovidae > Bison > Bison bison. The sequence continues at coordinate 8,108,713 of NW_011494943.1, forward strand.
CATGCTTCTCTGCACCTGGAAAAGGACACGATACTTAACATTTCCTTGTTGTTGTTTAATTGCTAAGTTGTGTCCAACTCTGAGACCCCATGGACTGTAGCCCACCAGGCTCCTCTGTTCATGGGATTTTTCCAGTCAAGAATATTGGCATGGTTTGCCATTTCCTTCTTCAGGGGATCTTCCCGACCCAGGAATAAAAGCTGCGTCTCCTGCGCTGGCAGGCAGATTCTTATCCCTGAGATGCCAGGGAAGGCCACTTAACACTTCTATCATCTCTCTACAGCATGGACATCCTCCTCTGTCAATGCAGACAGACAGATCTACCTGATCTGTCTTGAAGACTGGGAAGGTTTCTAAGAATGGAATGTACCAAGATTTACTTAGCTCCAGACTGATGGTTGCTTAGAGTTGTGTCCAGTGTGAAGGACACCCTTGCCTACATCACACGTGTTGTGCTATGCTACATCGCTTCAGTCGTGTCCGATTCTTTGCGACCCCATGGACTGTAGCCCACCAGGCTCCTCTGTCCATGGGGATTCTCCAGGCAAGAATACTAGAGTGGGCTGCCACGCCCTCCTCCAGGGGATCTTCCTGACTCAAGGATTGAACCCCTGTCTCCTTATGAATCTGCGTTGGAGGTTCTTTACCACTAGCGCCACCTCCAAGTTTTATAACAGACAAACAGTGGAAGGGGAACGACTGGACTGAAGAATAAGTGCGTCTTGAGTTTCAGTGGAACTTTCCAAATGGCCCAGCCAGGAGGAAGTAGCGATTTACCCACATCTGGGGCTCTTCCATCCTCACAGGTGCCACTGACTCCCACACCCTCTTTGACCCAACAGAACGAGCACCCTCTGACTTGACTAATCTCTCCATTTCACCTCTCACTCTGCCCTGTGACCTCTGTCTTGCTAAAATCCTTTGCTGTTTCCTCTCCCTGCATCCCAGGGCTGCTGGGGCAGGTCTGATTTCTCTTCCCTCACATCCATCTTCTGATCGGGGTGGGGCCACATGAGGCCAAGGTGCTGGATGTCAGGGCAACACAGCAGCCACCTTTGTTTGGAGCCTGCCTGCTTCCCCAACCCTCACCTCTCACCTGAAGGGTCCCAGCAGCCCCCTGACTCCTCCTGATCTGCTGCCCCCTCGAGCCCCCACCCCAGGACCATTTCCACCCAGTGGCAGAGTTCGCCTTTTAAAACACAAATCATACCATGCTCAACACTAGGCTGGGATCTCCAGTTCTCACTTAAAACCAAGTCCAGACTTCTCACTGGGGCCGCTGGTGAGTCTCCTTATCCCTTCATCTCCTCCTCGGTCCCACCCTCACCCCAATCGGGCCACCTGGGATCCCTCACTGCCCTACACCTGCCGCTCTATTAGGAGGTGCTGGGGGGTCATGGTCAAAAGCACAGACAGGAGCTGGGTGGCCTGGGGCTTGACCTGCCTCTGATCACTGGTCACCTAGGTCCTCACCTTATGGGGGTAATAACCCCCTCCCCTAAAGAGACATTCTGGGCATCACGTGACTGCACGCATGACACGCATCAGGCGGCACGTCCACAGACACTCGTTCCAGAATGTTCATAGCTCCACGTTCACCGGAACTCAAAGGTGGAAACAAGCCAAACGCTCGTCAAAATACAAGTGGAAAGGGGGAGAGATAGATTAGGAGCTTGGGATTAACATATACACACTACTATATCTGGGGCTCCCAGTGGCATAGAGGTAAAGAATGAGCCTGCCAATGCAGGAGACGCATGGGACGAGGGTTCGATCCCTGGGTTGGGACGATCCCCTGGAGAAGGGCATGGCAACCCACTCGAGCATTGTTGCCTGAGAAATCCCATGGACAGAGGAGCCTGGCAGGGCTACACAGTCCACGGGGTCACAAAGGGTGGGATATGACTGAGCACACACCCCTTCCTTCCTTCCTCCTCACCACTATACACAAAATAGACAGTCAACAAGGACCTACTATATAGATCAGGGAGCTCTGCTCAGTATTCTGCGGTGGGTCTTCCCTGGTGTCACAGTGGATAAGAGTCCATCTGCCAATGCAGGGGACACGAGTTTGAACCCTGGTCCTGGAAGATCCCACATATCGCGGAGCAACTAAGCCTGCGCATCCTAACTTCTGAGCTTGCACTCTGGAGCCTCTGAGTCACAACCTGGAGCCCGTTTGCCTGAGCCTGTGCTCCACAATGAGAGGAGCCACCGCAAAGAGACGCCCGCACGCCACAAGGGGGAAGAGCCACTTCTCTCCACTAGAGGAAGCCCATGAACAGCCACGAAGACCCAGTGCAATTAAAAAAAAAATTCTGCAGTTTGGGAAAAGAGTCTGAAAAAGGTAGATATATGTACATGTATAACTGAATCACTCTGCCATACACCTGTGACTAACACAACATGATACATCAACTACACCCCAATACAAAATAAAAGTTAAAAAAAGGGCACTATGATCTATGGGAAAAAACAAACATTCAAATGAGTAAACAAAATGCGCTAAATCCACACAAGGGGCTATTACTCAGCCATGAAGGGGAATGACTCGCTGAGACAGGCTAAACACAGGTGAACCCGGAGCACCTCATGCTAAATGAAAGCCAGACACAAATAGACCGCGTACCCCAGGGGTCCAAATGCAGTCCCGAAGAGGCACATCTACAGAGACAGAAGCATGAGTCATGGCTCAGGGCTGGGGGTGACAGCTAAAGGACGGCGGTTTCCCTCTGAGATGATGAAAACGTCCTAAAGTAGATGAGTTTTACATGAATTGTATAGATTAAATGTGAACTGTATCTCAATAAAGACGGTTAAGAAAAAAAAAGTTACAAGTACGTGCTCCATAAACGCTGGGCCTCTGGTTGGGACCCTGCTGGCTCTCCCCAGATCAGATTAGCACCTGTGCACGCAGGTGGCTCCTTCTCATCATTCTGGTCCCAGCTTGAGCGCCACCTCCTCCAAGGAGCCCTCCCGGACTGCCCGAGGCAGCACCCCTCCCACCCCACGTGTCTCTCCGTCGCTTCACCCTGCTCGTCTCCCTCTTTCTGCCTTATTCACAGCTGCATCTCTACTGTCAGCAGAGTGCTGGCCCACGGGTAGCATCAGTACATATTTGCTGCAAGTCAGGTAAGCAAGCAAGGAAAGCAGCTGGTACCCGGGGTCCACGCCACTCGGCTACCCAGTTACCTACCTTCAGGCTGTGGGCTGAGCTTGCAGTTCCCTGAGTCTTGTTGCTGAGGACTTTAGAGCATGTTCTAGTCCTTTCCTCACTCTGCAGAGATGCTCTGGGGTCAAGTCTCAGCTCTGTGGAGAGGTGGCTGGAGGCAGAGACAGATGGAAAGACAGACAGATGACTCCGGGTCAGGCAGGGCTGCTTCCTTGGTGCTCACAGCCTATAAGGAAGGGGAGGCAGGTTCAAGGGGGTATGTCAGGACCAATGCATCTTTCCATCTTCTTGACCTCAGTCTCCTCATCTATAAAATGGGGATAATTCCACCAGCTTCAAAGGTGGGAGATTAAGAAATAACCCCTCTCCTTCTCCCCTTGTGGTGATGAGCTAGGTTCTTTAGACCGCCCAGACTCCAGGGGCCTCTGGGCGTGTATCTAACAAAACCACATAAAGACCTGGGCTCTGGGCTGGGAACCATAATCAATACGCTCCCTACTTTCTTTTCTTGTTTCTAGAGAACTTCATTAGAAACACTAAACTTTTAAAAATGCCGGCATTATTGGCTATCTTCTGATCAAGATTTCTTTTCAATTAGACAAAGGCAGATATTCAAGGCAGTGTTTAAAGGATTCAGGCGTGTTTTGCTGTCGTTTTGGCTCTTTAACAATTAGTTTAGGTGAAATCTATGCCTGCAATGCAGGAGACCCGGGTTCAGTCCCTAGGTTGGGAAGATCTCATGGAAAGGGAATGGCTACCCGTTCCAGTTTTTTTTGTCTGGAGAATTCCATGGACAGAGGAGCCTGGTGGGCTACAGTCTGTGGGGTCGCAGAGAGATACAACTGACTAACACACACACACACACACACCATAAAAGGATTAAAAAGTGAACAACTCGTGGGACTTCCCTGGTGGTCCAGGGGTTAAGACTGTGCTTCTGCTGCAGGGGGTGAGAGTTTGATCCCTACTTGGGGAACTAAGATCCCACATGCTGTGTGCTGCGGCCAAAAGAAAAAAAAAAGTGAACATCTTGAGGGCATGGCTTTGTTTCTGAGAAATCCTGCACAGGGGACATGCTGGTATAGCAGAGGAGGGGCCCCTTGATGGAGCCCCTGAGGCCGCTGGGGGCAGGACGGGGTCAGGGCCCCAGGTGGGCCAGGCCTTGCCTGACCCTTTACATGCATTATCCTACTCTGTCCTCAAAACTTGCTTTGAGGTAGATATTATCAACTACCTTTTTGTGGATAAGAATGGAGGCTCAAAAGGGGTTGAGTAACTTGCCCAAGCTCACACAGCCAGGATGGGGAGCAGCTGGGACTTAGGCTGCTCTGGCTACAGGGCCTGAAGCCTCTTTGGGAACAGGCGCCCCTTCTCCCTAAATCAGGAATACACTTGCCGCCAGAGAGCCTCCTATCAGGGAGACAGAGCAGAGTCTAGCCTGGAGAGAAACTTGGTCGAACATCTCAGCGTTTTGCAAACTGTGCTTCTCAGCTGTCTGGGGTCACCAGAAGTATCCAAGGGGCCACCATGGGGTAAACTGGAGGCTGGGGGAGGGCCCGGGACCCCCGATTCCACAGGGTAGCACTCCTCTGGCTTTGAGCAGGCCTCTCACCTCCAGTCCTACAACTGCAGATGAGAGCTCCGGGTAGAGAGGGGGTGCCAGAGAGCTATCTGAGGCCCAGCTGGTGGCCCGGAACGCTTCCTGCTTAAGGCTTGGCCAAGACTTGGGCATCCTTCCTTCTTTCGCACACGTGGGGAGTTCTGACCTGCACCCCAGGGCAGATGGGCTGTCGGCAGGCGCCTCAGACGCCACTTGGCACCACTCAGGGGACCGCTCCAAGTCAACAGCCTCGCCTGGGGCCCCAGCACGGAAACTTTTCCCGCTGGACCCCCCCTGGGACCAGGTCGCAGTGAGAGGGCACCAGGCGGGCACCGTCCTGGGAAACTGGCACCAAGGACGAGTGGAGGCATCGGGGGAAGGCTGGGGGCGAGTCTGGGGCTGCCACACCTGAGCTCAGTAAGGTCACCAAACAGTTGGATCCCTGGGTGACTCGGAGCTCCTGATGAGAAGAACGGCAGACTCAATCCAAGGCTGGGGGAGGGGGGACTGGACCCACCCCAGGGAAATCTTAGCAGTCCCGAAGAGAAGTGGCCAGTCCCGGAGAGCAGAGGCAGGGCAGGGGCGCCTTTTCATGCGGAGCCATTTAACCATCCTCATAGCGTGGTGCCCAGAGCCTTGGCCTGTAAGCAGCGTGACCTCCACGGCCTCAGTTTCCTTCTCTGCTACGCAAGGGGGTTGGACAAAATGATGCCCCGCCGTGACATCCTCGAGCCCACATATTGGGCATAAAAACACCACTTTGCCCGTCACTCTCCCCCCGTAGTGGGTATGCCCCCAGCTGATGCAGACACGGGGGGTGGGGGCACCAGAAGCCCAGCCCCTGCCTCTGGACTCGGGGAGGGAGGAGCTGGGGGTGGCAGGTGCCTGGGGTAGATTCAGGGGTTGTGGACAGACTCTGGGTGCCCACCATAACCCAGTCTAGGGCGGGGAGGAGCCCAGATGGCAGAAAAAGTGCTGGAGCGCTGGGAGCGCCTGCCCCGCCCAACATTTATCTCCCGCGCCCCAGAACTGCTTGCTCATTGCAGAGGAAATTGTGGCGTCCTGGGACTAGGCTTCCTCCTGACCAGTCACATCCGCTGCTCTGAGATCCCCCGCCAGGCCTGCTGCAGCATCCAGCCCAGGGTTGGGGGTGGGGGGGTTTGAGGGCAGGACCCACCTGGCTAGACCACTGCCACCTGCCCATAAAATTTGGACTTTGTTGGGGGCCTGTCCCAGAAAAAGGCCTTCAGTCCCAGGGTACCCAGGAGACCCCAAAGGGGCCTGGGGAGAGGAAGGGGTTCCACCCTGGACTAGGGGGGTACATACCCAGAGCAAGTGCAGTACAAGGTTCAAGTCACGCCAAGGTACACCCAGAGTCTAAAACCCCACTGCCTCCACGCCCAGAGGCACAGCCTAGGATCAGACACACATGGCAGAAACACAGACTCAGACACTGCACGCTGGTTTCGCCAGGGAATCCGGTTTCCCCACAGGGCGGGGCCGGGCACCGCCAGCTGAGCCCTGTCCTGGCAGCCACAGCCTGGGCAAGCCAGGCCTCCCCGCAGTGGGTCCCCCGCCGGAGCCCTACCAGGGCAGCTGCCCCATCCCCAGGCTGCATGGGCCCACTGTCCCCGCCCCACCTGCCCCCAGGTGTGGTTCCATCCCTGGGAATCTGACTCTGGTGTCCTGTTTCTCTCTCCACCTGCCCACCCCCCTGACACACCAGCAGTTTCTGAAGCCACCCCGGGTCTTGCTCACGCTGGATGGATTTTCCACACCCCCTGGGGCTCTGAGGACCTCCTGAGCCAGAAGCAGGCAGGGCAACTTGACACAGGACTCAGCCTGCGTGTGGCCAGACGTGGGGACACAGGAGAGGGAGGGGTCCCTGGGAGGAGGGATGAGCAGCCCCTCCTGAGAGGGGCTTTCTGAACCATAAGGTCAGGAAGGTTAGGGGATCCCCCAAAACGAGGGCCTCAGGCCCCCCGAACAGAGGAAGAAGAAACCACCATCTGGCCCAGAGGTTCCCCCCAGCTGGCGGCAGGCGGGCAGTCTTGAGGGAAGGGAGGTGGCCAGGCAGCTGGGTCCTGCCTGTCCCCCCGCTGAATCACAGGATGTCGGGGTGAGGGAGGAGGGCAAGGAAGTGGCCTCTCCCCCCACTTGCTTCCCTGTCACAGAAACCGAAACCTGCTTTTTTCCTCCCCACAGCTGTTCTGGGAACCTCTGTGAAAAAAGCAGCAAGGAGGAAGCAGGCCCTTGGGCAGTGTGCAATCCCCCAGTGAAAGCCCTGGCTCTGCTGAGCTGGGGTGGGGGCCGGGGGGAGTGGGGGGCTGCTCTGGCTGCTGCAAGGCCCGGCAAGGGGCAGCTTATGTAAAAGGTGCCACCTGGCCGGGCTCCCTACCCGCGGCCCCACGCTGGCCCGAGCAGCCAGTGACTCACCCTGAATGCCTCCCTGCCCTGGCAAGAGTGAGTGCGGATAGGAGAGCCTGGCAGGAAAGAGCCAAGAAGGCCAGCTGAGGGTCGGACAGGATCAGGAAGACCAAAAATGGACAGATGAAAAGGGAGGGAGGCAAGTCTCCCAGGTGGGGGCCGCAAATCCCACCATTAGAGTTAGAGGAAGGAGAGTGGGGAGGGGATGCCCATCTGTCTCCAGAGGCCAGCGGGAGCCCTCCCCGGGACCCCCTGCCTCCTGGTAAGCACGCACTTCCCCAGGGGAGCCAGCCGGCAGACTTATTTCACAGGCCGCCCTTCAGCCCAGCTCCCCCCAACAGAGAGGAAAAATGAAACCACTTGTGGGTTGGCGCCCCAACCACAGGGAGAGGCCCCACTCACAGAGGGCCCTGGCCCAGGGAGGCCCGGATTGATCCTGCTTTCTGCTCAAGCTCGAGAAGATACAGAATCTGAGCACAGGGTCAAGGACCTGGTAACCTTCCCCATCCGAAACCAGGCTTGGGCTCCCTGGCTGGGGTGGCTTGGGAGTCATGGCCGACCACAGACCCGGGACGTGGGCGCCGGGCTCCAGGCCGCTGCCAAGAGCATGCAGGGGCGAGGAGGACAGGTTGCCGTGTTCCCAGCCCCCACCCCGTACTACCCAGAGGTTTGCTCAGGACCACACACCAGTGGGGGGCGGGGCTGGCTGGCAGAGACGTGAATGCCCCATCCCTGTGGGGATCCCAATTCCAAAACCCAGCTGGAACTGCCCAAGCCACACAGCCCCCCATCCTAAGGTGTGGGCCGCTGTTGGTAACATACGGGGGACAGGCATTATTGGGAGGGAAATGCCACCAGATGGCCCCAACCGACCACGATGCTGTGCCCTGTCCACCACAGTGCCCTCCCCAAGGCCCCACTGGCCTCCAGGAGCTGCTGATGGAAGCAGACCAGGGACACAGCTGGGCAGAGACCTTCCAGACCTCAGGAAAGTAGTAGCCTCTAGCAGCTGGGGGCCGAAGGCTGCTCAAGGACAACAGCGGGAAGGGATGGAGTGGCTGGGTCCTGAGATGCTCTGCCCGGCAGCCTAGCCTCCTCTGGGAAGGTGGTCTATTCCCTCCTGGTTCTACTGCTCCTGGAGCATAGCCAGAAGGCTCTGGTCCATCCAGGCTGGATACCAGGGCACAGGAGGGAGCCTGAGGGGGTGGGGGTACCTGCACCACCGGGCACCACACTCACCCAGACCTGTCATGAACCAGGCTTTGCTCCAGACACTCCTGAGGAGTGTGCCTCTCTCGGAATCTTCAGGCACTGGGAGCTGGGTTTCCACTGGTCCTCAGAACCGGTAGGACCTAGCAGACGCTCAGTGGTGGGAGGGGATGGGTGCAACACGGGTCGGGGAGGAGGAGAGGCCCACATCCCTCCCGCCAGGGGCTCCAGACCCTGAGGCGTTTGCAGACACAACCAACCCCGGCACACAGAACAGGCCTCTGTGGTGTGCTCGCGAGGGCGGAGGCCACCCAGTTTCCATCCCCGCCTTGTGGCCTGGCTCCAGACAATGAGAACGCTGTCCTACTGGGGGAGACGGGGTCAGAGGCCCGGCCCTGAGCGCTGTGTGATATTAAGCAAGCCACTTGGCGTCTCTGAGCTTCGGTGTGTTATGGGGTCACCCTGGGAGGCTGGGGAGCCGAGGGACAAAGCCTGATATTCCACAGAGAGGTTAAACGCTTCGCCCGCTGTCACTCAGCCACTGTCGGGCCCTGGGCTGCCCGGGGTCGCTCACCTCAACACGCTCAGGACAGGGTGCAGGGTGCCCCACACTCCTGGAGGCTGGGGTCGGCCGTTAGCACAGAGTGAAGATGCCAGGCAGACACTTTTCAGCTTGTAAACAGTCATTAAGGAGCTAATAAACCAGACTTCCCAGAATCCTGCCCTGGGGCTTGCTCCGTCCCTGGAAGAAGCTGGCCCCAGTCCCGATGCCTGCTGCGAGGGCTCTGGGACACGTAGACGTGGGCCAGCCAGGCCCCTCAGACCAGAGGGGCTCTCCACACGCATTACCAGCTCTATCTCTCCACCTTGCTTTGGAGCCACTGAGGTCCTCTCATCGAGAAATGGGAGCTGAGGGGGCTCACACTCTAGCTTGGCCACCTATCCACTGGAAGAATGAGCAAGTTATGACTTCTGAGCCTCAGTGTTCTCTGCTGTGAAATGGGGTGATGCAGCAGAGATGACATGAGATCGTGAATGCCCAGTGCCTGGGAAAATTGGTGGAGGGTAATGGGTAGCTTCTTTTATTCCTGGCTGGCCTCCGCCACCATGGCTGACGTGGTTTCTACATCTGAGCCAAGTGCCCCGGAGGCAGCAGATCTTTGACAGGTGGGGAAACTGAGGCTCGGAGAGGTAAAGGCAACTGTCCGAGGTCACACGGTTAGGCCGTGGGGCTGTGGCCTCCTGCTATCTGGGAACTGGTGAGGCGAAATGGCAGAAGAGCGGGCAGGGGCTGGTGACTCAGGAGCTGGGGCAAGTTTGGGGTGCATAGGCCTTTGACTCATGAGCCCCTCCCATCCCCCCACCAAGTAGAAATGACATCATCTAACGCTTGGTGGCACTTCCCAGCTTATCTAGGGCTTTCACAACCATTCTCTCATCCTTGTCCTTATCTCACGATTGTCACTGGCTGATAAAGCCATCAGCTAATGAGCCAGGACTCGGGCCAGACTGCAGTTCCAAGGCTGGCTTCTACCCAGTCCTGCGTAGGTACCCCTTCTCTTCCAGGCCTTCTGGGGTCTGCACCAGGGGGCAGGACCTTGGGAGAGCCACCAGGAGAGGGCACGACCACCCGAGGATCCTCGTGGCACAAGCTCTGGGGCCACATGTGGGAGGCAGAGAAAGCCAAGCTGGCCCGGCTCCCAGCTCCAGGCAGCCTGGCCAGCGGGGAGCAGGGCTGAGGGTCACGGCCTCCACA
>NW_011494943.1:8118976-8122546 GCF_000754665.1 Bison bison bison
AACACCCCCCCACCCCACCCAGCAACATGACGCACACGCTGGAGGGTGGGGGCCAGCAGTTCACAGCCTGGTCCTCCCTTCCCTCCTCCAAAACCCATCCTCCATTCCCGTGGCCTCCATGATGCTGAGGTCCCCCACCCTGGACCCAGCCACTTCTAGAGGATGACACAGCCACGATGCCATTCCACAGCCTGTTCTCAGCTTGTCCCCCCAACAGGCCATGGTAAGACCTCTGGCCTCACCACGAGTCCATCCCAAGGGCACACAGACATGTCCCTGTTACTGCGATGTTTCTGTTACTCCCTCACCACGCTCCTCGTGCAGCCAGACACCTGCCCAAGCTTCACATGAACCACCACTGGAATCCTCCCAGGCAGACCACTGTGACCCCGCTGGGGAAGCTGAGGCACAGAATATTTAAGTGACCCTCTGCCCCATCCTATTGACGACACTTTCATAGCCCAGGCACCTGCCAGAATCTGGGCCTTGCTTTTTGGCTCCCCCAGCTGGGAATCAGCCCCTCCCACCACTACCCCACCCTCCCGGCCAGCATCCCTGATGGGCCCACCTTGTCTGCGTTGCCCACTTAGTGCCAGCCACTTTCCTAGATGGTCAGATGGCATCACCGGCTCAGTGGACATGAGTTTGAGCAAGCTCCGGGAGATGGTGAAGGACAGGGAAGCCTGGCGTGCTGCAGTCCATGGCGTCGCAAAGAGTCGGACACAACTGAGCAACTGAACAACTTTCCTGGAAGGTTCAGAATGTGCCTTCCCAAGGCTCTGAAACCGCAAGCCTTGCATCTGGGTCCCTAGATAAACTTACTGAATGAGAGAACGCGGACACGGTGGCTGTCTGTACTGCTCTGATGCAGAGAAGAAAATGCTTTCTTTATGCTGGTCCCGAGAGCAGCCCTTGCTTTGCAGGCCCCCCACCGCGGTCACCACTCCTTCCCCAGGCTGGCCCAGCTGTACGGGAAACCGGGAGCAGAGGCGTGAGCTCACTCTGGAAATCCCCAAGGGTGGCCAGGGCATCACTAAGGTCTGTCCCAAAGTGGGCGTCACGGAGACCCAAGAGGACCTGCAGTCTGGAGTGTACATCCCCTTTGATGCTACACGAGGGGGCAGGCAGGTGGCGGGGCCGCCCTAATCCCGCCACCCCTCATCCCAACCCACAGGGAAGTGCCAGATGGCTCATTCAAGTCACAGGCACAAACACACCATCCCTTGACTTCTTGCTCTCATCTGAGGCCTCACCTGGGGAAGAGTTTACACAGCAAGTCACACACCCTGCAGAGAAGTCTGGCCACCACCACTGACCCGGAGCTGGGCTTGGACCCCAGCGGCCCCCAGTGCTTTTATGGCGTGACTCATTCCTCCTCTTAGAGGACCAGGAGTCCCCACCTTGGGCAGTGAGTGTGTGCCGGTGTGTGTGTGTGTCCATGTGTGTCACACCAGGTACTCAGAAATGAGTAAGTGAGGTAGAAGTCACCTGGTACTCTGTTGCCAGCTGGTGGCACAGGGTTTTAGGGCTGGACCTGGGAAGGGGTGGCCCAGGTTCAACGTTAGGCCCTGCTGATTACTTCCTGAACAGCTTTGTGCAAGTCTGACTGCTGCTTTATGCCTTCAGAGGCACACAGAAGATGGGAGGTCGCTATTACAGGTTGCTTTGTTTTTGTTTTAGCTGAAAAGGTGAAAGCCTCACTCCAGCCTTTTAAAGTTAAAAGATTAAAGAGAAGCCCCCCCAAAGCAAAAGTCAAACCAGAAACTGCCACTTGCCCTCTGACCCCCCCAGGTCAGGAGGCCAGGGACCACAAGTAAACAGGATGGAGGGTGGGCGTGGGAATGGAGACCGTCAAGAAGTGGGCAGGGAGGGTAGTGAGGGGACCTGGGCTCCTGGGCGTGGACGGCTGCTTCATCCCATCCTGCCCTTTCTATGACAGCCCCCACTGCAATTCCCTGCACAGCGGGGAGCCCAACGCAAATAATTAATTCAGAGTTGTCCCTACCGGGGAACCCCCTGGCCTGTGGCTCTGATGACCCCCATCTCTCACTGGGGCTCTGCTAACACCATGAGCAGGGGGGGCCTCGCTGTCTAGCATCAGGGCCCACCCTGGGTCTCTCATCTCACCCAGAGTTCCCACAGCCACCGTGGAACGTTTTACTGCCGGCAGGAAGCAGACTGTGAAGCGGCAAGGAATGTGTCCTGTTATTCCTCGGGTGTTATTTTCCTGGTATAAGTGACTGAGGAGTTAGAAGTAGGTTCAGAAGGGAAAATGACAGCCGGTCACATGGTGTCAGGCATCCAGGCCCGCCCAGCAATCAAGGGTTGGGCAGTTTCTGAGCACAGAGTTGTCCCCTTCCCACCCTCCACACTGTGCTGATGTCTGACCCCCAGGGCTGCCCTGGCTCACCCGGCGTGGGAGGTGCCCTGGGGGTGTAGCACTCCAGGACCCAGCTGTGAGAGAGCCCCTGTTTCCAGCCCCTCCCCCATGGCACCGAGAACTGCTTAATGCAGGGCCCGGGGTTTAAGTAGGGAAGAGGCTGGTGGCACCAAGGGCGGCCTGCTGTTAGGACAGGACTGCCCTCACGCCTTCTTACTGCTTATCTCATTTGGGTTTATTTCTCCTCTAACCTGGTGAAACTGAGGCAGGGAGGGGCAGTCAGTGAGAAGTAATCTGATGGACCCGGTACCACGCCAAGCTCAGCACAGCACTCCTGACACTTCCCGCTGGATAACTCTTCATGGTAGGGGGCTGTCCTGCACACCTCAGGATGTTTAGCATCATCCCCAACCTCTACACGCTAGATGCTGGGAGCCACAACACTCACCCTCCCCACCCCACCCCCAGGTGTGACAACCAAAACGTCTCCAGACACTGCTGAATGTTCCCTGGCAGGCAAATCACTCCCCCAGGCCCGTTTGAGGGTCACTGCTCTGAAAGAAGCTTCACTTTCCACTCTGCTCTGCCTCACCTACCGTGAGTGACAGTAACACAACACAGACGCTGGGCCCATCACATTTCAGCAAATACCACCCACACAGGGTCCTAAGGCTAGCCATTGGGAAAGAGCAGCCAGTCCACGTGGGGGGTCAGTCCGCAAGCCCTCCCCTCCTCAGACACTCCCTTCTCAGCTCCAACTCCAGACCTTCTCCCTTGGCCTTTCACCCCGGGCTCCTAGGGACATACTCCTCTCTAACCCAACGCAGTACCCTGGGGGAACGGAGAAGGTTGGGGGGGGGCACCTTCCCAAGCCCCTCTGTCCAGAAGTCAGGACTCCTCGGTCCAACTTCTGAGCTCCGGTCTGGCCTGGCTGCGGCACCTGTTTCCACCCCGGGGAGGCCGAACAAACTCCGCCCTGGCCGCTGCAGCTCACCCAGGAGAAAGTGGAGGGGCGGGGAAGGTCTGAATTCCGGGCGCTTCTGGGGCAAGGCGGGACTGCGCGGTCCTGCCCTGGGGCTTTCCCCCCGCTCTTCCTCCTGGGACTTTAAACTGCGGCTCAGTCATCCTGTCCCCGCCTCTGGTGACTCGTGGCCCAGGGACCCGGGAGGTGTCTTATCCGAGCTGAGCCT
>NW_011494943.1:8122875-8138302 GCF_000754665.1 Bison bison bison
GGGCGGGGCCGGACGCCTGGGCGGGGCCGGGTCCTGGAGGCGGGCCCGAGCTCTGGGGGCGGGGCCTCTCTCGGTCCCCTAGGCCAGCATCCTCTGTAGCTCCAGGGTCGCGCTGTCCCCGCCCGGGCAAACCCTATTTTCCGCCGGAGCTACTCTCATCCAGGCGCCGTCCTCTCCTCCCCCGATAAAACGTATAATCTAGGTCTGAAGTGCCATCATCCCGTCAACTTCCAAGAAAAGCCTCTCCAATAACAGCCCCCTCCCAGAGCCTTCATCCCTGGATCAAACGAGCCTGTTCCCTCGGGCCTTTTAGCCCTCAGGCGTTCCTTCAAACTCATTTGGAGAGTCTCGCTTGCAAGTCCTGCTGCGGTTGCCGCCTCCGGGACGCCTCCTCTGATTTCCATCGCTGCTCTAGACTCTAGTCCACCGCGAACGCGCCCTCCCCCGCATCCTGCTGCAGCGAAGGCTCCCTGCCTGGCTGAGACGCGCTCTTACTCAACTTCCCCCGCCCACTCGCCCCCGGCACTGCGTCCAGGCCTGGCGCCGAGGACAGAAGGGGACCTGGGGTTTGCTACTGGGAGAAGCCCTCACTGAGTGCCTGAGTGGCGGCGGGGTCTCTGGTAAAGTTCCAGGAATCTCCTTTAGGGGAGACCCAGTTGAAAAAAACACACAAACCCGTGTGGCCTCTGGCCCAGTGACACGGAACCTTCCTAATGGGGCAGGACCTTGGTTCTCACAGGGGCCTGCGTCCAAGGAAAGCACTCAAGATCTGGAGATTGGACTGCGGGGTCAGCCTTCTGGCCGCAGAGCCTGTCTGAGCCTGTTCTCAACATAGCAGCCACCCTATCCCACCTTCTTACCCATGAAACCACTGGTGGCGGCATCTCTACCGCCACAGGAGTCTCAGATCCTTCAGCCTCCCTGGGCCTGCGGCTGCCTTCTCTTTAAAATGGGGTAAGGGACTCCCTGGTGGTCCAGTGGCTGACTCTGTGCTGTCAAGGCTTGGGGCCCAGGTTCAATCCCTGGTCAGGGAACTAGATCCCACAAGCCACAGCTAAGACCTGGTGCAACCAAATAATTGAATTAAATAAATAATTCATTTTAAAAATAAATAAATAAATAAAATGGGAGTAAAAGGAATTTCCCAGCAGTCCAGTGGTTAGGACTCTGTGCTTCCACTGCTAGGAGCCTAAGTTCGATCCCCGGTCAGGGAGCTAAGATCTTGCATAAATAAACAAATAAAAATGGAGATAAAAATAGGCCCTGATAAAAAATAGGACCGATGCTGAAGCTGAAGCTCCAATACTTTGGGGACTTGATGCAAAGAACTGACTCACTGGAAAAGACCCTGATGCTGGGGAAGATTGAAGACAGGAGAAGGGGAGGACAGAGGATGAGATGGTTGGATGGCATCGCCAACGCAATGGACATGAGTTTGAGCAAGCTCTGGGAGCTGGTGATGGACAGAGAACCCTGGCGTGCTGCAGTCCGTGGGGTCACAAAGAGTCAGACACAACTGAGTGGCTGAACTGAACTGAAAAATAGGCCCTGTCTCTTATAAGAAGCCCCTTGAAGGGCAGGAGGCACGTGCTCATAATTGTGAGCAGCTGCTATTGTTAACCGCTACTGCTGTTACTGTTATCATAGGAGGACCTCAATGTCTCCTCAACTTTGAGCCAGTCTCTCTACCTGCTCTCAGCCCAGAGGAGCTCAGCTTTGATTCCTAGCCTCCCTCCTCTGCTGCAGCCTCGCCCCTGGCCCTGTAGCTCGACGGGGGTGGGGGCAGGCAGAGTCCCCTCCACCCCAGGTGCCCACTTCTGCAGGACGTCTCAAGCATGTGCCCTGCAGCCGGGCCCAAACCCCTGCACCTTCCTTTCCCAGAGGCATCTATCCTCAGGACCCAGCTAACTGGTCCCCCGAATGTGTGTGGGCCCGACTGACGCCCTGCTGGTGCCCAGTCACTCCGTCCTGGCCTTCCCACCCCTTGGTTGGGGTCTGGCTGCCCAGGTGCCCCTGTTCCCTCCTCTGGATGCTGATGTTCTGGCCTAGCCTCCTGCGGTAGACTAGACGAATAAAATCATTGGTGGGGGCGCAGGGGCGGTGGTGAGATCTCGGGTGAGCTCCAGTGTCCAAATGCCCCTTTCTTAGCCCTGAGCAGGCTCTTATTCCCCCCAGACCCACCCCTGGGAGAGACGTGGCTGGACCAGAGGAGCCAAGTTTGAAGTGAGACACCAGCCAGGGGTGGGGGAGGCAGACAGTGTCTGGTCCCTGTGGGGACCAGAATCAGACAGTGATGTTGGTCCCAGGGTGGGCCAGGGCCTTGGCTTTTTATGAAGCTCCTGACCCCCACCTTCCTGCTATTTATCACTGACCCGAATGGGGGTGGATGGTAAGGAAAGAGGGGGAGGGACTCGGGGGTGCTGTAGACCATCCAGAGAAAGGTACCTCTACTCCTCCCCATCCCCCAGGCCTAGCGGAGTGGGGGTCAGGCCAAAGCTGGAGGATTGCGCCTCACGGCACATGCAGGGGCCATTTATTTATTGTGCACCACCACATCCACATCCGGGGAAGCTGCGGGGTGCAGACGACTAGACCAGGGCCCACATGCAAAGCTTGGGACTCCATAGGGTAGATGGGATATCAGAGGGGGAAGGAGAGGGCAGCGAGCCATCCTGAGTCCTTCCCCTGATCCAGGGGCTATAACACGTTATTGCATGTAATACTCAAGACAACTCCGGAAGTGGTACCATGATTATCATCTCCTTTGTAGGGATGAGAACACTGACGCAGGGACAGATGTTGATGGAGCAACTGGTATTTGAACCTAGTCCCCATCTGACTCTAGCTTCTGGCAAATGCTCAGCCCAGGAACTCCAAGGAGAGTCTGCAGGAGACCCCAGGAGGGGAGGGATTGCAGTGGAGGTTGACGTCGTGGATGGTCCCATGGGAACGTCTCCCTGCCCGGCCACATGGGGCAGGGATACTCATCATAGCATTGGCTGCAACAGCAAGCACCTGTTGGAGAGAAGGCTGTTAAATAGAACAGGGGGGATTTGTGCTAATGTCACCCAGTTATTTTTTTTTCTGATCTTTTTCAACTGTGTGCGTTTCTTCCCCCCCCCCAGTCACACCACATAACATGTAGGATGTTAGTCCCCAAGCAGGGATGGAGCCAGTGACCCCTGCATTGCAAGCGCAATGTCTTAACCACTGGACTGCCAGGGAAGTCCCTCACTCAGCTGTTAAAAGCAGGGAGCCCACCTCTCTCTATGTTGATTTGGAATACATCCAAGTTACATGTTAATATATAAGTATAGCTATAATTCCATTTGTTGTTGTATAGTCACTAAGTCATGTCCAACTCTTTTGGAATCCCACGGACTGTAGCCCGCCAGGTTCCTCTGTCCATGGTAGGTTCCCAGGCAAGAATACGAGAGTAGGTTGGCATTTCCTTCTCCAGGAGATCTTTCTGACCCAGGGATCAATCAAACTCAAGTCTCTTGCATCTCTTGCATTGGCAGGTGGATTCTTTACCACTGAACCACCAGGGAAGCGATAATTCCATTTACCTACATTTAAAGAGAATGTACATATATATGCTGGTAGATCCACATAAACTTCTGGAAGTGTGTTTGTGGAGTGACCTTGCATTTGAGGGAGGGGAATTAAGAGAAGAGAAACAGAGACTTGTTTTTCATTTCATACCATATGCATGCATTAATTTTCTAACTAACCAAAAAGCACAGTCTAAGCTTTTCTTTTAATACGCCTAAAGATATAGGAAAGATCTTGATAGGGAGGAATGAGGAAAGGACAGTCCAGGTGGAATGAACAAGCAGGAAGACACAGGGATGATTCTGGGGGAAAACTTCTGGTTTCTGGGGTGGGCTGCATCACAGGACATGTTGGGAGGATGGTGGACAGCAGCAAGACTGGGCAGGCAGGTGGGCATGTGCTGGAGACTCTGAAGGATCAGGATAAAGTGTTTTTATTTTATCTTGTAAGTAATGGAGGTTGGTTTATTTTTTATTTTTTGGCTGTGCTGTGAAGCATGTGGGATCTTAGTTCTCCCACCAGGGATCAAACCCACACCCCCTGCACTGGAAGCATGGAGTCTTAACCACTGGACTCTCAAGGAAGTCCCAATGGTGGGTTTTTGTTTTTGTTTTTTTAATTGAGAAATTGCATTCTACTATTTTATACTCACATAGCTCTCTGTGAAAGGGGGCTTTGTCAGACATGTTTACATTTTTCAATCTTGACAGCGATCCTGCAAGGTAGGTCAGGGCGAGTTTTACAATGAGGAAACAGGCTTTGTGAGTAAAGACCACACACTCAGTTTTAAAATGAGAAGCTTTGCCCTTTGTACGCACCGCTTTGCAGGAAGGCAGCAGAAAGGAGAAACCACCGACCAACCCAGCAGAATAACAGGCTTCCTTTCACGTCTGAGCAATCCCAAGGCTCCCTCGTGACATTCAGATCAAGGAGATGAGACATCGTGACCCTTGGGAGAGAAGGGCAAAGGACGTTGAAGTCATCAGTTCGCAAACTCAAAAAAGCTCTGATGACATACCTTTCCTGGGGAGTAAAATATTAGCGGTTTCTTTGTTAGTCATAGCTAGGATTTAAACTAAATTTCTTTTTCTTCCTACAGGCTCATTTATTTTTATTTTATTGGAGTATAATTACTTCCCTGGTGACTCAGGCAGTAAAGAATCTGCCTGCAGTACCGGAGACCCAGGTTCGATCCTTGGGTCAGGAAGAGCCCCTGAGAAGGGAATGGCAACCCACTCCAGTATTCTTGCCTGGAGAATTCCACAGACAGAGGACCCTGGCGGGCTACAGACCATGGGGTCTCAAAGAGTGTCAGACACGACTGATCGACTGACACACGTAATTACTTTACAGTGCTGTGTTAATCTGCTGTACAAGGAAATGAATCAGCAATATGTATACATATATCCCCTCCAATTTTTTTTTAGAACACAATGAAGTTCTATTGAATGAAGGGATATGTCTACTTTCTTGTTGAGGTTCAGAGAGGTTTAGGGCTGTGCCTAAGGCCACACGGCTGGTGGAGCCCAGAGGAGAGTGCTGGACCCAAGTCCTACACTCTTTCCAGCTCTTTCCATGGACCACACAGTAACAGACTGGTTTGGATGAAGATGGGGAGGCCAGTGAAGAGGCTGCTAAGAGTCCAGGGACCGGAGTGGGGCGGGACCTGGAGACCCAAATGGTGGAGTGTGTTGAGAAAGTCATCCTCTCTCTTCAGAATTTAGCCAACACAAGACCCTAGAGTTCCTTTCCGTTTATGCTCTAGGTTTACGTCCCCTCACCCACGGGCTCCATAGGACAAAGTCAGGAAAGAATGGACTTCGATGGGTGAAACGGAGGGGTTTTCCAGAGAAGGGAACCAGCATCTGCCTCCGCTTGCTGCTGGCATTGATGGTGCAGGGCCGCCACCTAGTGTCGCTAAGCGGTACTGCACCAAGGGATGCCACCTGTGGTCAAAGGGACCAGGGAGATTTCCTTTCCTCTGTATACACTTGGCAGTTAAAGGTTACAGGCAGAAGGCCTCGGGCGCGCCTCTTAAGAGGACTAGTGAGTGTCGGTAAGATGCAAAAGCCTATGTAACTCTTCTCCCTGCCATCCTGAATGTCTTTCAGGTTGTCCTGTGACCCTCTACAGGGGTGCTTGAGGATTACAAGACCCCGGGCACCCCGAGAACTGCCTGCTGTAAGGCGAGTGCAGAGAAAAAGAGAGTGAGGTGGGCAGTCAGGCAAGAAAAGGAAATTTATTAGAGGGAAAACGAGAGGGTGACTGGCCCTTGGGAAGAACCAGTGTCCTCCCGTTCCGACGGGGTCTTTCTTACACCCCGCCGATGAAGAATTCTCTGAAGGGATGGTTAATTTTTAGCCTGTAGCTGAGTCCTGTGGTCATGTAGCCAAAGGTCTGGAATCTGGTGGTCTTGTACCTTTCAGAAGATAGACACCAGTGAGAAAACAGAAAGTCATTTGGGCAATTTGGTCAGTCTCAAGGGTCACTGTGATTTTATTCTTTGTTTGCGAGGTCAACATAATGAGCCATCTTAACAATGAGCCCCCATGTAGACCCTATCATTCCAGCCTTTTTGATTTAGGATAAGGGCCGAAGGTCAGTCTTCTGTAACTGCTTCCTTCGGGACATGGGCATCGTGGGGATGAGATAAGAAAAGGCTGGAATGTGGGTCAAGGGGATCTGTGTGGGGTCGAAGATTATGATAATTTGAGTGAGTTAGAAGTAGCTTGTGGATAGTTCGGCTGGTGGAGCCTTGTAAGCAGCCCTGAAGAAATTTTGAAAAGAGACACATTAAACCTGGGCTGAAAGTTAGAATAAGGGTAAGCAGAGGGAGAGGGCCTAGAAAGCGTAGGACCCAGGGCATCCAATTCCCATTGTTCAGCCAGTTTTCCCATGAATTCCTGAGGTGTTGGCGTGTTCTTGAGGCCTGTTTGTCAGATTTCTTGCTGATTTCAACGCCTGATTTGCTGGTGTAGAAGCAGCAAGTTTCCTCCAAAAATGGACATAGGCCCCCGTTTTCTGACGTTAGAAGGTCTAACCCCCTTCTGTTTTGGAGGACCACAGCTGCCGGGGAATCTGGCTGGTTTTGGATAGTTATAAGGCTGGTAGCCATTTCTTCTAGGCTCTCAGTGAGGTCTTTAGAAAGGCTTTGGTAGTAGTTTAAAGAGGTTGTGAGTCCTGTGGTTTCTGTCCCAACCCCAGCCGCTGTTCCTAAACTGATCAATAGAGAAATGAATTGCCCATCTGGGGTCAGTTATGAGTTAGCAGGATATGGAGGGTCTGATTGTTAAGGGCAATTGAAGTATCTGGGGTCAGATATACCAGGGTGTATGTTCCTGTCCAGTTAGCTGGAAGACATAAATGGGAAGATATAAATAGGCGGTGGCTCCACATGAGAAAAACATTCCAGCAGTAAGAAGACAACAGCTGAAATCGATAGCAAATAGGAGTCTTTCTGGGAACTTGTTAGTAGTCTCTGAAACTGACAGTGACCTCGCCAGCGTAGCCCCTACAGGAGGAGTAGAAGGGAGTCTCCCTGAGAAAGCGAAAGAATGTCCTGCAGTTCCCAAGACGTGGTAGACCGATCGGCCTGAACGGAAGGAGAGATGTGAAGTGTAATTACAGGGGTGCCATGCTACAGTTCCTAGTTGAGGGTGAGAATTGTTTACAGAGTTTTGTCTAGGAAAACAGAAAGGAGCCTGTTGTTGCAGAGGTGGTGGGTATTAAGGAGCAGCAACCAGGCTAGATTGGAAGGTGGGTTGGGATAGTAATAGAAGCTTTGAACTTTGTGAGAAGGTCTCTTCCAAGAATAGGAGTGGGGCATTTGGGGAGTATGAGAAAAGAATGCAAAAATGGGGTATCTTGAAGTGTGCAAGGTAGAGGCTCGGTTATTGGAAAATCCCCACAACAGAGACCTGGGAGACCTTGGTTTTTCCGGAGTAGGCAGGCAGAGCAGAGTAAGTGGCCCCTGTGTCGGTGAGAAAAGAGATCGGCTTACCTGCCACTGTGAGAGTTACCCTGGGCTCCTTAGAGGTGGCAAGAGTCGGGGCCTGGAGCCCTGGGCACCTCTAATCCTCAACGGCGGGTCCAAGGAGGCTGGGCAGAGCTGGGTCAGAGGACTGCTGCTCGGGACCAGGAGGGGATGTCTGGATCCCTAAGGGGGATTTGGGCAGCCAACCTTCCAATGTCCCTTTGTGCCACAGCTGGGACACGGGCCTGGAGGGGGCCTTGGCTTTAGACGTGAGTGGGCCCGGTGGCCTTCTTTGCCACATTTGAAGCAGGGCCCACACGGCTTCCTGCCTTTGTTGGTTGATGGAAATTTGGAGCCATGAAGGGCAGTGGCTAAAAGGTGGTATTTGGCCTGATCTCGTTGGGCCTTCTCTGGCTTTGCCTGTTTTTCCCGATTATTGAAAACCTTAAAGGCTAAATTTAAAAGGTCTTCTTGAGGGGGTTGAGGGCCTTCTGCCTTTTTTAGTTTCTTTCAGATGTCTGGGGACGATTGGGAGATAAAGTGGGTGTTAAGGACAATGGTGCCCTCTGCTGAAATGGGATCAAATCTTGTATATTTTTGTAGGGCTTCCGTTAGCCTGGCTAGAAATTGTGCTGGGTTTTCGTCTAGCCCTTGAATTATTAGCCAAAGCTTATCAAAGATGATAGCTTTATGTTCTGCCTTTTGAAGGCCCACAATGAGGCAAGCAACCATGTGATGACAGGCTGCTGGCCCAGGTCTCCCTGCCTGATAATCCCAGGATCATCTCTGGGAGGGGACAGCCGTGACCCCTACAGGCTTCGTGTCGTCAGCCCTGTGTATCTCATCAGCTTGCAGCCGGGAGGTTTGCCATACTTGTTCCTTCTCTTCTGGGAGGACGTGGAGGAAAGGATGATGTAAATATCATGCCAGGTTAAGTTGTAGGACTGAGTAAGATACTTGAATTCTTCTAGATAGTTATCCGGGTCTGAGGAGAAGGAACCAAGACGCTGCTTTTTGATTTGCAATAGATCGATAGATCAGTGAGGGAGGCTGGGACAGGAACCCAAACAAAGCCTTCTGCTCCCGCTGCTTCCTGGAAAAGAGGAGTCGGGCAGGGGAAGGAGCGGGGTCCTGAGGGGAAGTTTCCTGTTTTAATGTTGTTCAGGACTGGCTACGGGGAGGGCATCTACGGAGGTTGGGGTAGAGCCTTGGGACCCTCGGGATAGAGGGTGGGGCTGGGGTCTCAGAGCTTGCCTTTGGAACAGGCAGGGGAAGGGGTTTGAGGGAGAAGGGACCGTAAAGTGGAGGTTGTGGAACTGGATCTGGAGTGGCTACAAGGGGATTGGGAGCGACAGGGGGTGGGCTGCGGTCCGAAAGGTTGAAGGAAGAAGGAAAGTCTGAACAGGGATGGGAGACACTATATGCAGAGGATGTGGCCCAGAGTAGGCTGAGTATTTGAGAAGTAGAACAGGATTCACAGAGGGAGGGTCCAGAGTGGAGAGAGTGAAGAAAGCCTGAACAGAAGGGATCTCTGACCGCTTGCAGAGGTTTTCGAGGTCGGGAGTTCCGTTTTCTGGCCATTGGGACCTGTTTTCAAGTCTGTAATGTGGCCAGTGTTAGAACAGTAAATAAGGCTTTTTGGTCTTATCTCCCATTGGAAGCCCAAGGCTTTTAGGTTTCAGAGAAGGCATCCTAGAGGAGTAATCCTTGAGGGCTGGGATTGAGAATTTCCTGTTGTGGCCAAATAGGGAGGTTAGATGAGGGCAAGAGAAAACAAGGAGAAAGGGCCCAGACAAAAGGTATCTCCATTCTCAGGACCTTCTCAGAGAAGAATAATAGTCTGCTTTGAAATGGGTGTCCCCTATTTCAAAGTGAGGTCCATAGGTATCCTCCCGCCTAGCTCTAGGACTTGGAAACGAGAGAGGGGTGGGGGAGAGAGAGAGAGAACTCGAGATAATGGGATTTCACTCACCCTTGCAACTGAGGGATGAAATGTGGGCCAGTGTGTGGATGTCAGTCCAGAAGGCAAGTGGAGGGTCCTGTCCTGGAGCTCGTCTCGGTGTCTTGGCAAGGTCCGAGGGAGGGGGCCGCCGGAGGTGGGCTCGTGAGAGGAGCCCACCCTGTTGAGGTGGATCTTCCCTCCCAGAATGGAAGGCAAGGGTGAAGAAAAACAGAGCGAACTGGGAAGTCAGGCAAGAAAAGGAAATTTATTAGACGGAAAACGAGAGGGTGACTGGCCCTTAAAGAGAACCAGTGTCCTCCCTTTCTGACGGGGTCTTTCTTACACCCCGCCAATGAAGAATGCTCTGAAGGGATGGTTAATTTTTAGCCTGTAGCTGAGTCCTGCAGTCACGTAGCCGGAGGTCTGGAATCCAGTGGTCTTGTAGCCTTGAGAAGGTAGGCACCATCAGCAAAACAGAGTGTCGTTTGGGCAATTTGGTCAGTCTCAAGGGTTATTGTGATTTTATTCTTTGTTTGCAAGGTCAACATCATGAGCCATTTCTACCGTGAGCCCCCATCAAGGACCGATCACCTGCTCCTCAGGGGAAGTATTAGGGTGTCCAATGTCCTAGGGCTAATTATACTCCAATGTTTAAAAAAAAAAAAGTGAAAAATAAAATGAAAATAATGTATCCTTTGTAATTAATCGGCAACAGTTTGTAAACTCTTTTCCTGGGTTCTATGACCCTCCAGCAAATTATCAAACCCAAAGAGGGGGTCCTTGAAGCCTCTGATTGGTAGCCGAGTCAGATGGAAGTTGTAGGTAACCTAAGGACCCATGGCTTACAGTCTTGTGGGGCTGGGACTTTGAACCTATGGGGTCTCCGCTAACCCAGGCTGTTAGGGTCAGAATTGCCTGGTGTGAAAACCCACACATCTGGCGTCAGAACTGTTGCAAGCGTAAGCAGAAGGAAACAGTGAGTGAGTGAGTTTTTCCTAAAACACATCCACACAGGGAAGTACCAAAGAGCACGCATGAAGAATGTGGCAGGGCTCCACCCACGGAGACAGAAAGACTTCTGCTGTAGATAATTGTTTGCACATCCCCCCTTTCATATAGCGAAACCTAACTCCTAAGGAGAGGCTTTGGAGGTGGGGCTTTTTAAAAATAATTAGGTCATGAAAGCAGAGCTCTCCTGCATGGGATTGTTGTTGTTATTTAGTTGCTAGGTCCTGTCTGACTCTTCTGCGACCCCTGGGACTGTTCACCGCCAGGCTTCTCCGTCCATGGGATTCTCCAGGCAAGAATATTCCTTCTCCAGGGGATCTTCCTGACCCAGGGATCAAACTGATGTCTCCTGCACTGGCAGGCAAGTTCTTTACCACTGAGCCACCAGGGAAGCCCTATGCATGGGGTTAGTGCCCTTGTATTAAGAGGGCTTCCCTTGTGGTCCAGTGATTAAGAATCGGCCTTCCAATGCAGAGAATGTGGGTTTGACCTGTGGTTGGAGAGCTAGGATCCCATATGACATGGGCCAACTAAGTCCGTGTGCCACAACTAGCAAGAAGCCTGCTTGCGGCAATGAAAGATCCTATGGGCTGGAACTAAGGCCTGACACCACCAGATAAATACGTACATATGAAAAGAGCCCCCGCCCCGAGTTCCCTTGCCCCTTCTGCCACAAGAGGATACAATGAGAAGTTTGCCAACTTCTCACCCCAGAAGAGGGCTCTTTCCAGAACCTGGCACCTGATCTAAGACCATCTGCAACACATATTAAGATATTCAAAGTGAAAAAGCAAGTTGCAAAATAATGCCTCAAGTATGATTTTGTTTAGCTAAGATGTGAGTGTGTGTATGTATGTGTGTGTGTGTGTGTAAACACCTGGATCCCCTCACTATCAGCCCAGGTCTCAGTTTGGGAATAAGAAATTGAGCACATGGGGACTTCCCTGGGGATCCAGTGGCTAAGACTCCATGCTGTCAATTCATGGTTCCCAGGTTTGATCCCTGGTCATGGCACTAGATCCTGCATGCGGCAACTGAGACCCGGTGCAGCCAAATAAATACATAAATATTAAAAGAAGAAGAAGGACAAGAAGTGATGCTGAAAGCTCCGCTTCTCTGTACACTGGTTCCAAATCGAATCTTGGAGACAGAGTTTTGGGTGATATAAAAAAGGATAGCTTTATTGCTTTGCCAGGCGAAGGGGGACACAATGGATTCATGTATCCCCATGTATCCCAACTTGGACACACTGAGAAGCTTTATATTAATTGCCCAAAAGGGGCATGATCAGCTTGTGGACATTCTTCTGATGGGTTGGTGGTGAGGGAAGTAGGAGTCAGCATTGTCAACCTTTGGGTCCAACTGGTTGGGGGGCTCCATACTTGTGGGCAGCACATGACTTCTTTAATCATGGACTTCTCCCACCTGGAGGGGGGTTTAGTATCTGCAAAACAGCTCAAAGACATTGTTGTGTGTGTCCCTTAATGAAGAAACAGGATCTTGTCCCAGGGCTGCTCTTGACTGTTTCTCCTTGGTCTTCCATCCTCTCCCCTTATCAACAACTGCTTGAATCTGCCCATTGGAACAGGAAAGATCATGGAGGCTGAATAAAGGCAGTTTCCTGGAATCAAAGAAGTGGGGGAACACAGAAAGGCCTTGTGCCCAGAAGCCCACAGGGTCCTGCATGCTATCAGAAGAAGCTGAGCACATGACGTCTACAAACACTTGCTGTCTCCCACCAGCTCCCCTCACTCTCAGATCCAGGGTCCCTAATCCACTTCCTTAATCAACTCCCCTCCCTCCCCGGCCATCAGCTGCTTCTTCTGTGAGATCTCAGGACTCATCTGGGTCTGAACTGGGGCCACATGATTAAGAAAGTGTTGCTGGGCGGAGACAGGCTGCAGCACGTGACAGGGCAGAGGGACAAGGGAGCTTCTGGCATCCCTCTGATAAGGACACTAGTCTCATCAGAATGGCTCCACTCTCATGACCAATCACCTCCTAAAGGCCCCACCTCCAAGTACCAGCACCTGAGGGGTCAGGTTTCAACATATGGATTTTTGGAGGGGACCCTATATCCTGGCTTCAAAATCACTGCAGATGGTGACTGCAGCCATGAAATCAAAAGGCAATTGCTTCCTGGCAGGAAAGCCATGACGAACCCAGACAATGAGTCGTAAAGCAGAGACATTCCTCTCCCGACAAAGGTTTGTAAAGTCAACGCTGTGGTCTTCCCAGTGGTCACGTACGGTTGTGACAGCTGGACTGTAAAGAAGGCAGAACACCAAAAAATTGATGCCTTCGAACTGTGGTGCTAGAGAAGACTCCTGAAAGTCCCTTGGACAGCAAGGAGATCAAACCAGTCAGTCTTAAAGGAGATAACCCTGAATATTCACTGGAAGGACTGATGCTGAAGCTGAAGCTCCAGTATTTTGGTCCTCTGATGAGAACAGGCGACTCACTGGAAAAGTCCCTGATGCTGGGAAAGATCGAGGGTGGAAAGAGAAGACAGCGTCAGAGGATGAGATGGCTGGACAGGATCACTGATGCAATGGAAATGAACTTGGGCAAACTCCAGGAGATGGTGAGGGACAGGGAGGCCTGGCATGCTGCAGTCCATGGGGTTGCAAAGAGTCGGTCACGCCTGGCTAACTGAACAGCAACAGCAATAACCTGGATTCTCCCCTGAGCTGTCAGAGTGAGTGCAGCCCTGCCCACACCTTCCTTTTGGACTTCTGGCCTCCAGACTGTGAGAGAAGCAGAAAAGTTTCTGCTTTTTTAAGTTGCCCAGTTTGTGGTCATTTGTTCTAGAAGCCCAGGAAACCAACACATTGAGTTATTCAAGTTCTACAACAACCACCACCAAAACCACACCACCAGCTCTAGCTCTGACTCTCCTTGTCAGAGCTTCTTGCACTCCTTTAAGAAGCCCAGCTTATTAGTAGATAGGGTAGGGGGTCCCCAGAACCAGGCATTGCTTTCTTGACAGAAGAGATGCTATTTTTGGCTAAAAAGTCATTTTTGTGATCTAAGCCTGGCCACAGTGCTTGCTGAACAGGTTTCAGTAACTAGTGATTTTAAGAGAACAAAAGGATGCAGGCAAGGGACTTCCCTGGTGGTTCAGAGGTTGAGACTCTGCACACCCAATGCAAGGGGCCCAGGTTTGATTCCTGGTCTGGGAGCTATATCCTGCCTGCCACAACTAGGACCCAATGCAGCCAAAAAAAAAAAAAAAAAAAAGTTATCAGGCAAGAGAAGTAATAATAGCAAAGATAATAAATCAGTTGTAAAGACTTTGGGTTTTGTTTCAATGGTAAAGATTAGCTTGGAGCCCTTTCTTGAACTGTTTTACAGAATTTAAACCCCTCAGCCACAATGTCAACCAGAACCTCAAGAATGATGCTGGTGACCTTTTCTGACCCTCATGACTTCAATCAGCTAAAGTTTGGTCTCTATTGACCTTTGCCCCAATTCGATGCTTCATTTTCCTCTGCTCCACCCCCTTTATGAATATATATAACCACTCAACCCCACCCCTTCATGAATATACATATATCACGCAACCCCACCCCTTCATGAATATACATATATCACGCAACCCCACCCCTTCATGAATATACATATATCACGCAACCCCACCCCTTCATGAATATACATATATCACGCAACCCCACCCCTTCATGAATATACATATATCACGCAACCCCACCCCTTCATGAATATACATATATCACGCAACCCCACCCCTTCATGAATATACATATATCACGCAACCCCACCCCTTCATGAATATACATATATCACTCAACCCCCCCCACCCCACTTCATGAATATACACATACCCTTAGCTTAAAAAATGTCCCCATTTTTGCTGCTTTGGGAAAGATTCCCTAGTGTTTCCCCTTACTTGCTGCAAGTAATAAATGCTTCCTTCTCCCGCTGTTTGGCTTGACTGTGTCTCTTGGCGCAACGTCCACCGAGTCGAGCCCAGTTTTCGAGTAACAAATTCCCTGCCTCTCATCCCTGCCCCGTTCTCAGGACTGCACCTAATAACCTCTTTCCCCAGCTGCATTCCCGGCAGGGGGCTCCTCCGGACTCCCGGCCTGGCCCTTGTGGGGGCGACCCCTCCTCTCTGTCCTTCCTCCCTCTGTCCACCTGCCGCTGGTCTTTCGCCTCCACCCGACTCTGCTTTCTCCCCGGCTGTTCTTAATTCATTCAGGAATGTTTCCCAGCGTCAGCTGTAGCTGGACGGCTCTAAACAGGACAGAAGGGCAGGGAAAATGGATCCTGACTTCATTAAAAATGTTGATTTTTTTCCATCACGGATTTTGTGGGCATTAACTTCTATCTAACAACAAAAAAAATATTGCAGGGGGTACTTTCCTGGTGGTCCAGGGGACTTTGTGCTTTCACTGCTAAGGACAAGGGTTCAGTCCCTGGTCAGACAACAAGATCCCACAAATCAAGGGGCATGGCCGGAAAAAAAAAAAAAAAAGAAATGCATTAAAATATGATTTCTCTTGGGATTTCGCTGGTGGTCCATTGGTTAAGACTCCGTACTTTCAATGCAGGTTCGTTTCCTGACTGGAGGACTAATATCCCACATGCCTCTGAGTGTGGACAGAAAAAAAGATTTCTCTTGATTTTTGGGCTTTGAGATGCCCCGTGAGTTTTGCCCCTGAGGCTAGTGCCTCACTCACCTCATCCTACTCCGGATCTGACACGTGAGGTTCATGCCCCCATGGCAGGCTGTGCCAATGAGGGAAGCAGACAAGCCAAAGTGTAATATCAGGTCATGGTCAGAGCCACAGGAAAGCTCGACCAGGGCGCAGAGAGATGGATGGGATGGGCCCGCTGTGTTGGAGAGGTGGTCAGGGAAGGCTTCTCTGAGGAGATGAGCTTTGAGCAGAGACCTGAGTGAAGGGAAGGATGGAGCCATGAGATGAGGC
>NW_011494943.1:8138402-8139682 GCF_000754665.1 Bison bison bison
GCAGGTGCAAAGGCCCTGGGGCGGGAGTGGGCACGTGTGCCTCTCAGGAGCATCAGGGAGGTGAGTGGGGCTGGAGCACGGAGACGGAAACGAGGCTGGAGAGATGGGCCCTGGGGTAAACGGTGCCATCCAGCGGGCCGGGCCAGGACTCTGCGTTCTGAGTGTGACTGTGTGAAGCTGTGGGGGCGGCGGGGGGGGGGGGTTTGATGGGAGTGAGTGGAGGGCTGATACAGTCTTATTCATTCTCTGGGTGCTAAGTGGAGAAGAAGACACCGGGGTGGGAGTGGAAACTGCAGGCTGGGGTTGGTTGCCTGGGAGGAGACGGTGGCCTCCTTCCCTGGCTCATTTCAAACTGAGGACCCAGGGACTTCTCTGATGGGCCACTGGATGAGACTCCACGCTCCCAGTGCAGGGGGCTCGGATTCCATCCCTGGTTGGGAAACTAAGATCCCACAAGCCCCAACTAGGCTCTCGTGCTGTAACTACTGAGCCCATGTGATCTAGAGACTGAGCGCCCCAACTAGAGAAGCCTGTGCGCAGCAACGAAGACCCAGTGCAGCCAAGATAAATTTAAAACAAAATAAAACAAGCAAACAAAAGAAACCAAACATACAAACTAAGGGCCAGAATCTCCCTGGAAACATGTCTGGCACATGTGCCGCTGTGGAGTCAGCTGTCATCATCACCATGTGACCCGGACGTGAAGCATTGATTTGCACAAACTCCAAGAGGCGCCATTTAGCAAAGAGATCTCGGTGAAATCAACGCGAACCATAGGATCCCAACTTAACGTACAACGAAATACGTACATGGCAGGTGTGAGGTATGTCAGCCCGGGGAAGAGGCTGCAAGGATTTAGACCAAAACGCTGACAGTAATGAATTGCCTCTGCTTGAAGGGATCACAGGTGACTTTTTTCTTTTGTGTTTTCCTTTCATCCCCAAATTCCCTGCAATGATCATGTATTGCTTTCCTAATCATACAACACCCCCCTCGCAAATGCTATTTTTAAAGCTACGTATAAAAATTTCAAGCATTATAAAATTTTTAATGTGTACAAAAGACATCTGGAAGATTGGGCGAGGGTGATGGATTCTGGGTGAGGCTACATTTTCTGAAGCGCACTTAAATTTTTTGGTTTTTGCATAATAAAACTGTTGCTTTTAACAAGGAATGGTTGGACTTACATGAGGTCAAGGGCTCACTTTCCCACCTGCCCCTGGAGGCTCCTCCCCTCCCCCTCTGCCCACCTCTCCCCCTCCTTCCTCCCCTCCCCCACC
>NW_011494943.1:8139782-8140341 GCF_000754665.1 Bison bison bison
GTTGCCTCTTTCCATGAGACTAGTCCATTTGGAGGACCCCGGGCTAGGCCTGCCCACCTGCCCTTGTGCAGTTACTCAGGACTCATCCCTGGCTCGTGGTGGTACTTGGTGCTCCCCTATGGTCTGAGGCTGTGTGTGCTCAGTCGCTAAGTCATAGCAGACTCTTCTGCAGCCCTGTGAAGTGCAGCTGGCCAGGCTCCTCTGTCCGTGGGATTTCCCAGACAAGAATACTGGAATGGGTTGCCATTTCCTTCTCCAGAGGATTTTCTTGACCCAGGAGTTGAACTCGCTTCTCCTGCATTACAGGCGGAATCTTTACCACTGAGCCATCAGGGGCTGAGGGAGAAAGTGACAAAGAAGCTGTAACTCAGACTTTCCCGATCTTTCTACTACTAGGCTTGACCTCTGGACTTCTAGGTTCATCTGCATTGTCCAATTTTAGCTAGCCTCCAGCTCAGTTGGCTTAGCTAGAATCCGTTACACCCTCATCTTCCACAACGCGTTTTGTGTCTGAGGCCCCGCCTTCCATGATGTCTGAGGCCCCGCCTGCCTTCCCCAA
>NW_011494943.1:8140689-8141576 GCF_000754665.1 Bison bison bison
CTTACTTATGTGGCTGCATTGGATCTTAGCAGCATCCTGTGGGATCTTTTGTGGCGGCACATGGACTCCTGATCAGTAGTTGTGGCGCTCCAGCTTAGTTGCTCCTCAGCCTGTGGGATCTTAGTTCCCCTACCAGGGATCGAACCCTGATCCCCTGCACTGCAAGGTGGATTCTTAACCACTGGATCACTAGGGAAGTCCCAGTGGCAGAACATCTTTAAAGCCGCGGCTTGGTGGCGGAGACGATGATGGCTGCGGGAAGCGGCGTGGAGGAGACAGAGGGAGGGGCAGAGGCTTGGACCAGGAGTAGCAGCAGAGGTGGTGGGAGGAGACCCAGTAGGGATCTAGTTTTGAAGTTGGTCCGACACGATTCATGGAGGGATTGGATGTGAGGATGTGAGGGACTGCAAGAGAGGACAGTGAGGATGGGTCTGAGGTTTCTGGTCTGTTTACCTTAGCGAGTGGAAGGGCCACTTTCTAGGGGAAAATCGCCAGGAAGAACAGGATTTGGCAGGAGGAGCATCAACAGTTCTGGCTCATCCAGGTGAAATTGTAGGGCGTTCAGGGGGCAGCTGGCCACTGCAGCCTGCAGCACAATGGTGCTGTCAGAGCTGGGGCTTAAATTTGGGGCCTGGGTGAGCTCACCGATGAGACAGTATTGGAAGACACCCCGGAGGTCAGGGGAAAAGGGAAGAGCCGAGAAGGGGCCATGGTGGGTGGGGGATGGGCTGAGGGGGTGAGACAAAACCAGAAGCTGTCCAGAGAGTATTCCTGGGGGTCCTGGCCAGCGTCCAGAGTGAGTGGTTAAGACAGATGCAAAGTGGACACAGGGCAGCCTGACCCCCGGTGGAGGAGCAGAAGCCAAGAGGCATGGAATGGGGTGGGGG
>NW_011494943.1:8141737-8149438 GCF_000754665.1 Bison bison bison
ATGAAGCGAGAGTTAAGGTCATTAACTGAGAAGCCAGTGCGCATGAGGTGCTCAGGGGGCTTGAGGCAAGAAGGGAGGGTGAGAAGAGCCTCAGAGCATGGAAACGTGAGTCTGCTCCCGAAGGATCATTGGACCTGGAGCTGCCCTCTCCCAGGCCCCTGCTGGGTTCACAGACTCCTGGGCAGCTGTGCTGGGGTCCTTGCTTCCAGCGAGGCTGGGCCGTGTGGTTTTTTCCTGATTCCCAGAGGCCTGACTCTCTGCGCTGCACAGCTTGTGGGGTCTTAGTTCCCCCACCAGGGATCGAACTCCAGCCCTCGGCAGTGAAAGCGTGGACTCCTAACCTCTGGACCACCGGCACATTTCCCAGACCCCCTTATTCTGTGAGCCTTGGTGGACCTCTGTTTCCCGCCACCAAAACCTCCGACCCAGTGTCACCAACCCTAAGGGACCATTCCGGTCCAGGCTCTTATCTTGATGCCACAATGCTTTTACCAGATGTATCAGATGAGCGGCTCTGAAACCCATTGCCCTGGAAGGTTGGAGGAGGGAAACTTTTGAGGCCAAAGATGAGTGTTTTTCAGTTGGGATGTCTTAAAGGATGTACTGAGAAAGGGCTGAGAATACAGTGAGATGAGTGAGGCATTTGCCTGGGACGCAATATTTAAGGGTGGGAGCAGTAATCAAAGGAAATAAATACAATATTAAAGAAAACTTGATTAAAACAAAAATATCCATGATGAACAAAAAAAATTAAAAATTTTAAACAAAGGCCACTGTTTTTTTCCCCTCCAGCTGCGCTGGGTCTCTGCTCCTGCATAGGGGCTTTCTCCAGGTGCCGCCAGCAGAACCACTGCCTAGGTGCGGTGCCCGAGCTTCTCAGTGAGGTGGCTCCTCTTGTCGCAGAGGGTGGGCTCTAGGGCATGAGGGCCTCAGTGGTTGTGGCACGGGGCTGGGATCTTCCCAGACCAGGGGTCGAACCCACGCCCACTGCACTGGCAGGTGGATTCTCAACCCGTGGACCACCAGGGAAGTCCCTGTTGTTTATTTTGGTAACCCCTGCGAGGCTGTTGTGTCTCCAATTAAGTGAGTTTATCTGTTGATGTTGGTAACCTAACAGCTTAGCAAATGTGGGGCTTTGTGTATAGTCTTTTAAAAATTACTTTTTTCCCACTTGGGTCAAAACAGGGGAGGATATTTTCATAAATATACATGGGGTGTACATTTTTTCTTTTGGCTTTAGGCTTGGTTGGGGCACCACTTCCTCTAAAGCAAGGGAGAGGGAATTCCCCACTGGTCCAGTGGTTAAAACTTGGGATTTCACTGCCGAGGACTTGAGTTCGATCCTTGGTCGGGGAACTAAGCCACGTGCGGCCAAAAATAAATAAAGAGACGGAGGAACGTGAGCCCCAGAGGAAGGAAAATAGGAATAATTTGGCCCGCCCGCTCAGGCTGAGGCTTCTTCCCGCGTGACGTTCCCGCCTCGGCCAGCAGGCGTCACTGTGGGGCTGCCTCACTGGGTCCGCGTGGCAGGGAAGGAGACAGCCTCTGCACTCGCGTTCCTGACACCCCATCGCTCACCGCCAATGGGAGCTGACCCACTTGCTCTTCTCGGTCGGCGACAAGGTTATTCCTCAGCACAGAGCACAAAACAAAACGCCAGTCACTGCTCCTGTACCCGGTAGCCTCCTGCCTCCAGCCTGCCACCCACCAGGACCCGGTGAGCCCTGCCGAGCATCATCGCCTCTGTTCAGACTTTTATCAGGCCCCTCCTCAAGCAACACCCCTCCCCCAACTATAGGGTAAATCACCAGTTGCCAACGTCCCCTCTTTGTGGGGTGGGCAGTGGAGAGAATCTTTCTCCAGAGCCGCATTCCAGAAAAACTCCCATCTCCGAGGCCCCTTCACCACACTCCGGTCAAGAGAAGTGAAATGGGGAGGGATTTTTCTTTCTAGAGACTACCCCCCACCTCCGACCACAGATGTCCCTTCTCTTAGCCACAGCCACTGTGGGGACCACAGCCACGCGGTCCCCACCGCCACCCAGAGCCCTCTGGCTCTGGCTCAGTCTGAGCCCACCAGGGACCATGAGGCCCGGAACCTGGAAGTCTGGCAGTCACTCATCTTAGCCAGCTCCTCGCCCACCCCCGCCGTCCTTCTCTTTGTTGCTTCCAATGACCTAGCGGTCACTTTGTCCTGAGCATTCCCACATCCCCAGGACCATGGCATGCATCCTCGGTCTCCTCATGCCTGCCTCGCAAGACAGGTCTCATGTTCACTCCTATTTTAAATTAGAGGTGACCCATGGCTCGGAAAGTCTGAGTGACTTGCCCAAGGTCACACAGCGTAGGGAGACAGTCCCTGCAGAGCCGGGCGCTCTGTCCCTGGAATAGCCTTGCCCTCGCTCCATCCTCTCCAGCCTGCACGTGCCTCCTGTATCGGTGAAGCGCCCAGCTCATTTTTGGCCCCAGGTACTGGTCTTGCTTTCTAAGAGTGGAGTTTATTTATTCCCTGGATTGCTATCCAGCACCTCGGCTGTGCCAGGTCCAGGCAGTGGAGGCTCAGGCTTCATTCAGGGAGTTCACGGCCTGGAGAGATGAGACTTTCCTTGTGTGTCAGCTGAATCTTCCCAGGCAGCCGGAGCCCTCCCCAGAGGCAGACGCTGCTTCCTGCTTCCCCTGCAGCCCACCCCGGGGGTGGTGACCTCCCGGTCGCTCTGCTCCTCGGGGAGTTGTGCTGCTGACTGTGGCCGCCATCAGGGGTGGGGGCTGGGCAGGCCTGGCCTGAGGCTGTGGAGTGGGAGACAGAAGGGGCTGGGAGCTGAGGGTTCAGGGTGGTCCTATGGGATAAGGCTTATAAGGGCAGACTTTCTCAAACGCCCACAGGCTACCCCACCCATGAACCTCATGCGGCAAGCAGGGTGTGGGACAGCCAGCTCAGGTCTGGAAGGTCAAGGCCTCGCCCTTGGCTTGCTTGGCTCACTAAACTAGCAGGACCTTCCTTTCCGAACATCTCTCCCTGGAGTCTTCCCTCGCTTATCCTATCCGCACCAGGGAGATTTCCAGAACAAAAGGTGAAAAGTCTCCCGGACATTTTAAAACAAGCCCAGACTCCCTTTCTGCCCCACCCCACCCCCAAGAGCCCAGCTTCCAGTCTGCAGCTCTGTGATCCCGACTGAACCACCAGGGGGATCCGCACCACCGTCCTGAGCCCCAGTCAGAGGGGCCCGCGACCAGCCAAGGCTGAGGCGCAGGTGAGGGGGGCCCTTGGTGGGGAGGTCACCTTCCAAGAAAAATGCCCCGGTCTTTAACTCAGGATGGGGAGACAGAGGCGAGGGGCAGATGGCAGGAAAAGACCAAAGGAGTGTGCACAGACACGGGAAGAACGAGTCTGTTTAATGACACGGCTGGGTCTGGTTACAAACGCCAGAAACTACAAAAGGAGGACAGGCAGTTACACGGACGGCTGCACGAAGACGGGACGGGAGGAGGCGAGCATGAAAACCACAGCAGCGAAGCATCCTTGAGGACGACACGCACGACCCAGGGGCACACATGGGCGGGGGAATCCCCAGCAATGCCGACCTGGATGGATGGACAGGCCCGACCACCAGCCAGCAGCCAGGCGAGGCAGGGGAGGGAAGGCCCGTGGCCCTCAGAGTGCCAGGACGAGACAGAGGCATCTGGTCCCATCACCACTGCCCTGCCTGGCAGATAAGCAGCCTGGATTCCCTCCCACTGTCTTAGCGGCAAAGGCAGATGGAACCTGGCATTCCAGGTTTCTTGACCACGGCCCTTCCCCTGCTGGCTGCAGTCACCCCGTCCAGAACTTCCGGCCCCCTCTGCCTGCCCCGGCCCATCTGGGGGCAAGTCAGGAAGCCACCTCCTTTTGTAGGGGGCAGAGGTAGGGCGCGCCAAAACCTTTCTGTCTCCAGAGCTGGGATGTGGGCAGCTGGTCAGAGAGAAGGGTCTGGGCTTTGCTGGCGAGCTGCGTTGCCTCCGCCCTGCCACGTGGCCCTCTCTGTGCATCTGTGGGACCCCCATTGTCTCTTCCAGAACACTCTGATCTCTGCCCAGAAGCTGCCAGGATCCCTAGGTGGGCAGAACCGAAGCCTCATACGTACCTCTGGGCCCCACTGTACACATTATAAGATATGTATGTATATATATATATATATTTATATAGAGATTGGATATAGAATATATCTGTATATGCAATAGACGTGTGCATGGTACTCTAGATAAGTGATGCGGAGACCAGACCGGCGTGTGGCCAGGCAGATAGAAACAGGCCTCTTCGTTCCTCGAGTGACTCACAGACCTGTCCCTGATCCCCGCCGGTCTCTAACAGTGAATAGAAAAGCTAAGAAGGGTGTGCCCGGCTCTTCAAGGAGGGAGGGTCCCCCATCCCCACAGGCCACCCGCTTTGGCGCCCTTGGAGTCAGCATCCGGGTAGCCGGTATCACCTCCCCGTGGCTCCGGGGGGGACTGTGGCCCAGGCGGAGGCAGCCTCTTTCCAGGAAGATGAGTCAGGGATTCTTCCAGCTTCCTTGGCACCCAGAGATGGAGGGTCTTCAGAACTCGGCCTTCTGTTCAAGGTGCTGCCAGGGACGGGGGAGAAGAAGAGGGTCCTATGGCCCCGAAGAGGGCAGCGTGGCCGGTGGGCTGTGGATGAGACAGAAGGAGGTGACAGGTTACTAGGGCCTCGGCATGGGGCCAGGGGACCTTTGCGGAGGGGCCAGGGGTCAGGGACTGGTGAGATAGACACTACCCTCCTGGAGACCCATGTGGGGCCCCTGAAAGGAGCCCACTGTACCCAGCTTCTAAGGCCCTCTTCTGCCAGGAACCTGCGGTACGACCTCCGCCAGCCCCCTGAGCCTCAGCTCTTTTCCTCTAAATCCTGAGTCCTGCCTGCAGCGCCCACCTCCATGAGAACTGAGTGATGGAACTGCCTGAAAGTGTTTCACAAACTACAACGAACCATATAGACATGAGTGCTTGTCCTCAGTTGTAAGATGCGGACACTCCCAGGTTGGCCTGTGGTACCCCCTCGGGCCACCCATGGGTGTCCCCTTGGCACTCACCGCCCCCCACCCCCACCGCCACCTCCTGACTGCCCCCATCAAACCCACACACACACGCTCACACACCCACACACACCCTTAAGCAGAGACAGTTCAATAAACAGTGGCATCTGGCCCAATATTGCGTCTCTGATAAGAGAAGCTAGATGGAGGCCTTCTAGAACTCTGCCCTGGAACTCCGTCCCACCCTCTGAACCCGTTTGGACTCAGCAGTAGTTGGGCCTGCAGGCCCCGGGCCCAGGCAGACACACTCTCTTGGGGGTTACATCTGTGCCCCGAGGAGACGAGAGTGTGGAAAGGGATGAGGGGATTCCCCCAGAAACGTGGGGTGCTGGGGCCCAGGAAGGTGCAGGGCCCCGGCCAGTCCCCATGGTGGCCCATCTCCACGGAGCCCACAGGAGCAGAAACGGGGGAGGCGGGAGATTTCGGCGGTTTCCTAATGTTTAGGGTTTGGCAAGATTTCGGTCCCAGGGGTCCGGCTGAGGCAAGAGAGGGGAGGCGACGGGGCTTCGTGTCGGGAAATGCTGTCCATGTGGCTCTGATTCACTCGCACCGGCCAGCTCTCTCTCCCCGGCCCTCCAGGCCCCTATAAAAAAGCCCTTTTCTCTAGAAGCAGGAAGTCTCCTCTCCTGGCTGTAAACAAGCTCCTCTTTGGCGGCAGAGCCTGCCTGGGGAGAGGCGTGGGAGGGCAAACCCCCTTCCTCCTTCTGACCCTCTCCTGGCCCCTCCGGCACTTCCGGAAGCTCTGCAGGCCCTGCCAGCACCTCCTGAGCAGGTAAAAAGCCGCCTGCCGGCTTCCTGTCCATCTGCTCTGAGGTCTGGGGCCGGCCAGGGCCCAGCTGCAAACATCTGGAGCGGCCCCCTGGCTGTTGCCAGCAGTCCCCGAGGGCTCCGTTCCCTCGAGTGGTGCTGAGGCAGGGAAGGCAGCAGGAGAAGGTGGGGGCCAGGGTGGTCAGTGGCAGGAAGGCCGGGAGGCAGGGCCTCGCCAGGCTGCCCTCGGAGGACCTGAGCTGCGCGGGGACGCCTGCGAGCAGAGGTCCGGCCGGCCCCACGGGCCAGCTCCCAGCTTGGAGCCCCGGAGGGGGCAGGGGGAACGCCGCCTCTTCCCTGGGAAACTGCTGGGACTGTTTCTCTCCAACGCGTGTCCCGAGCCTCTGGCTGACCCCTGCTTCCCATTCCCTTCCCGCCCCCGCGCCTCTCCCCCCTCCCGCCTCCAGCCTGGCCTGGCCTCCGCCCCTCCATTGAGCTCCCAGAGCCCCAGCCCCAAGGGGGCCCAGGGAGGCTGGAGTGTTCCCAGCCGCCACGTCTGGGGGCCAGCCCTCCCCGAGTGCTCCAAGTCAGCTGGAGTCACCCGGAGGCCACTGGCCACCCTCTCAGAGCCCGTCCCCAGGGCCTCACCCCAGAACTGGGAACGTGGACTCCGGAGTCAGCCCGGAAGCAACCCTCCCCCACACCCACCCTGCTGGTGTGCGTGGGAGGGACACCCACGTTGGCCCCTAGTGGGCTCGGCACGTGCGTGCATCCCCGTGATTCTCCTGGCTCCGGCCTGCTTGGAGGCCAAGGCGGGAGGGAGCGCTGCTCAGCACGAGATGAAAAACAGCCCCATGTGATGGGTGCCCGGGGAGGAAGTGGCCAGAGCTGGCCTGGGCTGCCTCTGGGCCTGATGAGCCAGCCTCCTGCCAGGAACCTTCCGAGCCTCTCTGCCTGGGGCAGCCTCGGTCTTGGGGTGCTCTGTGTGCCCCCCAAGTTCTAGGGGAGGGGAGGCTCTACCCAGGGAGAATCCGTCTGGGGCCCTTGGCATGAGTGGGCCTTTTCCTATCGTGCCTGTTCTTCTCTGTCCACTCCAGAGCCACCCTCCCTGGGAGTGTCCCTGCCCTGGAGGGTGGTCAGCCCCTGGGAGTCAGAAGAGGTGGGAGGCCGGGGGACAGGGGAGGACACGGCAGGGAGGCTGCCTCCTCACGTGGTGGCGTTGGGGACCTGCTGTACCCAGCCCACTTCCTTGTAGGCAGCGGTCACGTGGCTGTAGATGAGGCCGCGAAGCTTGGCCCAGGCTCTCTGCGTCTCGGGGGGAAAGTCGTTGGCAAATTCCTCAGCGATCACCTCCAGGATGACTCCAGAGAGGATCTGAGAACGAAGAAAAGGAAGCGGGGAGTGAACCCTGGGGTCCCCCCGCCCCCAGCCGCCCGCAGAATCCTGTGGTTGGCTGAGGGCATCATTCAGGACACAGCACCTGGCAACTTTGGGAACCAGACACCCTCAGGACCCAGCCCCATCCTGCTGCCCCTCCCAGGGACAGCCACGCCGGGGGACGAGGCTGGGTGGCACCCTGGGCTGTCGCTGACTGTGGGGCTCGGGAGCCGAATGGGGTTTGGTGTTGGGTGGCAGCGCCCATCCGGGGACCCACCTTGAAGTACACGGGCTCCACCTTGTGCTTGAGGGCGTGGGCTTTGCCCACCAGGGAGAGCACAGAGGACACCTTCTCGGGGTCATGCAGGTTCTCCACCACCGTGTTGAGGGCCCCCATGACCCGGCAGGCATGCTTCCGCAGCTGTGGGCTCCGCTCCATTTCCAGGGGCTCCTCCATGTGCTTGAACTGGCTGAAGTGCTGCTTGGCCGACGGG
>NW_011494943.1:8149565-8206797 GCF_000754665.1 Bison bison bison
GCCGACGGGAAGTTCACAAAGAACCTGCAGGAGGCAGCAGGCAGGCGCTGAGCAGGGGGCGGCCTTGGGCCCCACCCTGAAGTGTTCGGATGATGGCGGAGCGCAGGGAGGACCCAGGAGGGGCAGCAGGATGGGGCTGGGTTCTGAGGGTGTCTGGTCCCCAAAGCTCCCACAGGTGGGAGAGGGTGAGGGGGGAGAGGCAGGACCCACTCCCATGCCACCACGTGCAGCCGTCCCTCAAACACCGGCCCTTCCTCTGGCCGAGCTGGTGGGCATGAAGCCCCTCCCTGGGTCCCAGCCTTTTCCAGCAGTCAGATCTGCATGTCCTCTCCCAGGTCTCTGCCTTCCTTGCTCCCTTGCCTCTTGCCTTCCTCCCAGACACCACACGTTTTTCAAGGCCTGCTCCAGTTGCAGGTCACAGGGTAAGAGC
This sequence comes from Bison bison bison, assembly GCF_000754665.1. Classification (NCBI taxonomy): domain Eukaryota; kingdom Metazoa; phylum Chordata; class Mammalia; order Artiodactyla; family Bovidae; genus Bison; species Bison bison. Next base: position 8,149,996 of record NW_011494943.1, read on the forward strand.
CTGCCTTCTGGGAATCATGGGCTGGTGCTGATCTGGGGGGCAGTTAACTTTTCTGAGCCTCAGTTCCTCATCCACGAAACGGGCACCGCTGTTCCTTTCTTGAGAATCCTTGTGGGATGTTGGGAGGAGGCAATGAGAGAGCTCCCGGCAGTGAGGACGCAGGGTGCTCAGTGAAGGCCTTTGTTATGATAAGGTCAGAGCTCTCTTCCTAAACAAAGGAGGGCCCCAACCATGACTTAACTCCTGTCACGGAAGGGAAGGGAAGGGAAGAAATGAGACTCAGTCCTCCTCCCAATGCCGTCCCTTCCCTCTTCACTTCGTCCCTTCCCTGCCTCCCTCCTCAGCCTGCAGTAAACAGTCATCGGTTGATTTAATTAAAGATATCACTTGATGTCACCTGCCTGGTGTGGTTCTGTAAGTCCTTCCAGTCTGTCTGTATATCTGACCTCTCCAGCCAGCCTGTGCACACCTTGGGGCAGACCCCAGGGTGATCTACCCCTTCCCTCTCGGGTTTATCTGCAATTGTCTAATTCCCCCCAAATATCACATCCACTATGCACGAGTCCTGGGTTCGATCCCTCGGTGGGGAGGATCCCCTGGAGGACGGCATGGCACCCCACTCCAGTTTTCTTGCCTGGAGAATCCCCATGGACAGAGGAGCCTGGTGGGCTACAGTCCAGGGGGTGCAAAGAGTCAGACACGACTAAGTACACAGCACGTCACATTCACTGGGTCGCTCTCCCGCTCAGAAACGTTCCATTGCTCACCATTGTCCTACCGGACACAGTCAAAATTCCTTAAGATTCCAGGCTTGTTAGAAACTGCCCCACACCTGCTTCTCCAACACGGGGTCCATATTCTGTCCCTATGCACCAGCCCAACAGCTTCACTTAGCATCGGTAAAAGATTCCTCGGGTGAGCTGGCCTGCCCTTCCACACAATGGACCACCTCCCTCCTTCTTTCCGTGTGTCAGTCGGGCCTCTCCAGGAGCACACAGCCCGGGCCAGGGGGACTGTTTTCCTTCCAAGGCCATCAGTGGGTTCCCTGCCACCTTTCACGGCTTTTTCCCTTTCTACCCGTCTCGGTCCCACAGCCCCAGAGCAGAGCCTGGGTCTCACGCACCCTCTGACCCTTCACCCTGGCCCAGGGCCCTGCGGTTTGCAGGATGGTGATGACATTCGCGTTCCATCTCTCTCCCAGTAGGGACAGGGAGGTACGTGGCCAGACTCGATCAGAACTTATGTAACTTAACTGAAACTTCAGAAAAAGGAGGGACCGTCTTGGACCTGTTTTTTTCAGGTTGTTTTCACACCTTTGGAGTGTTCCCCTTTGTGATCAGAGAGAACTGGTAATTTGCTAAAATGACCCTTGGGGCAGGTCTCAGATCTGAGAGCTGGGATAGATGCAGGGAGAACAGCTGGCCCCCGCCACCCTTGCAGGCAACGAGACGGAGGCTGGCGGGGGAGTGACCGGGACACAGTCCACATGGAGAGCTGGGAGGGCCCCTTTCAGAGGCCAAGTGTGACCTTGGACAAATCACTTCACAACCTTCTGTCTGCAAAAGTGTGAGAGGAGTCCCTGCACCACTGCTCGCTACTTCACAGATATACTGGTGAGGACAAATGAGGTGATGGGTCTGAAAATACATTGGAAAAAAGCATCATAGTGAAGGACAGCTATGAAAAACGCAATCTGGCTTTAAATGGGGAATCTCTGACTTTGGAGATCTTACACGGCAATAAGAATACTAATTTCTACTTGGCTGGTGAACACCAACATGCAGAGCATGTCCATTTGTCGGGTTTCCTTTAATGCCACAACCAGGTGGGTATTATGATGAGGAGGTAACAGGGGCTATTTATTGAGCACTTACTATAGGATCTCATAAATCCTTGGGATACCATTCTGAGGTTGGCACTGTTTTTATCTCCATATCCTCAATGAGGAATTGCTGCCCAAGGCTGCCCAGCGGAGTGGGTAGCAGGACCAGGAAGGAGCCGGAGCAGCTCCCACATTGATGACTTCCCCAGTCCATCTCAGAGGCTGCTCTGCTGGGGATGGTGGCCTGGGACCCAGCGGGTCCGCTGCCCAACAACACCCAGCACCACGTTATGGCCCCAAGGAAGGACGGTCCTGCCAGGTCCCTCTTCTGAGCCGTGAGAGTCTAAGGGCCTGCACTCTGCCCCTTCATCCTGGGGTCTCTCCCAGGCCCCTGTGTTTACTCCTGACCCTCTCAGTCCCGGCCTGCGCTGCTGCTGGGAGAAGCCTCAGCGGCCAGCCTTGGGGAGTTTCTCAGCTTCCAGAGGCATCTGGGCTTCCAAGAGAGCCTGAAATAGGCCTGTCTGCGTTGGGGGAAGGCGGCAGTTACAACTGGGAGGGGAGCCTTCCTGGAGCATGGGTGCTCCCTCTGGGATTCTTCCTGCAGGGAAAGGAGGTGTGGGGTCTGGGTGGCCCCTCTGCTACCTTCCTTGTGGCTGCTGCCTCCTCAGGGGGTGAGACTGGCCCCAGGGCTACTGTCTCAGGCTCCACCTGGCCTGTGGATGGCCCGTGAAAACAGGAGGTGGTCAGGACAAAACTGGTGGGGTGTAGGATCTGGGGAGGGGCCTGATCTGAGAAGCTTATCAGTCTTGCCACCTAACACCGCCCACCCTGGGGCAGATAGCAGGTGCAGGAGTGAAAGAAAAGGGAGGCTGGTGGAACAGGCGCTGGGGGAGGGTCTGCTCCGCCAGCTTCTCTCCCAGGCTGGGCTGGGCTCCGGGCAACCGAGGTGGGGTCAGGTGAAGTGTAGCCGGGGGTTATCAGCAAGCCAGATCTAACTGCTATCTTGGTCTTCTTCTTGGGTTAATTGTGGGCCTGCGCACTTGGTAAACACCTCCCCAGCCCAACCCAGTCCCCTCTGAGAAACCAGCTCCCCCCAGGGAACTAGAGGGGCACAGAGAGAGAAAGAAAACCTTGCTGAGAGCTCAGACCCTCCAGAAACACCTCGGGGTTCAGTTGCTTCCTTGGCAATTCCCTACCCCCCTTTCCTGGGGAAGTTGGGTGGGATCCCAGGAGCGGAGTTGTGGACACATCTCCTGTGCTGGGCTTAGTCGCTCATTCGTGTCCGACTCTTTGTGACCCCATGGACTGCAGCCCGCCAGGCTCCTGTCCATGGGATTCTCAGGCAAGAACACCAGAGTGGGTGGCCATGCCCTCCTCTCATGTCCTTATTGGCAAATGGCAGGGTGTTGGGACAAAAAATAGCCATGGTCCTGTTAACCTCACCTCATTTCCTCCTGGTGACCCGTGTGGGTATCCTCCGCGTGCATCCTGAGACCTCAGTGCTAAAAGCCACCCCCCCCACCGCAGGATGCAGTCTGGCGCATCTGTGACTCTGCGACCCACCGTGTGGGTGCTCAATAGTGCAGAGATGCACCTCCCATGTCTGATGGCTTGGGAACCTGAAATCCCCTCTTGCCTTCTCCACCACCCTGGTTGTTTCTGAGCCTGGGAGCTGCCCAAATAGCTGTCTCTTCCTTGGGCGCCCTCCTGGAACTCCTCAAGAGTGCTGCTTGCTCTTTTTTTCCTCCAAAATCTGTTTCTAAGTTGGAATCAGGGCACATCATTATGGAGCTGGGTAGGTCCCAGGCTTGGGGGAGGCAGAAGGGAGAGAGTGTGGGAGAAAAAGAGGAGCCAGAGATGGGGCCAAGCCTGGGAGACAGGCATGCACTTCAACTGTCCTTTCCAATGGGAGGTTTCACCCCATCTTTAAACCAAAAGACTGCCCCGATCTGTCCTAGATTTGATAGCTTCCCTCTGCCAAGGACAGAGAGTTGGGGGTGAGTGTGGGTCTGGGGCCTCCCTGCCTGCACCCCCCAGGGACAAGCATGTGTGGGAAGAGAGCAGTGATCTGGAGCAGTAGTCAGGTACTAGCTTATGCACTCTGTGGGAATGGCATGCATGTGCACTGACTAGTGTGTAGGAGTGTGAATAACAGTGTCACTCTGTGTGTGCATCCCTTGGGGGCATGTGGTTCCTGAATGACCCCTGAGCCCAAGACCCATGACCTTTCCTCCCCAGACCTGGGGTTCAGGATGGGGCCCTGTTTCCTGAAGCTTCTCCCTTTCCCTCCATCAAACTCAGCAGGGACTGTATCCCCGGGGACTGTTTACTTCTCCACTCACCTGCACCTCACCTGGGAGCTCCCTGTTGGCCTGGCCCCAGGGGCAGGAAGGGACCAGCTGGGAAAGCGGGACCTCTGGGGTCCACTTCTTCTGACCTCTATTCTTTTGCCCTTTGCGCAGCCCTTCCAGGTCTCTGCATACGGGAAGGGGCTGAGCTGGAGAAAAGGGTTTGCTCCTCTTTGTCCTCTTTGGCTGATCCTCAGTTTTCTTGTCTCTAGAATGGGAAGCCCCCACGACCCCTATTGGAAAGGCCGTAAAACGTGTGTCCAAAACAGCTGCGGGTGGCTGAGGTCGCGGCGAGGTAGGCAAGGCTGGCTGAACCAGGAGTTCTGAGGCCCGGGAGAGGAGGGGGATGGAGGTGCCTTCCTTCTGTGCCTGGTTCCTAGTTCCTGGTGAGCCCCTCGCCCAGAGCTAAGAAGGGCTCGGCCAGGGCTTCGCCCACCCCAAGCCGCCCCAGGCTACCCGCAATCCCCCGACCGGCCCGGGCCCCAGTCGCAGCTGGGAAGGTGGCGCCCGAGCTCGGACCCGGGCCGAGCCCGCCTCTGCCCGGAGCCGCTGCCGCCGTCCTCCCCCGGGCCCGTCGCCGGGCCGGGACGACACCTACCTCACCAGGATGGCCACCCCCACGTCCTCGCAGTTGGCATAGAGCCGGGCCCACGTCGCCTGCACCGCCTTCCTCTCCGCCTCGGACAGCTCCTCGCTCCGCTCCCTGCGCTCAATCTCCATCTCGCCCGGCACTTTCTCCATGAGCAGCTCCAAGCCCAGCCCGGCTTCGCTCGGCGACGGCGGGGCGCGGGGCGCGGGGCGCGGGGAGCCGGGGCCGGCTGCGTGCGCGGCGGGCGGCGAGTGGTAGAGCGCGCCGGAGGGAGGGAGCGTGTCTGTCTGTGCGCGCCGGGTGTGTGTGTGAGTGTGTGTGTGTGCGCGTGTGTAGGGTATATGTGCAGGGGGCGGGGGACCGCGAGCGGGGGGCGGGGATGTGGTCTGCTGGAAAAAATGTGAAAAAAAATAAATCCGCTCCAAACCCCCAAACCCGTGTCCGTGAGCCAATTCCGGCAAGGTGAAGGATGGGCGGGGTGGGGGCGACGCGGGTGGCGCCTGCCCGCCCTCCAGACCGGAGTTTGATGGCCGGGCGGGGCAGGGGCGTAGGTGTGGCGGAGGTACTGGGGGTCCCGGGAGGAGGGGGCTGGCAGTCACCGGGCGCGGGGCTGCGCGGGCCGCACAGGAGTGCGCCGCGCTGGTGCGGGTCTGGGGGCGTGTGTGCACCCTTCCCGCCAAAGGGAACTGACTCTGAGTCAAACACTCCCGGGCATTTGCGGCGTGGCCGCGAGCCCGACGGGGCGGAGGCGAGCCCCTCCGGCAGCGCCGCGGTGGGAGCTGAGCTCCGGCTCGACTCCCGCCTTCCCCGAGCCAGCCACGGGGCCCTGGCGCCACCCCCAGCGCTCCGGACCCCAGACTCCGAAGGGTTTGGGACTGGAGTCATCTCCCTGCTCCAACACCTTACAGGAAAACCCCGGTGCGGGGACAGGAGGGCGGCCGTCGAACTTGAGCGGCCAAGAGGTCTGAGCCCCTCTTTGCTTCCCGCCAGCACCCCTCCCCCTCGGTGCACGCACGTGGCCTCAGAAAGAAGGCCCTGGAGGCCCTGGGTGACTTACCAATGACACGGGCAGGCCAAAACCTGGGACTCCCCTAATGCTGGCCCTGGAGGAACAAAGTTTGAAGGAGAGGCAGCCGACTGGGCAAAAGGGCCCTGCGGTGGGGATGGCAGGATGTCAAGAAGTCCTGGGGAGGGCCTGGACATCGGAGCCATCTCAGCTGCCAGGGCCTGGGTTAGGGAGGGGTTCTGTGGGTGGAGAAGACAAGTCCTGGTGGGCTTCTCAGGGAGGCGCGATTGGACCAGAGGTAGGGATGGTACCTCTGAGAGCCGCCCTTACGGTGGGGGTCCCACCTCTGACTCCCAGTTGAAGCCAGAGGCTGCAAGCATCTGAAAGCTGCGAGGGCACTTGTCGGGTGTGTCCACTTCTCCCTAAGGCTTCCCGGTGACCCTGCTTTTCCAACTCTGTGTCTACTGCTCAAGTTTTGCAAGAGGTGTAGCTTGGCTCTTCAGCTTTGGTTGATGTGCTTCTTTAAAAAATCATGTTTCCAAGTAGAGTGCCCTGGCACAGCCCCAGGTCTGGGCCTCGATGGAGTTCAGGGTCCAGGTACCTCGCTGGAACCCTGGCAGGAGGTCTCTTGCCATCAGGTCTCAGCTGAGGGAGGGCAGCGCCAGTGCCCTCCTCTGGGGGTCTTGGAGAGGGATAGAGGAGAATGGGTGGGCTCGTCGCTTAGGCCACTCCAGACCTGTGTCCTCGCTTTTGATCTGTGCTGCGCATGCTGCCTGGACCAAGGCAGAGCACGCTGTGCTGGGCCACCTCAGAAATTCCTCCGAGAGCTTCCCATGGCCAGTGCAGTGGCCTTCCAAACAGCGGCCCAAGAGGTTCCCCTGGGATGTGGACAGAAAGTAGGAGAAATTTACTTTCATCTCAATCTTTACAAGCTTTATGCATGTCTCTGGTGGCAGGACTGCATTTGCACAGTAATATGGTGTATAATTCATGAGTGGATGCATATAATTCCTTTATGAGTGTACCTATATGTTTCTTTCATGAGTGCACACTTAAATTCTGCTTCTAACTGAAGAGGGTATGTAATCGGAAGCGTTGGGTGAGGACTGTCCAGAGGTTAGCAGTGAACCATTTAGCCAGCCCTTCACTCCCTGGCCTCCCTGGTCTTTCTGGCTTCATAATCTATATTCTTCCTCCCCTCCTGACATCTCCCCTGTGACATCACGGCTCCACCAATACTCGAATTTCAGTTGCTGGAACATGCCTTGAGTTTTCACGCCTGCAGCCCTGGCAGAGTCTTCTGTCTGGGGGCCCACTCTTCCCTGAGCCCCTGCAAATTCAGCCAAGATGAGAGAGCCCAACTTCTCTCTGAAGTGTCTCCTGATGCTTGTAATTCCCAGAGAGTTCTGTAGGCGTCTTTAATCGCCTGAGTCTCTTCGCGGTGGGTGGTGGCCATTTGTTTAACTTGCCAGGGAGTTTGTTTTAGACTCTAAGCCCCTAGAGGGCCAGGCCCAGCGCTTAGTCATATCTACATCCACAACAGACAGAGGGCGATTTACCCGGCCACTGGGGGGACAACCTGGGCCCAGTGAGGTTAATCAGGCTTCACAAGGTCGGGTCTGCTGACCCCACTAATCAGCTTGAGCCTCCTAATCCATCGCCAGCAGGAACTTCAGGACGGAGGGCAGGGGCTCGGGAGAGCTGGTGGGGGCCATCTTGGCCTTCTCTTGCAGACTCGGTCTGGAGGGGATGGGGCAGCTGAGACATGTGCACCACCCTCTTCCTGCTCAGCACCTTGGCCATGCTCTGGCGCCGCCGATTTGCCAACCGGGTCCAACCGTGAGAAAATCACTGGGCCCGGGCTGGGATGGGGGAAAATGATTGGGCTGAAGGCGGGCAGGGGCTGCCTGGACTCACAGGGAGGCTGGGAGGGGCTTGCCGGGGAGCCCTAAGAGGATTCCCCTTGGAGTAGGGGGCACTCCGAGTTCTTCGAAGGTGCTGGCTGCGGCCTCCGGTCCCCAGAACCCAATATGGCTTAGGTCTTGCAGAAAAGCAGGAGAGGGGTCTGGGGTCTGAGCTCTGGGATCTGGATGTTACCCACAGCTCTGCCGACCTCTTTTCCCTCCCGCAGAGAGCCCAATGGAGTCGATGGGGCAGTTTCGGGCAGCAGCTTGGAAACAGACCTCCAGTCGTCAGGCAGGTAAGGCAGAAGAGCCTCGGGTGGAGCAGGGAGGGCGTCACGAAGGAGGCTGCCACTGTCCCTACTCCCTGCCCAGGCCCTGGAGTGTACGTGTGTGTGTGTACGTGTGTGTGTGTGTGTGTGTGTGTGTGTACGTGTGTGTGCTCCAGGCTGGCCCCTCACCCCAGCTCGCCTGTTCCCTGTGTGCCTACTGGGTAGGCGGAATGTCTGTTTTCTCCAGCTGGGTATGGGAGTCCCAGCCTTCCCCTGTGGACCCAAACTGTTCCGTCTTGCGTGGCCGAGAGTGGGGTGGTCCCCAGGGCCCCGCCGTTGGGAAGCGCAGCGGGAGAGGAGAGAGGGAGGAGGCATCAGCAGCTCTGTGATGCTCGGCCTGCCTTCCCCTCCCCCTTCTTCTCCCGCGGCCCCGCCCAGCCTCGGCAGCTCCACTGCCCGAACCTCCAGCAGGATTCGCTGTCTGGCCCCCAATAGAAGGCGCGGGAGGCGCATGACGTCACCGCCACCGAGTGCCATTGGCTGGGCAGCCCCTGCGGGCAGGACGCTGTCTCCAGTGGCCAGAAAATTAACTCTTTCCTCTTCTGAAGCCATGCGGCCTTTAGAAGGGGTGAAGTTTGGGTGGGGGGGGTAACGTCTGGACTTTCCCTTCCCCGGGTGACTAGTGTCCTTTGATGAGAGGGGCTCTATGCCCAACAATAAACACTGAAAAATCGACCAATATTTGTTAGGGACACACTGTGGGAGATGTTGGTCTGTGCCTGCGGGCCCACCTGGTGTGGGGGCCTAGCTGAAGAGGGACGTTCTCTCCTGTAACAGCTTCTTCTGAGCCCCTAGCACTGCTCCTCTTACTGCCCGTGAAAGACAGAGTGTGATGGCCTTGGGCTTCGGGGGACCCTGGGAGGAGGCTGTCTCCCCACAGGCTCCGATGGCTGAGACAGACAGCATGCACTCGCACGCTTGTCTGGACGCCCCATGCCTCGTCCAGGGTGTGGGGAACGTGCCTGCGCTGTGACCCCTAGATAGCTCGACATGGGCAATAGAACATGGGTCTTACTTCTCAGTCTTTGGATTCCCCTAGGTCTGGAATGTCAGAACCATGTTCCCCGGCTCCCCGCCCACCCCCCAACTCCATCTCTCTGACCTCCCCTGGTCCCCAGGAAGCCCAGGGCCTGTGCAGGAAGCGGAGTCATTTCTGTGATGCCCTTCCTCTTAGTTCCCCGACTGGGGATCCAGCCTGTACCTCCTGCACTGGAAGGCAGTGTCTTAACCACTGGTCCTCCAGGAAAGTGCCCTGGTCCTCACTGTGGGGTTTGGGTCTAGCATGGGGCAGGCATGCATGCTCAGTGGCTGTCGTGTCCGACACTGGGCAGCCCCATGGACTGTAGCTCACCAGGCTCTTCTGCCCATGGGCTTTCTTGGGCAATGAGTGGGTTGCCGTTTCCTCTGCGGGATCTTCCCGACCCAGGGATCAAACCCATGTTTCCTTCATTGGCAGGTGGATTCTTTACCACTGAGCCACCAGGGAAGCCTGGAGTGGGGCAGCCTGAGTTTAAATCCCACCTCCCCTCTTACTGAGAGCCTGTGAGCGAATTATGTAATCTTTTATTTATATGTAAACTGAGATTAATAACAGAGAGGTTGCAAGGTCTCTGTGAAGTTTGAGATAACCATTATAATGCACTGGCACAGAGTAACTGCTCAATTAACACCAGGTTCTCTCTTGCTGTTATGACATCACTGCTTTATTCTTCCCTGGGGGGCTCTCATACATTAACTCACTCAAAAGAGTCCCTGGCCCCAGAGGTCCGGCCCTTCAGGTATTTCTGGCTTTTGTCAGTGTTGCAGGAAACGGAGGGAGAGGGAGATGGAAAGGACTTGCTAGAGGTTGTCCGCCCAGTTTGTGGTTGACGTGGGACTGGCAGGTCTCTGACTTGAGAGTCCATCTCCTCCACATAAAATGCCCCTGGAGCTTCTGTCAGGAGAGAAAAGGCCAAATCTGGGACCATCTGGCCGGGCCTGGTCTGCTGTGGCCTTGCCAGGACTGTTAACTCCTCGGGACTCAGCTAACTGGAGAAACTGGCCTCCCATCTACCCCTCTCGCAGACAGCGGGTCCACGGAAGGCTCGCCTGGAAGTGGGGAGTGGGGCGGGGGGCGGTGGTAGATGGGAAATTTCTGCTCTCCAATTCCACTGTTGTTAATTCCAACTAGCTTCTGGGAGCGGGGGGCTCCTGTTCCTCTATTGTAGGGTGAATCTCTAGGTGCAGGGCTGGGAGAAAAAGACTGGAAACAGGGGCGGGTCATCCCCCCCAGTCCTCTGACTCCATATTCTTTCCTGTTTAGGGAGAAAGAGCCTCTGAAGTAAGCCCTGGTCTCTTGAGGCGGAGCTCAGCCCCAGGGCCTGGGATCAGCTGGCCACGGCAGGTAGGGCAGGGTCTGCAGCCTCGAGGGCAGAGGGCAGGGCTGGGGACAAGGCGGGAAGGACACAGAGTCCACAAAGCCTGGCCGCATGGGAGCGTGTCAGGCTGTGGTCACGTCGGAGGTTGAGCGTAGGAGGGTGGACTCCTTCCGGTGCCTCCTTCCCGGAGCCTGTTGTGTTCCAGGTCACAACGTAAGGGTTAGTTTTAAGAGAATGAGGGGTCATCTCAACAGCATTTTCTAGGCCTGGGGATGAGGTGGTGGTCCTGCTGGGGGCCTGAGGGCTGTCTAGAGGACTTCTTAGGGAGGTGGCACTCTGGGATGCCCACTCTGTAATGCAAGCCCCCGCTCTGGGATGGGAGAGCCAGCCCATCAGCTGGTTTTTCTCTTTCAGCTCAAGTCCCAGCGTGCCCCCTACCCCGGAAGGACGATGTGCTGGAAGCAGCAGCTGCAGGACGGGAACCAGGGAAAGCAGTTGTCGAGAAGGTAGACTTCCCTTTTGGCCCGGACCACTGGTCTGCACCACCCTAGGCCCTAGCGTGGGGCTCCTGGAGAAGTGGGCCTGGTCAGGCAGGTGGGAGGGCTGGAGGTCTTGAGCTCTGGGACAGGCTCCCTTCCTCGGAGGCGACCCAGAGAGAGGGACTCAGTGGGGTGCCCCAGCCCTGTTAACTCTGGGGCAACTCTTGCCACCTAGGGGGTGACAGGAGGGAACAGTAAGGAGTGAGGGGACTCCAGAAGTGAGGGACAGCCATGCCTCACGTTTGCCGAGGAGGGGCTGCCTGTCGTCCTCTGCTGAACCCTCACAATAACCCATGCAGGCTGGTCACGCGATCATCCACGGTTCAGAAACAGAGGAAACTCGCAGAGAGGTTCGCTGACTTACCCAGCGTCACTCAGCCAGAAAGTGGGGGACCCCAGGCTCATAAGGAGGAGGGGTGCAAGCCTCCTGAAACCACCTGGAACCTGTAGCTGCTCAGGGGAAGAAGCGGTTTCGCTGGCCTGGCCACCCATCGCTGGCAGCTCAGCTCGTCCAGAGCTGTATGGTGTCACTTGGCGGCAGTGGCACTCACGTCCTGTGACATTTGCCGCTGCCCGGTCCCCAGAGCTCCCCAGAGCTCACCCTGCTGGCGGCTCTGCTGAACCGATCACTAGGAAGGGCCAGCTGGGTCTATGAGGTGTCTGCCTGCAGCTGGATGGAAGCAACCCACAGCTTGTTCTGTGCGCGCGCGCGCATGCATGCGAGCCTGTGTTCCAACTGGGCAGTAGCGTGTGGGAAGGGAGAAGCGTGACACTTGTTTTTGTCAGTCTGCTGACTGCTCAGTAGCGGCGGCGGTGGCCTCCTTTGCCCCCAGCTGCTCTGCCGTTTCTCTCTCTTTACGATCCTGCCTGATCCCGAGTGGAGATAAAAGCAGATTTCCGCTTCTGCTCCCTGAGATCCAGGCGCAGACCCGGCAGGCAGCTGCTGCCCACTGCCTTGCGGCCATTCATTTTCCCAAGCCCCCCTCCTCCCACGTGCATCTCTCCTCCCTCTCCAGCCCCAACTGCTCACCCTCCCACCAGGAGCGAGGCCTCTGCCTGGCCAGCCCTGCTCCCTGACTTTCAAGAAAGAGGAGCTTCTGTAGACAGCAGGGAAGGCTGAGATGCAGCAGACTCGGGGAACCCACTCTCAAGGGACAGGGAGGAGGCACAGCCTGCTGCAGGGAGCCTGGCAGTTCCGTGGGAGCCTCAAAAAGTAGGGCAGGGCGGAGGCAGGGTAAGGGTCGCACCAGGGGAAGGAGCTCCGTGCTGGAGCTGAGTCAGAGCCCCACTGCCCGCCTGATATGGGCCGCAAGTTCGTGACCACCTGTCTCAGCTCTCGTCAGCCTGTCTTTCTCTGAGAGGCATCACCGTCCTGGTGGCAGGACTCACAGGCTGAGGGCCAGAGGGCACTGTTCCCAGGACCTGGCCTGTGCTCCCCGATCCTACCTTTGCGTTCATTCTCTAATCTCTTTGCCATATTCCTGTCACTTCATCCTGGCTGCCGCTCTCTGCCTGTCTCCTTCCACTGGGCTGAGGAACTGTCAGAGCAAGGTCGGCTCGCTGTACCGGGGCTGGCTCACCGCCCAGACACACATCCACAGAGTGACACCCCTTTGCAGCCCTGTTCTCAGAGCCTGCCCAGGAGGTGAAGGCGCCCCTGGGGACCATTAGCCGGAAGAAGGGAGGGAAAGCAAGAGGAAGGGGCTGCTGGAGGTGGGGGGAGGTGTCTGCCGGGCTTGGAGGCTGCCCAGGCCCTGGCAGCTGGGGTGCCATGTGGGCTGGCTGGGAGGGGCTCTCTCCCCCAGGGAGCAGGCTGGCTTTGGTGGGAGCAGATTGTGTTTACACCTTCCCCACACGCCCGGCCCACGCTCGCCTCTTATTCTCAGGGCTCTCCCACCCCTGGGCTCTGCACAGTCTGCATGCTGGCAGCTCCTATTGCAGAGTTGCCACCCTCGGCCGAGAACTCCTCTTCAGGAGGCTGCCCGGGGCCGAGGCGCCCTTTCCTCGGCCCACTATCTCCCGTCCCAGCAGCTGGGTTGAAGCCCGTGGAGGGGGGGGTGGGGGTGTGTGGACCCAGTGTTCCCAAGAAGCTGAGTCCGTCTCTCTCCCATTTCCTTGGTAAGAGCTGCTGCTTGGATATGAGAGCAGAAAAGTTCAGGGGCTTGGTAGATCAGCTGTAACAAGAGGGAGGGGATTAAGGGGAGACTCAAGAGAGAGAGCTGGGTCCCTCCTGGTCCAGGGTGTGGGCTGTTAGTAAATAATGATCAAGGATTTGAGAGCGAGGAGCCCAGGGTCAGAGCACCAGGTTGAAATCTTGACTCCACTGCCACTTCATACTTCTGTGGCCTTGGGTACGTTATTGAACGTCTCTGTGCCTGTTTCCTCATCTATAGCACAGAGGTAATAGTGTTAGTTTCCTGTCTCACAGGATTGATGTTAAATTAGATAATGTGTGTAGCGTGGAGAAGGAAATGGCAACCCACTCCAGTGTTCTTGCCTGGAGAATTCCAGGGACAGGGGAGCCTGCTGGGCTGCCGTCTATGGGGTCGCACAGAGTCGGACACGACTGAAGTGACTTAGCAGCAGCAGTAGCGTGCTTACCACGTTACTAAGTGTTCAATATATGTGAGCTAGTGGGATTGTGTTTGTAAACTGTCAGTTACTGAACAATTATAGAACAATCATTAGGTAAATCTAACAGCTAGAGTCCCTCCCCTCTTTCCCAGAGCCCTCCTGGCCTGTCTTTCCACATAGACGACCACCGGGCACTTGGCAACTCTGAAATAAAGAGTATAGGGTGGCACTGCTGGGTGGGGGCCATCAAGTAAGACCCAGCACCCAGTGAGACGGTACAAGAGCCTGCTGCTGTCGCTTCTGGGTACCTAGAACCCCATCCCAACCTCCAGGGGGTAGGGACGGTCCTGGCCTGGACACCTGCCCCCCAAGAGGCTCCGCTTCTTAGCTCCAGAGAAGACAGGCGGCAGTTGCCCTGATGCTCTTCTACCCTCTGTCTGAATGCTAATCTCCCTGCCATGGAAGCCTGAGTGACAGGGAAAAGGCTGCTAGGAATTGCAGGGCAGCCGAGGGCAGCAGCAGGAGGCAAGGAGGTGCTGTCGTCTGCGACTTCTGCAGCTGAGGCTCAGTGCCGCTGCCAGTCTCTCCTGGAGCCTGGGAGACTGGGACACGACCAGAGAACTTATGAGGCAGCGGGGGTGGGGCGGGGGAGCAAGGGAGGCAGCCGCAGCAGCTGTGTCTGGCATGACCCTGGGGTGCAGAAGCAACCAGGGAGAGTACCGGCCCATCCCAAATGTGTGACTGTATGTCTACGGACAAGACGGTCCTGGGCGGGGGCAGAGAGCAGAGGCCCAGTCTTAGACTGGCGGGACACGGCCCCATCTGAGGCAGCCACGATGACACAACAGCAGGGGGCCCAGCTGGCCCCGCTGCTCCCGGGCCCCCTCTGCAGGCGCCCCACTGCTAGAGAAGCTCAAGACCTTGAGATAGAGCCTCAACAGAAGAAGAGCCAAGTGGCTGATACTGAGATTTACTTTGATGATGATAATGATACTACTACTATTAATAATAATGGCTAATAGGTCTCAAACACTCTGTGCCAGGCGCTGTGCCAAGAGCTTTATTTATAAGCACTGTCTCATTTATGAGGCAGGAACTGCTGTTAACCTCATTGACCCAATAAGGAAAGTGAGGTTCACAGAACTCATTCAAGGTCACTCACAGCTGGTGGCAAAGCCAGGACCTGCGCTCGGGCAATGTGATACCGGAGCTCATGAGCTGGCAGGGCAGGAAGGGCCTGAGTCTTGAGGAAAGCCAGGGTGACCCGGCCTCCAGGCCCAGGGAACCAGTCGTGGCCTGGCCTGGGCCGTGCCTCTGCAGGTGGGCCGGGAGGGCTCTGCCAGGGTTATCTGTGTGCTCTCTCTTCTGGAACCCATGGTTCAAGGTTCAACCCATGGTTCTGAAATGGCTAGTCCTTGCTTGCCAGCTGACAGGGGAAAGGAGAGCGGGCTCTGCAGGATCTGTCATCCTCTCAGGGAGGAGGCAGTGGCCACCAGCAGGGGTGACAGACAGACAGGCCAGCACTCAAAGCCACTGCCAATCTGCTGTCCCCTTCAACCAGGGCAGAGAGAGAGGACACAGCCGGCAGCCTGGCTGGAGGGGGAGCTGGAGGAGGGGGAGGGCTTCGAGCAGGTGGCTTTGAGAGGGAGCCCCTGACTTAAACTGGAAATGAGTCCTGGTGCATAAGGACTATAGACCCTCTCTGAGGGATGCACATGCCCCCTAGTGGGGACTAAGCCTAGAGGGTGGACAGAAAATGAAAACAGAAGTAACCCATGACTATGACCTGTGAGCCTAAGTGGGAAGGGCCAATCCCATTCTTTGGTGAAGACACACACATCCACTTAATGTCACGTGCAGAAGCCAGCTGAATTAAGCATTAAAGGAGACTATTAATGTATTCACTTGCTTGTTTATTTGACAAGCACATATTGGGAGCCCGCAACATACAAATCTTGTATTAGGTGTTGGGAGTGAGACAGCGAAGAAAGAGACAGTGCCTGCCCTTCCAGTTAGAACAAGACCAAGACCTCGGCCTGGCAGGCCCAGTTCTGCCAGCCAGACACTGCCTGACCACGTGACGGTTCCTTCTCTGGACCTCCACCTCCCCATTTAACAGGCATGTGTGGGAATCAGGTGGGCTGGCACTGGCGACGGAAAGGACTAACGGCTGTCCTCAGGAAAAGAACTACTAAAATGAAGGGGACCAATCAGATGACCTCTGGGGGCCCCAGAACTTCTCCCAATCAAGAGACTCTAATGGACTGTGTCTGGAGGTGCTAACAAGGACTCGCTCACTCAACAGACATTTATGGAGTGTCTGTGTGCCAGGCACTGTGGATGCCAAAGTGAATTAAGACTTCCTGCCACAAACAACTAGAAAACTGAGCAAAATATAAGAAACAGACACTTGACGACAGGCAGCACACAGGATGGTGACCTCACGACTTCCTGGGCATCTGCCTCAGACAGTTCCCTGCCTGCGGCGGGGGGGCAGGGGGCAGAACATGCAGACCACGGCGGTCTTACTAGGGTGAGGAGGCACCATCAGAGTTCAAGACAGTGTGGCAGGGCGGAGGGGTGGGCGGCGGAGGAGGCAGTTCCAAAGGACATACACACAGATTGATGGGATCCAAAGACAGGACAAAGGTGATTCAACAGAGAAAGGGAAATCTTGATGACAGAAAATAGAAAGCACTAACCATAAAAACAAAATGGATAAACTGGACTAAATCAAAACCGGAAAGACTAGGAGAAAGTATCTCCCAAGCAAATATCTGAGACAGGACTTGTGTCCAGAATATATAAAGAACTTTCACAAGTCAGTAACATGATAGGCCAATAAAAAAGGGAGGGTTTTAATAGACTCGTCATAAAGAAGTATACGTAGGGCCAATATACACAGAAAGATGCTCAACATCACAGTCAACAGGGAGATGCATGTTAAGACCACAGTGAGATACTGCAACACGCCCACAAGAATGGCTAGCGTTAAGACTGACCATAACAGGTCCTGCTGAGGGTGCGGAACCAGCGTAACTCTGAAACACATTGCTTGGGAGAATGTAAGCAACGCAAACCACTGGGGATACCAGTTTGGCAGTTTCCCTTGCAGTTATCCAAGAGAAATGAAAACTTATGTCCACAGACAGATCTGTATAAAAATGTTCATTGCAGCTTTATTAATCATAGTTCCAACAGCCCAAATGTCCATCAACATGTGCATGGATAAAAATATTGAGGTATATTTATCTGACGGACTAATACTCAGTAATTAAAAAGGAAATGAACGACTGTTACAAGCTACAGCATGGGTAATTGAGGGAAACCAGACACAAAAGAGTACCTGCTGTAGGATTCTATTCATATGAAATTCTAGAATGGGCAAAACGAAGCTGTAGTGACACAAAGCAGATCAGTGGCTGTCTGGGGCCAGGGCTGGATGGAGATTGACTGTAAAAGGGTGTGAAGGGGATCTCTGGGGGGTGAAAATGTTCTAAACCACGAAGGGGTCGTGGCTGCATAGGTGTATACACTTATGGGACTACTGCACTGTACATTTTTAAATGGATGCATTTTATTGTATGTAAATTATGCCTCAATAAAGATGACTTAAAGAGTTAAAAAAGCAAACAAACAAGAATAAAGCTTTGACTCTTGTCTTGCTTACCGTCTAGTGGAAAAGCCAGACATAAAAACAAATTATCATAAAATCAGATCAGATCAGTCACTCAGTCGTGTCCGACTCTTTGCGACCCCATGAATCGCAGCACACCAGGCCTCCCTGTCCATCACCAACTCCCGGAGTTCACTCAGACTCACGTCCATCGAGTCAGCAATGCCATCCAGCCATCTCATCCTCTGTCGTCCCCTTCTCCTCCTGCCCCCAATCCCTCCCAGCATCAGAGTCTTTTCCAATGAGTCAACTCTTAGCATGAGGTGGCCAAAGTACTGGAGTTTCAGCTTTAGCATCATTCCTTCCAAAGAAATCCCAGGGCTGATCTTCAGAATGCACTGGTTGGATCTCCTTGCAGTCCAAGGGACTCTCAAGAGTCTTCTCCAACACCACAGTTCAAAAGCATCAATTCTTCAGCGCTCAGCTTTCTTCACAGTTTAACTCTCACATCCATACATGACCACAGGAAAACCATAGCCTTGACTAGACGAACCTTTGTTGGCAAAGTAATGTCTCTGCTTTTGAATATGCTATCTAGGTTGGTCATAACTTTCCTTCCAAGGAGTAAGTGTCTTTTAATTTCATGGCTGCAGTCACCATCTGTAGTGATTTTGGAGCCCAGAAAAATAAAGTCTGACACTGTTTCCACTGTTTCCCCATCTATTTCCCATGAAGTGGTGGGATCATAAAATACTGGGTATTAAAAGAAGGATGTTCACATAATAAGAGCTCCACTCACTGTGTGCTTCCCTGCACATGCTAGGTGCTTTGCACGCACAGTCCTAAACGGTCCTACCGGGTTCGTGAGAGCCTCCACCTCCTCCTGCTGCAGATAAGGAGCCTCTTATCAGAGAGAGGTGAAGTCATCTGCCAGGGGTTATTTAGCTCACATCAGCAGAGCTGGGACCCGACTCCAGGTCCGCTTGGTCGCAGAGCATGTGCTACATCAGCCAACCGTGGGGACACTGGAAGGAGCTAGGGGACTGTCTGAGCATCTCAGGTCAGACTTCGCAAAGGAGATGCTGAAGCATGAGTCGGGACTTGATACGCACAAAGGGAAGGACAAAGGGAAGGAAATGTCCAGGCAAAGGAAACAAACAGCATGAGAGCAGGTGCTGCAGCAGTTATGAGAAGGGGTTTCTGGGAAGGGGAGTCATGTCCAGAAAACAGGAGGAAAGGTCAATGGCATATTATGTATCCTTCAAATTCACTTATTTTTAAAAAGCCTATTAAGCAATAATTTTATGAGCGGCAACAGATCTGCAGAGCAGGCAAATGAAACGTGTGCTACTGGTCACCACAGGAAGGAATCCACTGCAACCCAAGGTCATCCATTCTCAATAAACAGGGTACATGTTGTCCTGTTTCTTCTCCAGAAAGTTAAAAGCTCTGTGCAATGGTCCCAGATTTCTGCTGAACGGGATTTGTGGTCCTCTTTCACAGTCCTGAGAAACTGAAGTGGAAAATATCCTCTGTGCTTTGAGGATATGCTTTCGAGCTGGATGAATTAAAATCACTGGAGTTAGCAAAACATGAGCCACTGTTACAGTGTATCTTTCCAGGAAACCCAGCACAATGGTTAGGACCATAGGTCTGGAGGCTCAACTGAGTTCCCAGTGCCTTCACACACTAATGACTTTCATTTATCTGCACTTGAGTTGAAAAACGGAAGGATAATGACAGAGCTGTTGTGAGAGTCAAATGAAATAGCCAACTGAAGGTGGTTAGGGTCATCAAGTTTTATACATTAAATTTGGGCAGCTTTTTGTATGTCACTCATATCTCAATTAAAGAGGTTTTTAAAAATATATATATTCTTCTATTTATTTATCTTTGGTTGTGCTAGGTCTTCATTGCTGGATATGGGCTATTTCTAGCTGTGGCGAGCAGGGGGCTACTCTGTTGTGGTGCATGGGCTCGGTCGCCCCGTGGCATGTGGAGACTTCGTAGACACGGGATCAAACCTGTGTCTACTACATTGGCAGGCAGATCCAGTGGACCACTACAGAGGTTCAGTATATAAAGTGTTTTGTTTTTTTTTTTTTAAAGGCACTTAAAACAGTGCCTAGCATGGAGTCAACACTGTACACCAGCTATTATTTTTTTCAGGATGGTAATTTGATCGTGTCAGTTCGTCTTTATTTTGCCATGGCCCATTCTTCCCGAGAATAATTACCAACAAAAAAGAGAGGATGATTTGGGATATGTCAGTCCTATCATTTGGAGTCATATCATTCTAATGAACACCCAGCTTAAGATGGCTTAAACAATAAGGAGGTTTCTTTTTTAAAATCTCCCACTCTGTATTTCACTCAAACTAAGATGCCAGTGCTCACAGGATGCCTCCCACATTTAGAAATATTGACATGTAAAAACATGTGTCTCTGAATCAAACTAAAGGTCTAAAGGCTGGGGACATCGGGACTGGCTTCTCCAGCAGCTCAAAGCATCTTCCAGGACTCAAGCTTGTTCTGTCCATCACTGCCGACTTTCCGCTCTTCCTAGGAAGCAGCCCTTCCGGACACAGGATGGCTTCCATGCTCTCAGGCATTACTTCACGGGGTCCCAAAACCAGAAGGCAGGCTGTTGTTTTTCAAAACTAGAAAACCTTCCCAAATGTGGCAGAACTGCACTGCAGATCATTTTCTAAACCAACTCCTGGTGAAGGGAAGAGATTTCTCATGGGCCTGGTGCAGACTATTCAAGACTCACTCCTTGGGGCAGAGACGGGGCTTGCCTCCCAGCAGCTCTGCGGTGTTCGTCACATGGAGGACGGGCAGTGGTGGGGCTAAGGGTGCCTGCCACACAGGTGGGAATATCACTGGCGAAACTGCTCCCCATGTAAGCAGCCAACTGCTCGGGAAATACTGCTCCTCCTTCGTGTTCTTATTCATAAAATTAAACACAACTTTCCAGTTAAGACATTAACCTCAATATTTAAAGACTCTTTTTCTATTAATGTGGGTTTCAAATGTGTGTGCTCAGTTGCTCAGTTGTGTCCCGCTCTTTGCAACCCCATGGACTATAGCCCACCAGGTTCCTCTATCCACGGGAATTCCAAGGCAAGAATACTGGAGCGGGTTGCTATTTCCTTTGCCAGGGGACTCTTCCCCACCCAGGGATTGAACCCACATCTCCAGGGTCTCCTGGAGGCAGATTGGCAGGTGGATTCTTTACCACTGAGCCACCTGGGAAGACAGTTTTTGAATAATACCAAGTCTTAAATTTGGAAAACTCAGCAGTGGCCACAGGACTGGGAAAAGGTCAGTTTTCATTCCAATCCCAAAGAAAGGCAATGCCAAAGAATGCTCAAACTACCACACAATTGCACTCATCTCACACGCTAGTGAAGTAATGCTTAAAATTCTCCCAGCCAGGCTTCAACAGTACATTGACCGTGAACTTCCACATGTTCAAGCTGGATTCAGAAAAGGCAGAGGAACCAGAGATCAAATTGCCAACATCCATTGGATCATCAAAAAGGCAAGAGAGTTCCAGAAAAACATCTACTTCTGCTTTATTGACTACACCAAAGTCTTTGATTGTGTGGATCACAACAAACTGGAAAATTCTTCAAGAGATGGGAATACCAGACCACCTGACCTGCCTCCTGAGGAATCTATATACAGGTCAAGAAGCAACAGTCAGAACTGGACATGGAACAACAGACTGGTTCCAAATAGGAAAAGGAGTACATCAAGGCTGTATATTGTCACCCTGCTTATTTAACTTATATGCAGAGTACATCATGAGAAACCCTGGGCTGGATGAAGCACAAGCTGGAATCAAGACTGCCGGGAGAAATATCAATAACCTCAGATATGCAGATGACACCACCCTTATGGCAGAAAGTGAAGAAAAACTAAAGAGCCACTTGATGAGAGTGAAAGAAGAGGGTGAAAAAGTTGGCTTAAAGCTCAACATTCAGAAAACTAAGATCATGGCATCTGGTCCCATCACTTCATGGCAAATATTTGGGGAAACAGTGGAAACAGTGTCAGACTTTATTTTGGGGGGCACCAAAATCACTGCAGATGGTTGACTGCAGTGATGAAATTAAGAGATGCTTGCTCCTTGGAAGAAAAGTTATGATCAACCTAGAGAGCATATTAAAAAGCAGAGACATTACTTTGCCAACAAAGGTCCATCTAGTCAAAGCTATGGTTTTTCCAGTAGTCATGTATGGATGTTGAGAGTTGGACTATAAAGAAAGCTGAGCATCGGAGAATTGATGCTTTTGAACTGTGGTGTTGGAGAAGACTCTTGAGAGTCCCTTGGACTGCAAGGAGACTCAACCAGTCCATCCTAAAGGAAATCAGTACTGACTATTCATTGGAAGGACTGATGCTGAAACTGAAATTCCAATACTTTGGCCACCTGATGTGAAGAATTGACTCATTTGAAAAGACCCTGATGCTGCGAAAGATTGAAGGTGGGAGGAGAAGGGGACAACAGAGGATGAGATGGTTGGATGGCATCACCAACTCAATGGACATGGGTTTGGGTGAACTCTGGGAGTTGGTGATGGACAGGGAAGCCTGGCGTGCTGCAGTCCATGGGATTGGAAAGAGTCAGACACAACTGAGCGACTGAACTGAACTGAAATCCTATCAGTGAATGGAACTCCGTGAGCTGACTGCCTGAGCGCAGCAGGTCAGCTGACCAGATTTCCCCTCTGCAATCAGAGCCAAGGTCCCTGCACAGCCCTGGGGACTCCTGCCCTGTAAAGCTTCTGATCTACTTCTGTCATTTATCTCTAGACTGTGTGACTCTCCATGTAACAAATATAGGTCTACACTGGCCTTGAATAATGTAAAATTCAAATGTCCTAGAGCTCACCAGCAAATGAAGTCACAACAACATTAGCATTCCCCTCTCAATAGCTCTGAGCCCTTGCCCTCATTCAGGAACGCTGGCGCATTGTGTGTTTCCCGGTTATTTCCGGGTGGCCTGTGCAGTGCACCTGACACGTACTCGGGCACAAGGGCTCGCTGCGTTTTGCTCAGGCACTTGGCCACAGCCCAGCAGCCCGTGACACCCCATCCGCCGTGAGCCTGCTGTTGTTCTACCAAGGGCCCTGTCAGGTGTGAAAGCTCCACTGTGTCCTCTGGCACAGTGGCCCTTCCAGAGCTGGGATGAACAGCCCTCACTGCACACTGGGTGGCAATTGGTCTGGGACCCAAGACAGCCCCTTGCCTGTAATGTAGGGCACCCGGATTCAATCCCTTCGTTGGGAACATCCTCTGGAGAAGGTAATGGCAACCAACTCCAGTATTCTTGCCTGGGAAATCCCATGGACAGAGGAACCTGGCAGGCTACAGTCCATGGGATTGCAGAGTCAACACAACTGAGTGACTAACATTTTCACTTTTTCAGATAGCCCCGCAGGAGCCCAGAGCCCTCGGTCTTTCACAGATCAGCTCCTGCAGTCTCTCATCCTCACTCTTCCTGCCAGAAAATGGCTGGGAACTGGAACAGGTGCCCATCATCCACACCCCACTTGTCAGTTTCATCCCTAACCGCCCATGGAAACACACAAAATCTGTTTTCCTTCCCCTCCCCCACAACCCCAAACCCTTCTATATAAGATCAATTTATATATACATACTCACAGTGCAGTATAACTTCATCGTAAAAGTACAGACTCTACAAGCTAGGATCAAACCCCGATTCCACCAGTTACTAGTGTGTGAACTGGGGCAAGTTACATAACATTTCAATGTTCCTCTTTCCCCATTTGTAAAAACAGGAGTAGTGATAATGCACTTCACCATGCAGTGGTGAGGATGAAACAAATTAATATCCATAAAGTACTCAAGGAGTGAATGTCTCACAGTAAGTGCTATAAAGCATTAGCTATCATTATTGTTTTGCCAGCAGATCACCTGCCTACACACAAGCAGCTTTTGGCAAATTCCACACTTAGAGCCTGAAATACATTTAGTCTGCGGGGAGAGACCTCATTCTTTCTTTTGGTATTGTACAAAATAATTTGTCTTCAAGGGTAAAACAGAGAAACTTAGGGGCCAATTTCACACAATTGGAGCTATTGCGGAGTTAATGATTGTATTTGTGGAGTACTTACTGTGAGCAGAGGCAGTGGAATACCAACTAGGTCTGTGAAGAATTAAAAAAAAAACAAACAAATTAGACTTCTGCCTTGAAGAGCTTACAATCAAATTAAGGAAGGCAAACATTAACAAATGTGGTAACTTGAAAATAAGTCCCCGAAACATATTACTACACACAGAACAATTTAATCCAGACTTAAATGCCACTGAGATCATTGCTAAAGGGCTGGTGAGAATGGGGAAAGGGTGATGTAGAAAAGGCTTCGTGGTCTTGCAACTTTACTATTATGATTATTATTACTATCTGTCGTAGGACATGCGGCACGTGAGATCTTAGTTCCCTGACCAAGGATCGAACCAGTGTTTCCTGCACTGGAAGCCCAGAGTCAATCACTGGATTGCCAGGGAAGTCCGCACATTTAATTTCCAAATAGGTATACATTCTGGCTCTGACTCTAGTCGTTGTTTTGCCCTTTTACAATTTCAAAACTAAAGCCGGGGTGACTGCCTGAAAAACAGCCCTCAGCAGTAGCAGACGGTGTTACACTACTCTGTTCTTTTCGTAAAGTATAATTATTTTTGCATGGCGCCCCTGGGGTTCAGGGGAATTTCGAGCCTGGCCCGGCCCGGCCCGGCCCGATGCGTCGCTCTCGGGCGCCCTCTGCCGCCCGCGCCCCAACTAAGAGCAACGGAGCGGGACGTCGAACAACGAATTCCCCGGGAATCTCCTTTTCCTTCACTAACGTAACCACCCCCTCCATGACTCTAATAAAATCCGTCGAGCAATTAACTACGAAGTCCGGCGGGGCCCGAGCTCCCTCAGTCGTTCCTCTGGAAGCCCCCTCGAACTTTCTGCGGCCTCCACCATCCAGCCAGTCTCGGCCAGGGACAGCCTGTTCACTCAACAGATAGCGACTTTGTGACCGAAACGACCGTCGGTCTTCGTTTTCTAGCCGCCGGGGTTTCTATACAGAGCAAGCCTCCCGCCCTGGGCTCTCTACTGTCCCCAGTGGCGGCCACCATTTTACCCGGGCTTCGGGACCTCGGGCGCCCCTCAGCGGCCGTCGACCACACTACATTTCCCAGTAGCCCTTTCTCAATAGCGCGAGAGTTCGCGCGAGACTTCCGTGAAGACTTGCGCGCAGGCGGAAACCCGCCCCCTCTTCCGATGCGGGCTGCATGGCTGGAAGTCATGGCTTCCTCGCTGTGGTTCCAGCAAGGCCAGCAACTTCGGCTCTTTGGCCGAGGGAAGGCTGTGGAGGTGGGTAAACAGCTTATTCCTTGATACGGCGCTAGCATACTTGGCCTTCCGCTGCTTGAAGGCGAAATAGTGACGCTAGGCCTGGTTCCCCCAACCCCCACCCCCATAGGTGGTTGGGAGGATTAACTGAGGTGAGAAAACACTTTCCAAAGGGTGTGAGTTTTTGTTACTGAAGGGAGAGATAGCCCAAGCCCACCTTTGGCATCGGAGCGTCCCTCCTGGGGAAGAGCGTCTCTTCCATCCTGCGCACCTCCCAGGCCTCACGGCCACCCAAGCGCTGAGCTTCCAGGCTCAGCGGCCCTGCTGGCCCCCAGGTCCTCCCACGGGGCAAGCTCGCATCCAGGGTATTAACGTCTAAATATTTGGCTTCCTGTTGGAGAGCGTAGAGGACAGCCCCAATCAATTTTCACTTAATTCTACAGCTGATAATCAGTGGCGTGGTAGACTTTGTTTGGAACGCTGCAGTTTTATAGCGACCCTTAACATGCTTACGTTTTTATTCTCCACAGGCTTTCTTTGGCATCTGCAGAGACGGTGAGCAGCAGACCTGCTTAGAAGTAACGAATGGAAGTCTGAAATAGGTAAGGATGCATGTAGGCAGGAACTTGGGTGGGCAACAGAAATGAGAAAGCCGAGATGGTCTTAAAGCCTGCCACACACCGCAGCTCTGAATCCTGGCTGACTCAGGACCAGTTGGGGGTCCTACCCAGAATCCAGAAATGAGGATGGTCTCTGTGCCAGTGTAATTGGGGCCACTAGGTGTCGCTCTTTGAAACCAAAGTGGATGCCACTGCATTCACGGGTAAAAGGGAGACTTGGAACTTGAGCTTTAAAGTTGATTGAGATTTAGAAATGTTCCTTACTGGTTGAGCTGAGGATGATTTAAAGTTATCCCTGTCTGAAAAGACTTCTATTGTGAGGAATTCTAACTTGCTGAGGCTCAACGTTTTAAATTATGTTCTTGGGAATGAATACGTTTGTTCCTGTTAATGTGTTATCCATATTTCTCTTTTAGAATAAAGATGTAGGCTGTGGGCTTTGAAAAAGTCACAAGAAAGCCATCATCCAGGAATGTAAGGATCCTTGTGTTGAGATAAATGGTAAGAGTTTTAATTTTCACAGAATTGCATAGATTATGGTTCCTTTAAGTGTTGGCTTGTTAGATTTCAGAGATGTGTGGGTCTTCCCAGACAGTAACAGCTATCTGAGAGATACTTGTGTAGACCTTCTTGAATAGTTTTTCCTTTTAGTGCCCAGAGAAGTAGTATGAACTCTTTCCTAGACCCCTCACCAAGTACCCTCACAGTGATTGTTAACAGCAGTATGAGGTAGATGTTTTCCCTATGTTGCTCCCGAGTAAGTAAACTGAATTAATGAGCTCACTTGCCCAAAGTTACACAACTAGGTTATTTTTTTTAAGAGCCATAAAAATATAGCTATAAGTGATTTTGGAAGGGGGACATTCTTATTAAGCTTTAGTGAGATATAGTTGAACAGCTGGTCATTGAGTTCGACTAGTGGTTCTCAACTAGGGGTGGAGGGTGTTGCTGGGATCCAGGCAATGCCCCTAATTACCCTGTAGTGCACATGACAGGCCCCCTACCACCCCGACAACTCCCCACCCAAAATGTAGAGTTAAAGTTGAAACCCACTGTTAGATTGAGACTCCAGTCTCAGCCTGTTAGCAGGTAACCACACCAGAACCTTGTTTCTTCATCTCTAAAAGACAGGAGTGGTGCTTTTCAGATCTGGCTCTGCACCCATAGAATGTTCCTGGACCCCACCTCCGGCCATGCTAAGATGGGTGAGATGGCTCTATGAGTGTGGCCCACGGATCACGTGTGGCCATTTAAGAGCAGATGTGGAGGAACAGTGAGATGATCTGATCTACTTTTAGCTCAGGGATTTTTATTACAGCAAGGTTATAGTACTGGCTATTTTTAAGTAGCTCTCAGGGCAGATCTATAATCCCTATCTTAAAGAACTGAAAGCCACATGGTCGCTCTGCGGTATCGTTTTGCACACAGAGGTGAGCAAAGGAGAAGTGACCTTGCTTGGTGTTGATTTTTCTTGGCATCAGGCACCCTTTGCGCAGCTGGCCTTCAGTGGTCTGGCTGGAAGAAGTAATCTGCACTGTTTGAGACATTTTTACTGACAGCTCAAAGATGCTGGAAGATTTACTTGGCTACTAGACACTTTGTGCTCAGGGAGACCCTGGCTTTAAAAGGACAGGAACTGTCACCGTGTCAGGTCTGGGACGGTGGGTACAGCTAGGCACTATATATAAAGTTTTTGCCCGTGAGGGAAAGCACGTTCTAATAAAGCAGATAAGATTGAATGAGTTCCTGAGAAAGGAAGGAATTTGGTAAGGAGAACATGGTTTGCTTGTGCTGTGGATGTCAGTGCTGTGGACTGGCAGCTGGGTGGGGAGCTGAGTCCATGATGATGTGAAGTTATCCCTGTCTGAAGGCCGAAAAAAGGCCTTTGAGTGTGGAATCTGGATATCTGAGACTCAGTTTCCTAGGTTTGCTTTAGAGAAAATTGAGGCCTGGTTTATTTGGTTTGTTTGTTTGTTTAATGCCTGAATTAACAATGAGCTATCCGAGAGATACTTGTGTAGACCTTCTTGAATTTTCCTTTGCAATTTCCCCCCGCCAGGTACAGCCTCAGTTTGAGGCCGAAAAGGATACTCCAGAAAAAGACACTGGCTGCAGTGCTGTGGTGGCTGCCCTGGACCCGACGTGGAATTTCTCTCGTGTGTTATAGAGAAAACCTTTGGAACAGGCCTGGGTGGATGTTCGTTTTGTTTCCCCCGGCCCTTGGGTTGTGCTGAGTGGCAAGGTGACTTTGACATAGGTCTGTTTTCTTTGCTAGGTGTCTACAGCGTGTGTAACAGGACCGACCTGCTTTACCTAAAGCAAGTGAAACCGTTCCTCTCGCGTTGTTTGTAACGTAAGCTGTTTTTATCTTACGTGTCCGAAAGAATCCCCGCAAGCCTGTGATGGTTAGTTATCCCTGTCTGAACATCTCGACTGAGGGAAAACAATCTGTTCTGAGGCTTAAGGGGCTGGCTCTGGGCTCTTAAAAGCAGTTCAGGCTTTACAAGGGATCAGACGGAACGCACTCCAAAGGGAGTTGTGCTTATGTACCCTGCCAAGACCCCAGTCCTGGGGCCCCATCCCTCTGCCACTTGAAAACCAGTGGTGGGCTGCCTTGTCACCCTTTGGCTCTGAGGGCACAGGCTATAAGAGGTGGCAGAAATGGGCAAGTGGCCCAGATTTGGCTTATGCTCTTACTGTGGAATGAAAGAGTGCTTGTCACATATTTCAAGAAAATGAATGCGCTCTTTGAGACAGACGGCAATGGAAGATGTATGCCGGCTGTGGCAGTGAGCACACTTCAGGGCTATCTGATCTCTCGTCTTTTTACTGTATCCTGACATTCAGGAAAGAAGGGGTACCATGGCACAAGCATGGTTTCCAGGTGCCTTGTTCATGCAGGGCACTCTCCTGGGGTTAGCCCAGCTCTTGTCTGAATGGCATGGCTGGCTTGTGAGCAGGAGAGTAGCAGAGTGGCACTGGGCTTTGTTCCCATTGAAATGCCACGCTTGAAGTGGGCACAGATTGCCTCTCTTTTCCGCTGAAGTTGGGAGGTATGTGCAGCTTTTCATATGTAAGGTCACATATTTGTTCGGGCACCAAGGAAGCTGTATTTGGGGTGGGATTTAAAGAACTAGAAAACTGGTCCAAGCAGCCGACAGCCTAGAGCAGACATAGTGAAAGGGCGTGCCAGAAGGTGGGAAGGTCTGCCTGCTGGGTCACAGTCTGCTGCTGAGTGGACTTGACTGTTGTGCGGGACCCAAGTGAACCTGGAGGGGTTTTTTGTGTTTTGTTTTTTCAGTTCTGCCGCACGTGAACCATGGCCCTTGGCAGTGAGAGCGCCGAGTCCTAACCATTGGACCACCAGGGGATTCCCTGAACCTGTATGTTTGACTTCAGAGGGCGTCTGAATATAAATGCCCCCAGCACTTGGTGGGTGCTCTTTACTGGGCCCTTGCACTGTCTCCTGGAAAGAGGCATTTGGGACCCACTAGCCTGCCTTACACACAAACACACAGGAAAATGATCGATGGCTTAGAATGAGTTCCTTCAGGATTGCCTCTTGTAAATTAAGGTATAACTAAGAACATGTGCAATACCACACACAGAATTTAGGTGATCTTGGTGCAGTGGGGGGACTGCAGTGATTGTAAAATGAAACTTGCATGTACACGCTCTGTTGAAGACTAAGGGGAAACAGGTGTTGAGCCTAAAAAAACATTTCTCAGTGGGTTTCTACAGTGTCTTGGGCTTAACTTTAAAGCAAATTAAAACATTTAAAAGTTGACTTACTAGCATTTGTGGATTTCAGATTGAGACCTGTTGTAAGAGCAATGATTTCTTCTGTGCATCAGCACATTCTTTTATCAATGAAAGTTTAAAGCTTCTCACTAAATCGATCTTATACAATTGACTGGTTTGCTAACTACAGATGTGATGGGAATAGGGAAAAAATAAAATATGGGGGGAAAGGGGTCCAGGCCTCAGGAAGCCATGCTTTCTCAAGTAGCTGCTATAGTGGTTAAATCCTATATGTCATTTTTTTTAGTCACCCGTCTTAAGTTTCTAAGGCAGCGGTGTTGTATGGAGAGGAATGACCCTTCAGAAGCAGGGGCCAGAGGCCAGGTTCTGGATGGGAGGCCTCCCCAGCCCGCTCCACTGCCTTATGGGATATAGTAACACCAGCCAGTCAAACCCAGGGTTTGTGTGTGGAGCTGTGTAGTGGTCATTCAGTTGATTTACACTCTGAAGCCCGTATAATCTAAAAGAAAGCTGCCTGTATCCAGTCAAATTATTGAAGCCTTGTTTGTCAATGTCCAGTGATGAGGGTTTGTTACCCAATAATGTCCTTTTGGTGATGGGGTGTTAATACATCTTCAGTGGGCCTTTAATCAGAGGCCAGGACTTTCTGGTGGTTCAGACTCTCCATGCTAATACCCTGCGTAATACACTACTTTCCCCAACACAAACAGATACAGTGGTTATCCGTCATTTATGCAATTAACTAATTTCAAATGACTTTCTGCCCTTTGTGCTCCCACTTTATCAGGGGGCAGAAGTGAGTCTGTTCCCTTTCTCAGAAAAGCTGTTCCAACATGTCCTTGAGGTGAACTGCTTTGGAGTCTGAGGCCGGACATGCTAGTGGGAGGATTTGGGCTGAAAAGTGCATTTGTTTCTACTGCTGCTTGACCTTCGTTAATTGAGAGGCCCTGAGCCACTCCACTGACCAAGTCAGTCTGTGCCACTGCTGGCTTGGAAAACGCTCAGCTCTGAAGGATACCTGCATGCTCGCGCTGGTCGGTCTCATCTTGAGAGTGTTGTCTTCAGTTTTAAAGATGAGCCCAGCAGAGCAATGTTTTTCCTCGACCAAGGTTGGGTTGTCTCCCTGGGCCCAGAGGAATCTCCTTGGGTGAGCTAAGGACAAGGCAGGGTGTCCCACAAAGGGCAGTCTTGAGTGACATCGACACATCCACTCTGTCCTCTGTAGTGAAGGGGTAGGTGGGTGTCAAGGATGGAACACACACAAGGTAGCTTTAGTTACTTGAGGGCCCAGGGCCGCAGCTCTGCAAAAATAAAGGTCTTGAATGCTTTTGGGTCACCGCTGGTACAACCAAAGGATGCCAGCCTTGTGCAGGTCCCTCCAAAGGGTGGCTTCCAGGGACAGGTCGTGGTTTGCGTAGAATATCAGTGGCTTCTTCATTCGATCGAAATAGTGGTCAGAAAATTTCTGGTAGTTGCTTGTGATGAATCCATAGGCGCTAACCTGGAGAAGGACAGTTAGCATTTGAGCTGCTATGAGAAGCAGCTCATTAGCATAATGAGCTGCTAGCATTTGAGAAGCCATTTACACAGGGCTTCCCTGGTGTAAAGGGCTTCCCTGGTGCTCAGATGGTAAAGAACGTGCCTGCAGTGTGGCCCCTGGAGGAGGGAATGGCAACCCAGTCCAGTATTTCCTGGAGAATCCCCATGGACAGAGGTTCCTGGTGGGCTACAGTCCATGGGGTTGCAGAGTCGGACACGACTGAGCGACTAAGCACAGTTTATAAAGTGGAAGGAACTTAGGCATAGCTGCCTTGTGTGGAGGTGAGAATAAACAACCGTTCTCACCCACGTTTTCATATCTGCACTGTTATTTCTGCACATTTTCTCACCCAACTCTAAGCGTAGATACTGTCCCTGTTTTACAAATGGGGAAATGGGCTCAGAAAGATAACCAAAACGTGTGTCCGCAGTCACAAGCTAATAAGTAGCTGGGCTGGGTTTTGAACTCTGGTTTGTGACACCAAAGCCATGATCATTATGCTCAAGATGGAGGCAGAAAGCCCCTTACCTCCCGTTTCCTGTTCTCATGGTGACTGCAGACAGGAGAGTCCTGTTTTAAACATGGAAAAGGGGGACCAGAGTCCAGTGGTGCTTGGCCTCCAGCTCTTGTGCCTGGGTCAACACTGCCTTTCCCTGAAAACTGATTCTCAGCCTCTGTCTCTGCAGCTCATGGGTACCACCCCAGCAAGAATTGGCTCATGGAGTGATTTCAGAGACTCCACGTGTGGAAGGATGCCCACCTCAGTTTGAGAGTGTCCTCCCAAAACAGATGTCCCTACCCACTT
Organism: Bison bison bison; assembly: GCF_000754665.1. Classification (NCBI taxonomy): domain Eukaryota; kingdom Metazoa; phylum Chordata; class Mammalia; order Artiodactyla; family Bovidae; genus Bison; species Bison bison. Next base: position 8,181,178 of record NW_011494943.1, read on the forward strand.
TGGTTGAGATTTTGCTTTCACAAGAGCAGTTGGGTCATATGTCCCTTAAACACCATGTGCAGCGTCTGCCCTGGGGCAGAGGGTGAAAGGACAAGCCCAGGGGAAGGTGGCCCTGGGGAGGAAGGCAAGACTGGGTCCGAAGGCTGTCCCCTACGGGACCGAGAGCACTTCCTCCACCCCATTCCCTAGACTAGGTGGCTCCTGCAGCTGGGGAGCCTTCTGCCACGGGATGGAGGCCCAGAGTCCCAGGTCTGGGCTAGCAGGCCTCACGTAGAGGATCTCATGGATGGAATAAGGTTCCATTCACACCAGCTCTGCTGCTGTGGGCTCCTGAAAGAGCAGACCTCTTACCTGGTCACAGGTATGTAGAGCTGTCAGCAACATGAGGGCCCCAGTACTAGGCATGTATAGGTCTCCAAATTTTGTGTTAATCAACTTTGATTTCAGAAACCTGGAAGCAAAAAGAAGTGTCAAAACTCAGACTCCAGAGGACTTCTTTGGTGGTCCAGTGGACATGGGTTCAATCCCTGGTCCAGGAAGATCCTACATGCTGAGGAGCAACTAAGCCCGTGTGCCTAGAGCCCGCACTCTGGAGAGGCCACCAAAATGAGAAGCCTGCACCCCACAGCGAAGAGCAGACCTTGTTCGCCACAACTAGAGAAAGCCTGTGCAGTAAAGAAAACCCAGGGCAGCCAAAAAACCCCAGGACTTTTGGTCTTGCACATTTGCTTGAGGGTTGTGCCATTACACCAACTCAGGCAGGTTGGGAAACGGCAAAATTTTCTGGCCCTTCTGCCCTCACCCATCTGCCATTTGGAGAAAGATGAATTATACACAAAAATCTTTGGTTGAAATAACACCTTAGGTAACAAGCAGTGAGCAGGAGGAACAGGCCCTCCTGAAAAAACAGGTGAGACCCTTCCCTCTCTCCCTCTCTAGAAGCCTGAGTCCAGCCTAACTTGCTTTTCCTCTCTGCAACACCCTCCCGCACCACAACGTCTAGGGCATAGTTGGCGTAGTTATTTAACCTGACACCTAAATTTCACCTCCGGACTGGCCAAGCAGGAGCCACACATGAGGACAGAGTACACGTAGGTCCTGTGACTGGGCCACTAGTGAGATGGCGCACATGTGTGCAAGCACACGTACACGCTTTCAGACACCCAGATGGTCCCAAAGTGAGGCCGCAGTATGGTGACCACGAGCCTTGACCTCAGCCCTGGGTTCTCATCTAGGCCTTGCCAGGCAAACCACCCAGCTTCTCAGCCTGTTCTTCATCTGTTGAGTGGTCTTCAGCTTGCCTCCCAGACTCCCCTGCCACCCCTGGCCTGCTCTGGGTCTTGGGGTGCTAGCCTGGGGCTGCATGCAGTAGGTTTCCCAGCTGCAGCACTGTCACCACTTCAGGCTGGACAGATGTGCGTTGCAGGGGCTGCCCTGTGTCTTGTAGGTGGTTCAGCAGCATCCCCGGCCTCTGCCCACTAGGGGCACTCAGGTCGCCTAGTGACAACCAAAACTTCAGACAGGACGGTGGACCAGCCTCCTGCTGAGAACCACTGATGGGTGGGATGGGGGTGGAGATCTGCAGGCAGGGGTTCCCCAGGCTCCTCCCAGGGTCCTCCTGTGTTTGGGCCTGAACGCTGGCTTCCACTAGTCCCCATACAGCCCCACACTTACAGTCCCTCTATACCCAGCCTAAGCGTTGGTGAACGTTTTTGGTAAGTAAGCCTGTTGGGTTTCCTGTCTACCTTGACTGATAGAACATCACCTCCATCAATGTATTTAACCTGGTGGCTCAGTGGTAAAGAATCCACCTGCCAATAACAGAAGACGGGTTCAATCTGGGTTCAGAAGGTCCCCTGGAGAAGGAAGTGGTAACCAACTCCAGTATTCTTTGTGGGAGATGCCATGGACAGAGAAGCCTGGCGGGCTACCATCCATGGGGTCGCAAAGAATGGGACAGGACTGAGGAACTAAACAACAAGTAAATGAAGCAGTGTAAGTGCTGCGGGGCGGGGAGTAGGGGCGGCCACGGTGGTCCTCGGCACATGACCCAGCTTGGGGTTTCATCTTCAGGGGATAAAGCCAGTGCTGCCAGAGAAGGCAATGGTACCCCACTCCAGTACTCTTGCCTGGAAAATACCATGGACGGAGGAGCCTGGTGGGCTGCAGTGCATGGGGTCGCTAAAGAGTCAGAAGCGACTGAGCGACTTCACTTTCACTTTTCATTTTCATGCATTGGAGAAGGCAATGGCACCCCACTCCAGTGTTCTTGCCTGGAGAATCCCAGGGATGGTGGGCTGCCTTCTATGGGGTCGCCCAGAGTCGGACACAACTGAAGCGACTTAGCAGCAGCAGCAGCCTGTAGGTGTGGGGCGAATGGTGGGGGTGGGCAGGGGAGTTGCTCCCAGCACCATCCCTGCCCGCACCTACCTCTCTGTCAGGTAGCTGATGAAGTCTGGATGGAGTAGCCTGAATTTGCTGGCAGAGGAGTCCAGTCCAAAATAGGTCTGAGGCCTAGGACCCACGATAGAAGTGAACAGAGCGGCCCGAGGCGTCGTACGACGGGTTGTGGAGTGAGGAGAGGTGAAAGGCGCTGGGGCGGTGGCGGTGGATGGACCGGTAGGGGCGGGGCTGGGAGTAGTAGCGGGAGAAGGGGGTGTAGAAGGTGGCTGGGAGCACCGTGGGCACCACGTGCGGCTTCCCGCCCACCAGGACCTCGGTGGGCGGGGTGTAGGAGAGGGAGGAGGGGGGCGTGAACAGGGCGGGGGGAGACGGGTAGGAGCAGCTGACCCGGGGGAGGTGCGGAGGGGGCGGGAGGAGAGGGAGGTACGGGGAGTCGGGGGGCTTGCGCGGGCGGTCCCGGGCCCGGCAGGGGAAGGAGCAGGGGAAGCACTGGTTCTGCGGGAGGGGCGAAGTAGGAGGCTGGAAGAAGGGGGCCTCTTTCATGAAGCGGGGCACGTAGGGGGCGATGTAGGACGGGATGCCCCGGATGGGCCCAAGCCCGAGCCCGATGTAGGAGGCTGAGGGCGCGGGGCTGTGGGCGGGGGACTTGGCGCCGGGTATGGGGGGAGTTTGGGAAGAGTTTCGGGAGAGGGATTTCAAGCCAGATTGAGAGGGAGATTTGGAGGCAGGTGGAGTGGCATTTTGGGAAGACCCCCGAGGCTGGACATGAGGGCTGGGGGTCAGGGAGGAGGCCCGGGAAGAGGGCTGTGAGGCATTTGGGGTGGCAGGGTGAGAGGGGGCACGGGAAGACCCCCGGGTGGGGGACGGTGAAGGAGCTGAGCCGCCAGAGCTGGCATAGGGCTGCTGGTTGGTATGGTTGGATCTGGACTGGGAGGGGGACTGGGCAGGGGATGGATTAGGGGAATGGGAGGGGGAGCTCATTGGTGTTGGGGAGGCTTAATGTCCACCCGATGTCTTTGACCCAGCCCCCCCCAACCCCCAGGAGCCAGTCCCGTCTGGGTCGCAAAGCCCACCCCCAGGAGCCGCTGCCAGGCTATTGTTGGGTCATCAGCAGGTTGGGGCGGGGCACAGGGCGGGGCTGGCGTAGCCGGCCTGGCCCCCGAGGGCTTAACCCCTAAGGACGCCTCAGAAGGTGCTCTTTGAGGGTGGGTGAGATGTACCGGGGCCAGCCAGCGAGACAGGAGGGTCGGTCCTTGGCGGCCACAGGGGTTGGTGCAGATTTATGAGGACCCGACTCAGGGACAAGAAATTGTCTTCAGCACCACAGGGAGAAGGTTCAGATGAGGCCCGGACATGGTTCAAAAGAGCTGGACACGGGCCTGCTGCCCAGGAAGGTGGGGGAGGATAGACAGAGGGCCCTTTGTTCCCACTCTGCAGGACACTGGGCCCACGTCCCCTGCTCTCCCATTTCATGGGCAGTCTTGGGAGGGTGCCCGCCAAGGAGTGGCATGGGTCCTGGCCCTCACTCTTAGTCTCCAAACACAGTGCACTCAACGGGACAACAGGGACAGCTGTGGACAGGCCAGGTGGGTGGCTGGGCGGGTTATGGGGACCGCAGCTGAAGCTGAGGGGCCAGGCCTGCCGGCCCCCATTCCAAAAGGAGCCCCTTGAACCTGCAGCCCACCTGGTCAGGAGGGTCCCTGGGGACCAGCAGCATTACCTGGGCTTTCCCGAGGGTAGGAAAAAAAGAAGAGTTAACTCTTCTAATGCTCTGGTGGATTCTTGGGGCCTTTCTGGCCACCTTCAGCCACCTTTCCCATCTGACGGTGGACCCGGGAGCAGTACCGTGCCCTATTTCCCTGCTTGGCTGCTCACCTGTCTCCTTTATCGGTGCCCTCGGGGACAGGCACACCCAGGATGGCGGATCTCAGCATCAGGTAGTCACGGATGTCCGAGGGGATGAAGATATAGCGCAGGTACTGTCGGGGCAACAGAGAAGCAGCCCCGGTGGGGACAAGACCACGGGGACTTCCTGCTCCGAGTGGACCGCCCTCCGCCCGGTCTGGCCCCTGCCCGGGCAGGAGCCTCTCCTTTCTGAGTCTGTATTTTCCACTTTAGGGTGCCCTGTTCTTTCGGGTTCCACTGAGGGTTTCAGTGCTCAGACCCGCTGATACTCTTCCCTTCAAGGAGCCGTGCTCAACTGCCATTCCCTTGAGTGTGGGCTGGACTGAGGGACTAAGAATTTTTCTAATGGATACGAAAAAGTGGGAGTAAGGAAGCGTGTGTGACCCCCTTGGAGAGGGGTTCATAAAAGACACTGGAGGAGCTTCCTTGCTCTCTGGGATCACTCGCTCTGGGTCAAGCTAGCTACCCCATCGGGGAGGCAGTGTATTAGCCTGCAGAGGGGCCCACATGGTGAGGGCTGTGAGGGAGCCATCTTCACCCTGGCCCAGGCGGGCCTTCTGATGACCGCGGCCCCTGTCAAGCCTGACTGTGACTACTGGGAGACCCTGAGCCAAAACCACTCCGATGAGGGACTTCTCTGGTCCACTGGTTAAAACTCCACCTTCCAATGCAGGAGTGCAAGTTCAATCCCTCGTCAGCAAACTAGGGTCCCACATGCTGCTGGTGTGTGTATGCTTAGTTGCTCAGTCATGTCCAACTCTTTGCAACTCCGTTGGACTGTAGCCCGCCAGGCTCCTCTGGCCATGGGATTTCCCAGGCAAGAATACTGGAGTGGGTTGCCATTTCTTTCTCCAGGGGCTCTTTCCAACCCAGGGATTGAACCTGCATCTCCTGTGTCTCCTGAATTGCAAGTGGATTCTTTACTTGCTGAGTCATCTGGGAAGGGCATCCCTGATGGCCCAGACAGTAAAGAATCGGCCTGCAATGAGGGAGACCCAGCTTGGACTCTGGGTCAGGAAGATCCCTTGGAGAAGAGAAAGGCTACCCTCTGCAGTATTCTTGCCTGGAGAATTCCAAGGACAGAGGAGCCTGGTCGGGTACACCCCATGGGGTCGCAGAGAGTTGGACCACATGACTGAGCAACTAACACTTTCATGCTGCCAGAGGAGGCTAAAAAAAAAGAAGTGGACAAAATCACTCTACTGAGCTGCTCCCAAATTCCTGACTTATGAAAACGGCAAGATAAGCAGTACTTGTTGTTTACAGCTATGAGGTTTGGGGGTCATTCGTCATGCAGTTATGGAGAACTCATACAGGTTCTTCCCAGGTAGCACTAATGGCAAAGAATTCACCTACCAATGCAGGAGACATAAGAGATGGGAGTTTGATCCCTGGTTCAGGAAGATGCCCTGGAGGCGGGCATGGCAACCCACTCTAGTATTCTTGTTTGGAGAATCCCATGGACAGAGGAGCCTGGAGGGCTACAGTACATAGGGTTGCACAGAGTTGGACACAACTGAATCGACTTAGCACACATGCATACAGGTTCTGTGGCTACACCAGAAATGAAACTGTGCTATCTTGTTTCATCATGAGCTAAAAGAGGCCTCAGAGCATGGATGCTGTAGCTTGGACACCCCTGACGTCCCTGGTAAGAGGAGGAAGCTGCTGAAAACTCAAACCAGCCCTATCAAGCACCACAGCACCCTTATCTTGGGACCTCCCCGCTGCATGTGGTAGCCAGCCTGCTCTAGAAGGGGAAAGAAAGTGAAAGTTGCTCCAGTCTTGTCTGCCTCTTTATGACCCCATAGACTATGGGGTCCATGGAATTCTGAATTCTCCAGGCTGGAATACTGGAGTATTTCCTTTCTCCAGTGGATCTTCCTGACCAGGGAATCAAAGTGGGGTCTCCTGCATCACAGGTAGATTCTTTACCAACTGAGCTCTCAGGGAAGCCCTCTAGAAGGGGAAGCATGGTGTTAGAGCAGCTGGGTGTGGCTGAAAGAGCCTGGAGGCAGCAGACAGACTCAGGTTCCAGTTCTCAGGGGCTGCTGTGCTGAGTGTGTGTGGGGTTGGAATGGAGGAGACACTCAGCAAATACCCTCTGGCTGGCTGTGTGCTGCTGACCTCTGGGTCAGGGGGGTAGCAGGGGTTTGAGTCGGGCTCCACTGCCACTCTGCTGAACGAAGGGGCCCTGAGCCTTAGTGCCCTCACCAGTAAGAGGGGGCTGACGTGGCCTCTGTAAAGTGCCTGGCACTCCATAAGCCTTCAGTAAACATTAGTCATTCATGCTCCACTCCAGAGCTTTCCTGGTCCTGAGCTACAGGGCGCCCCATTACACAGGCCCTAGATCCTGGCGTACAACCTGTCCATCCGCTGGGCTGGGGCGTGGGAACCCCGTGGCCTGCCCTGTGGTGCGTTGGGGGGCGGACAGGAAACAACGGTGCTGGCTGTCAGGGACCATGGTGCCCATGGGAGCCTTACCTGTCCCTGCGGCACAGAGGTGAAGCCCACGTTCGAGTAGGAGATGAGGGAGTTCTTCATTGTGTTCACAGTAAAACCGTAGAAGGAGATCTTGGTGCCCACGTCATTCTCGAAGCCTTTGATCACCGCACCGTTGAGTCTGGTCCAAACAGAGGCTCATCAGCCTGCTTGTGGCTACACGGTACTGCATGTTGACTTCCATCCCCAGGCTTCTGGCACTCCCTCTACCCACGGCAGCCCCAGTGCCCAGTCGCCAGCCCCATCCTGAAGCCGGGCACCTGAAGGATGCCCTGTGAAATGGGCGAAGCCAGCCCTGGCAGCTCCTTCCTCCTGGGTCCCCTGGGTTGACCACAGCCTCGTGCGTCTTCAGGGTCTGTCTGCCTAACGCCCTTGTCCACGCCTGTCCGCCCGTCACAACTGCTGAGCTGCCTGAGGCCGCTACTGCTCCATTAGCCCACGCCCTCACCTACGATGCTCCCCCCGGGGGGCTGGCTGGGGACCAGCTCTCCACCCAGCTCCTCTCCTGCTTCCTCCCTGGCCCCTAGCCCACATACCTGAACACGTAGTCATGGGCATCGATGTTCTGACCCTGGAGGGAGCCGTTCAGAATGCCTCCGTTACCCACCACGGCACACCGGATGCAGCCAGGAAGCAGCTCCTGGGAGACGGCGAACAGCCTGGTGCTCTCTGAGCCGTTCAGGAGGCTGAGGGTGGAGGTGATGGCTGTGGGACAAGGTGGAGTGCTGTGAGGGGCACTGGGGCCTTCCCGAGAATTCCTGGCACCCGCACCTGCCTGAGACCTGACACCAGGCCCCTCTCAAGAGGCACAGAAGGTGGAGGACAGGGAAACGTCCGTGGGAGCAGGACGCCTGCAAAGAGGGTGGTGGGGCGGGAGGGTTGGCTGTGGCCCCAGTTATCTTGAGAACTCAGATAACCAGTCCTCCCAAGACTTTGCTTATTCCAAAAGGAAATAATTTGGGGCCTTCGGGGGTAGGGTGAGGGGCCGACTTAAAGTGGAAGGGGCTCTGGGTGGTCTCTCCCAAAAGCAGCCATCATTGGGCTGTTTGAGGGCTCACAACTGCTATCCTCAGCCACCTTTGCACACTGGCCATCTTTCATGCCAGGCCCCAGGAGGGCAAGAGCCACTGGTAGAGGGGTCGGGTGGGGCAGTAGCCAGGCCCCTCTCCTTGACCCTTGTAGAGGGTGCTTGTAGAGGCAGGGAGTCTCACAGCAGTGGAGGTGAGCCTTGAAGCCTGCCTGGGAGGAAGTGAGGAGAAAGGGGCACCGTGGCCCCAAAGCAGGAGGAATGGACTATTTAGGGCCAGAGGGCTGCAGGTTACCTTGGTGGGAGAGCCCCTGCCAGCCGTAGGGGGCTTTGTGCTGGCTCAGGCTGTCCCAGAGCTGCGGGGTGAAGAGGTCCCCCGACAGCAGCACTGGAGTGGAGAGGTTAAACAGATTCCGGAAGCGAGGGTGCCGCTGAACGGCAAGAGAAAGTGGATGTCGACAGAGCAGGTTCTGTGGGTGACAAGATAAGAGGGCTGTTTCTTTTTTTAATTTACTTATTTGGCCGCCTTGGGTCTTAGTTGCATCACGTAGGATCTTCGTGGTCAGGCCTCTCTAGGTGTGGCATGAGAGCTCTCCAGTGGCACTGTGGGCCTAGCTGCCCTGAGGTATGTGGGAATCCCACTTGCCCAGCCAGGAATGGAACCCACGTGCCCTACACTGCCAGGCGGATTCTTAACCACTGGACCCCAGTGTTAGTTGCTCAGTTCTGTCCCACTCTTTGTGACCCCATGGATTGTAGCCTGCCAGGCTCCTCTATCCATGGGATTCTCCAGGCAAGAATACTGGAGTGGTTGCCATTTCCTTCTCCTGGGTGGGATCTTCCCACACCCAGGGATCAAACTCACCAGGGAAGCCCAAGGACCCCCAGGGAAGTCCCCGAGGGCTGTTCTAGAAGGTAGGGTGGGTAGGAACCTTCCAAGGAGCCCGCATACCCCACAAGAGGGCTGGGAGGGAAGTGCTGCCCTTCCCCTCTCCAGCCTTGGGCCACCCCCTAGATGTGCCAGCCAAGCTGGCCTGTACGCAGTGGCCTGGTAGGGGTCAGAGAGCTTTCTGGATTTACCCTGCCCAGCCCTTCTCCCTGGATGCCACGTCTCTGGGGCCTGACGGCTCTGGCCTACTACTTTACCTCACACTTGGGGGGAACTTGAGGGCACTTTCCCACAAATGGGTAAGAGCTGCCTGCCCTGTATTGGAGGAGGTCCACCCCAGGCCTTGGACTCCATCAGCCTGGGTCCAAACCCTTGCCCTGGCCGTCCTTGCTGCAGTAGGGTTCACATGGAAAGGGCTACTGGGAAGATCTGTGATGTCTTTGACCAGCCGGTGCCTATCTTGAGTTGAATAATGTCCCCTCTCCCAATTCATGTCTGCCCCAAACCTCAGAATGTGACCTTATTTGGAAAGAGGGTCTTTGCAGATGTAATCAGTCAGGTGAGATTATACCGTAAGGTGGCTCAGCAGTAAAGGATCTGCCTGCAATGCAAAAAGGTGAAGGAGACGCGGGTTTGATCCTTGTGTTGGGAAGATCCCCTGGAGGAGGGCTAGGCAACACACTCCAGCCTGGAGAATCCCATGGACAGAGGAACCTGGTTGGCTACAGTCCATAGGGTTGCAAAGCGTCAGACACGACTGAAGTGACTGAGCCACACACATAAATGGAGTATAACTTCTAATGTACTAAGTGGGCCCTAAATTCAATGACTGGTATCCTTATAAGAAGGCATGTGCTAGGCTTCCCGTGGTGGCTCAGGGGTAAAGAATCCACCTGCCAGTGCAGGAGACATGGATTCGATCCCCTGATCCGGGAAGATCCCACATGCCGTGGAGCAATGAAGTCTGTGCTCCACAACTATTGTGCCTGTGCTCTAGAGCCCGGCAGCCGCAACTACGGAGCCCATGGGCCGCAGTGGCTGAAGTGTGTACGCCCTAGAGTCTGTGTTCTGCCTCAAAAGAAGCCACCGCAATGAGAAGCCCGTGCACCGCAGCTAGAGAGTGGCCCTCGCTCACCACCACTAGAGGAGGGCCCATGCAGCAACGAAGACGCCGCACGGCCAAAAATAAATAAACAAAAATAAAATCATACAAAGAAGGCACGTGCTGATGGCGGGGGTCGGGGGCAGAGAGTGAGTGATGAAGCTGCAAGCCAGGGGACAGCTAGAGCCCCCATAAGCTGGAAGAGGCCAGGAGAGATTCTTCCCTGGAGACTTCAGAGGGCGGCTGGCCCTGCTGGATACCTGACTTCAGACTTCTGGCCTCTAGAACTGTGAGAGACTCCATTTCTCTTGTTTTAAGGCTCCCAAGTTGGTGGTCATTGGTGCCAGCAGCAAAGGAAGCCTTGCAGGGGCCTCCGCACGCAGGGGCCTCCGCACCCAGCGGCCTTGAAGGAGAGCACGCGTACCAGACAGGCCCCAGCCCCCCTCTACCCCCAGACCCCCGTGTTAGATTCCTGAGCAGCCCCGGTCTGGTCAGGGCTATTCTTCCACTGAAGGGGGTCTTGGTTAAGACGTTGGTTTCATCAAAGGACAACGTGGGAAAGAGTACAGTCATTTCTGCTGTTATGTGACATACGAATGCCTAAAAACCATCGTGCAGAACCGCAACCCAAACCACAGGGCTTTCGGGAAAAGGGACTATGAGCAGCAGAAACTCAAAAAACTTGATCAGTGATGCATAAAATGAAGATAGAAGCAGTTTTACACACATTCACTGGTTAGGAAACATCTAGAAAAGTGAAAATGTTAGTCGCTCAGTTGTGTCCTACTCTTTGCAACCCCATGGACTGTAGCCCACCAGGCTCCTCTGTCCAGGGGATTCTCCAGGCAAGAATACTGGAGTGGGTAGCCATTACCTTCTCCAGGGGATCTTCCCGACCCAGGGACCAAACCCAGGTCTCCTGCATTGCAGTCAGATTCTTTACTGTCTGAGTCACCAGAGAAGCCCAAGAAATATATAAATAGTTCTCAAAATATGGCACTTGACCTTGGAAAAGAACTGACACATTCTTGGGGATGTGGGCTTCGGAAGAGTGGCAGTTTGGGAGTTATCGTGAAGTGGTGGGAAGCCGGTTATTAAACATGCGATGAAGCAGATGGCTGTCTGAAGTGTGCATGTGCGTGCCTTTTGGGTATTCCTACATGATTCCCTTTGGTGCAGTATGGTTTTCTGCATTTACCAGTGTTCTGGCTGACAAAATCACTGATAAACACACACGAAATTTGGGTTCTGCTCAACTTGTTTTACTCCCACAGCAATCTTTATGGACCAAATTCATGCTTTAAAAGCAAGCATTAAGCTGAACTGACTACATCAGTCTCACTCCTCTTCAGTTCATCATAGGGGTGTTTTCCAGGGTCTCCTTTACAAGGCTCCAAGAGAAAAATCTTCAGGTCTCCATATCCAGAAAGGCGCACTTTGCTTGGGCAGCTGGCTTGCTTTTATCTCATGGACAGGGTGGCAAGCTTTCCTTCTTTGCTGTTGTCACAGGGAAGCTCAGAGCCCATCTCTGACACCCTCTGGCATATTTTTCACGCACTTATCTGACATTGTCTAACTTTCTTACCTTTATTTTTCCTTTACCTACTTCTTCATTTTTTTTCCCCCATGTCATATATATCCAAAAGACAAAAGCTCAAATCTTTTTGTTTTTAAACCAGGTGAGGAAATATGTCAATTAGCATCAAGTAGGAGAAGGCAATGGCACCCCACTCCCGTACTCTTGCCTGGAAAATCCCATGGACGGAGGAGCCTGGAAGGTTGAAGTCCATAGGGTCGCTGAGGGTCGGACACGACTGAGCGACTTCACTGTCACTTTTCACTTTCCTGCTTTGGAGAAGGAAATGGCAACCCACTCCAGTGTTCTTGCCTGGAGAATCCCAGGGATGGGGGAGCCTGGTGGGCTGCTGTCTATGAGATCGCACAGAGTCTGACACGACTGAAGCGACTTAGCAGCAGCAGCTCAAGGTGAAAGGACTTTAGGAAAAGTAAAGATGACCTGGCCAAGTGCTTTAAGACGCTTGAAGACTTTCTTTAGCCAGTCCGCCAAGTGTCCACCTGATCTCTGTTCTTGGGGTGGGGGGTGGGGTCTCCATCACCTGCCGAGGGGAGCTCGCTCTGCCACTTACAGCTTTGCAGTTACTCAGTCTTGCATGTGGTGAGATCTTGCCCCCATGAGACCTCAGTTAACAAGTTCCAGTGTCTTGGGCATGAAAAACAACTCTTAAACCGGGACCAGGCCAGAACTACATAGTCATCATCCCGCTTGACTGCAGCCTGCACAGAGGGTGAGGGCATGTTGCTCGGGAGTTCAGACCCAGCCCGGGGGTCCAAGAGAGGCCTGAATCCCTGTGCCACCTCTTTTCCATGGGTAACCTGAGCAGGGTATCTCTGTGCCTCATTTTACTGCAAAAGCTGCCTCCCGACCTTGCCGACAGGTGTAAGTGAGAGAACGCAGGTAAAGTGCTTGAGATGGCCTGTAAGGCCACAGTCACTGTGCTCTGTGACAGAGCAGAGAGGCCCCTGGGCTTGGGTTTACTTCATGGTAAACAGTTTACAGGGCTTCTCAGGTGGTGCTAGTGGTAAAGAACTCACCTGCCAATGCAGGAGACGTAAGAGATGCGGGTTCGATCCCTGGGTGGGCAAGATCTCCTGGAGGAGGGCATGGCGACCCACTCCAGTATTCTTGCCTGGAGAATCCCATGGACAGAGGGCTACAGCCCATAGGGTTGCAAACAGTCGGACACGACTGAAGTGACTTAGCACGCATGCATGCTAACAGTTTAAATGTGAGTTTTACAGTAAAAAGACATTTTGAGGTGTAGAATGTAAAAGTCAGAGAACTTTTAAAGATAAATCAAGATTTGCAAGAACTTTTCTGCTGGTTATACCCCAGGGAGTAAAGATGGAGCCATGTTTCTTTGCTGTTGGGGTGCAGGGACCTCAGTGGTCAGGTCTAAAGAGCGCTGGCTGGCCCCTCAGTTCTGTGCTCCATTCTCTGGGTGCGGAGGGGGATGTAGCCGGGGTGGGAGGAGAGGAGGGAGGGGGGTTTCCAGAGAGCTCCCGCCCAGTAGGCTCGTAAGAATGGTATCATTCCCATTTTTCTTTCCCCTTGTACCCCGCCACAGGGTAGCCCGCCACTGTACCTTTCGTGTCCTAGAATTCGGTGCCTTGGGTCCAAAGAAAGCTTGAGATGACGACGTGGTGTTCCTGGGGGAGAAGGCGGAAGTAAAGCCGGGGTCTGACCTGCCCCCGGAGCGTGCTCATCTGGTAACTCTGGAGGCTGATCGTCCATCAGGGTCTGATTTTTTTATTTTTTCCCCTATGCTCTGATTCTTGCTCATCTCTTTCTCTTTGGGCACAAAATATTATCACCTTATTATGTTCTGCCTAGCCCCTTGGCAAGTGGCTGAAATGTGGAATGTATGGGAACAGCGAGATGGTGGTTAAGACATGAAAATATAAAATAGGAAAGATTGCCAGCGGCCTGGGCTCGTGACCATCTAAGCGGTCTCCCTGTTAAGGCCCGCAAAACAGGTGTTAGATCCCGGGTGCCCTGGGCCCCCTTCACCTGGCGAAAGGGGTGGGGCCAAAGCCCGACACCGTGGGTTTGGGTTCCAGGATCTCTGGAAGCCACTGAACTTCTCAGAAGCTCAGTGTCTGTGTCTGTTCAGCAGGGATGATCATGCAGGTATGCAGATGGTCAGATTGAGACAGGCTGGGGCCTGGGACCCTTTGCTGCAGTGCTTGCACTTGGACAAACGTCTCCTTGAGCAACAAAATGCAAAATAAACTACAAGGGACTAAAAGTAGCTGAGTACATGCGGCGGCTGGGGCAAATTATGAACAAGAGGGATACAGAAAGACCAAAATCTGAGCAGAAGCAGGTGTGCACATTGACCTGGCACGTGGCACCACTAAGGGGGTGGGCGGGCCACCTAAGCCACCTCTCTGGCCTGACCCCCTGGACCCACCCCTACTGTCATCCTGTAGAAGGAACCAACTCACCGAGCCCCGCCCCACCCCCAGGGAGCAAGCAAGAAAAATTGGCATTGGGTTTCCTTCCCGTTGCCGCCCGCAGGGGCCCCAGTAAAGCCCTGCCTGCATTCTTGTCGGGAGCCTTCAAACAGAGTCTGTGTTATCTTATGTAAGAAGTGTCTTCTAAATATTAGCTATTGTTACCTAAAGGGCAAAGGGAAGGGACCCTGTGACAGCCTCAACGACACTGACCCTTCTGGAGGGAGGTAAGGGTCTAGGTTACTGCCCTACACCCACCTGCTAGGTGCTAGGTGGTCCCTGCACCAATGTGTGTGTGTGTGTGTGTGTGTGTGTGTGGCGCACACGCGCTTAGTTGTGTCTGACTCTTTGCGGCCCTATGGACTGTATGTAGCATATCAGGCTCCTCTGTCCATGGGATTTTCCAGGCAAGAATACTGGAGTGGGTTGCCATTTCCTTCTCCAGGGGATCTTCCTGACCCAGGAATCAAACCCGCAGCTCCTACAATAGCAGTAACTTTCTTTACCACTGAGCCACCTGGGCAGAGGGCAAACAGGAAGGAACAGGAGCCCCTATCCATTCAAGAGGGTAGTCAGGCTATTCCCAGACTCCTCCCACCTCCCCTACAACCCCGAGGGAGCAGGTGGGGAGGATCTGAGGTCAGCAGTTTCGAAGGAAACAAAGGCTTCCAGTGACTTGCTTCTAGGCACCAAGACCGTTTGAGCCACAAGGGCATCTGGACCCACCTGCCTTCAGGGTTTGTGAAAGACTTTGGAAGAGCAGGCCAGAAAAAGCAGGGCGATCCTATCCTCCACTCAACCCAGATCAGCCAACCACAAAACCCTGTAGCTCCTCTCAGAGGAGGAACTGGCACCGTGGTGCTCAGCGCAGGTGGCCTTCAGGAACCCCAAGGAACTTTTGAAAAACACCAGAATTCTGATCGGTTGGTTCTGGGTCTCCAGTGATTCAACCCCCCTCCCCCCACTGTCATCCCTTCCTCCCCAGTGATTCTAACATGCCAGCCAGGCTTGGAATCTGACAGAGGAACTGCTGAATGGGTGGAATAGAAACAGGAGGGAGCCCTGAATCGCTCGGGTCTCAGGAAGGCCAGCTCCTCTCCAGAGCAACCCTTCTGCTCAAGAGACTCCCCCGACACCCCCCACCCCGGGAATCCAAAGGCTTTTAGACACCACCGTGGGAATAAGGCTTCTCCAAAGGCTCAGCGGTAAATGCAGGAGACAATGGGTTTGGTCAGGAAGATCCCCTGGAGGAGGAAATGGCAACCCACTCTAAAACAAGTCTAGAAATCCCAAGCCCAGGAACTACTGATTGGACCGATTCCACCCTCTAACCTGCAAGGAGAGCCTCATCTCCCATCTCCGGTGTGCCAGGCCTGGTCCCAGCACTCGGCTTCCCCTGGACTCCCCACCGTAGCCCGGGAGGGCTGCTTTTGATCCCCAGGTGAGGGAGGGTTACATAGCTTGCTCGCCCTGCTCAGATTTCCATCCCACCTGCCCCTCTGCTTGTCCAGCTCCTAATGAGGCTGAGTCTGGACCTGGCCCCTGGGGTTTAGCTAAAATGCAAACATCACCAAAACATCAAGGATATGGACAAGTCGTACTAGATTTTTAAAACATGAAAGGTCTTTTAAAAAAGCTTTGTTGAGGTATAATGGATGTTCAGTCAACCTCATATTTATAGTGGTATTAGTTACTTTTGAAGGATGTTCAAATAAATGTGTTTCAAAACATCTTTACAGAAAACTGATACGGATCTCCTTTCTTAATACCCTCAGTTCTTTTCAGTCCTTTTCCTTATGCAATGTCTGACTCCAAGGAGGCAAAGTTAACTTCAGGTGTTGCCAGCTAGAACACCTTTGTTTCTAAAGGGAGGGGACACATAATCAATGGCAAGCGTGTTTCATATTGTTTTGTAACACTGGGTGCCCTCTGACTTTGTTTCCTGAATGTTTTTGGTTTTGTGTTTTAGTCGCGAAGTCCTGTCTGAGTGTCTGACCCTTTTGCGACTCCATGGACTATAGCCTGCCAGGCTCCTCTGTCCTTGGGATCTCCCAGGCAAGGATACTGGAGTGGGTTGCCATTTCCTTCTCCAG
Source organism: Bison bison bison (assembly GCF_000754665.1). NCBI lineage: Eukaryota > Metazoa > Chordata > Mammalia > Artiodactyla > Bovidae > Bison > Bison bison. Next base: position 8,197,134 of record NW_011494943.1, read on the forward strand.
GGGATCTTCCTGACCCAGGGATTGAACCTGGGTCTCCTGCTTGGCAGGCAGATTCTCTACCACTGAGCCACCTGGAGAGCCCCATTCCTGAGAGCAGACACTAATTCTGACTTCATTCCCTTTAGTGAGGACTGTGTGGATCGAAAAGCACTGGGAAGGGAAAGCCAGGGCCCAGAGGCCTCTGCAGCAGACTGTAGGTACCCATGGGGCCTCACAAATCCAAACGCTGGGCACAGCTCGGTCCACCTTCCAGAAGTAAAGCTAAATCCCTTTTAAGGTTTCTTCAGTAACTGGAACCGTGACCTACCAAAGGCAGGCTCTCAGGTTTCTCCTCCTGGGGCACCAAATGAAAGGAAGGTGCCCAGGGTCAGGGAGAGGGAGCGGAGCGCAGCAGGAGCAGCTCAGGGAGGGAAACTTGGATGGAACCCAAGGTGGGCCGCAGTCCACCTCTTCACCGGATCGCGCCCGGACGGGGCTTATCAAAATAAACAACGGAACAGAGCGGGAGGAGAGAAGCGAGCCGGGCGCGGGGAGGGCAGGGACCACAGCGAGCCGGAGAGGCGCGACCTGCCGCCGCCGGGCTGAGGAGCCGCGCGCAACGCTGGATCTTGGAGACTTGGGTCCCCGCCCCCAAAGTAGAATCTGAGAAATGTGAGGTTAGCGAGGGACAATCCGTGGAAAGCCGGGACTGATTTTATCTGAATCCGATGTCCAAGCCAAAGTAGGACAGATGAAAGGGTTTCTAATTAGGGCTGGAGGGAAGTCAGCAGAAAGCTGTCGGGAGTGGATCTCCGGTGAGCAAGGGGCGAAGTTCCTCTTGGATACAGCAGCAGCTGTGGGACCCCCGGCAGCACGAGTTTAACTCCCGGGTGGAGGCTCTGGGTACAAAGGGCCGCAGCCCGAGTCCCCGCGTCCCCTGCACCCTCCGGACAGGTCCCGCGCGGCAGCTCCTACCTGGCTTCGGTTCGGGGCCCCAGGTGCAACTCCACCGCCGAGGAGTACAGGGCGACCAGGATCCCGGAGCAGACAGCCGCGAGCAGGAGCAGCGGCCAGAAGAGCCGGCCACGCTGGAGCCCCATGCAGCCTTGGCCCGAGGGCGTCCCGTGGGCAGCCGACCCGGGCGGAGAGGAGAGGCCCGGGTGCGCTGGGCTCGACTCCCGGAGTCGGCCGTCCGGCCCCGCCCGGCCCCGCCGCCCCTCCCCGCCCCGCCTTTCTTCCTCTGTCGGCTCCCGGCCTCCGGACGCCGCCGCACCCTTGGGGGCTGTGCGGCGGGTCCCGGAGGCGAGAGTGTCGCGCCGGCACCCAGAGCTGCCCGCGCCTCTCAGGCGCTACCCTCTGTCCTCCGGACTTGGACGGCCCAGCCCAGAGACGCCGCGAGCCGGTGTTGGGCAGGGCGCTTCCCGGTACCGTGAAGGGCGTGCGTGCGCGCGGTCCGGGGGTTCTGTGGGGCCGCGGGGCGCGGGGAGACGCCGCCACCTGCCGCCTGGGCCGCACACTGCGCCCTCGGGGGCCCCCTGGGCTCGCGGCTTCCTGGCACCCGAGGCCCGTGGGAGGGGCGGGGAGCATGCAGGGTTAAACCCCAACCGCTCAGACCCCGGCTGGAATTGGAGGGGGTGGGGCAGGGGGCCTGCCCGGGATGGGAAGGGCGGGAGAGCTGAGGTTGTCCGTCTCTCTCGTTTATTGACTGGCCAGAGCCCTCAGTTACAATGCGTCCCTGTTACAACCCCGGGGCAACCTGGACATCTCAGCAGCCCAGAGACACCTGAAAGGTGTAGCAGAGGCTCAGGTGTCATCAGGAAGGCCCGGGAAAGCCCGGGCTCCCGTGCACCGGAAGCAGAGCCTTTCCAGGGGTAAGCGGTAGATGAGACACTGTATTCTCCAGTGGACATCATCCTGGCCCCAGAAACCTGTGAAATACCCTAGACCCTGAACTGTCAACAAATGCGAGGATGACAGGCAACTGCAACTCACCCACCCCCAACCCCTCCCCAGTTCTCATGTAAAGGATAAGCCTGGGTGGAGCAACAGGTATCTGTCTAATTGCAAGGCTTACTGGGAAAACTTCGTGGAGCCTCTGCTCTCCGGCAGGAGCAAGTCCTTCAGACTCAGTTCACACTATTTAAAAAATGCTGCCCCTGGCTACCCTCCTGTCAGACCGACTTAAAATGATGATTTCAAGTCTTTTAATCTTTATGGTTTTCCATCCCCCAAATACCTGTCTCTGTTACTTATCCCTTGATCAGCACCTTCTCCCATTTCCTCAGGGGCTGATAAAACATCAGACCTCTCTCTAAGTTCCTAAGTCTCAAACCTACCCCCAGCCCCTTGTGGTCAGCCGGTAAAGAATTCACCTGCAACGCAGGAGACTGGGGTTTGATCCCCCGGTGGGGAAGATCCCCTGGAGGAGGACATGGCAACCCACTCCAGGACTTTTGCCAGGAGAATCCTATGGACAGAGGAGCGTGGAAGGCTACAGTCCATAGGGTCGTGAAGAGTCAGACACCACCGAAGTGACTTAACACGCACACAAGCACATCCGTATTAAGGATTTGGGTCCATCTCCAGTGCCTAAAAGACAAGTACCTCAAGACTTCCCTGGTGGTCCAGTGGCTAAGACCCTGAGCTTCCAATGTAGGGGGCCCAGGTTTGATCCCTGGTCAGGGAACTAGATACCACATACCACAACTAAAGGTCCCCTGTGCCACAACTAAAAAGATTCTGCATGCTGCCACTAAGATCCTGCACAGACCAATAAAGAAATATATACATATATTTTTAAAAGGTAATACCCCACCAAGACCAGAGCTTCCTATCCACCACATGGGGTTCTCTTTCCCGTCTGCAGCCTCCTGTGTCCTCGCCCCTCCACTGTCTGCCGGCACATCAGTTCTCTCCCTGAAGCTTTCTTTCCTTTCCAGCCAGGCCCCTGGGGGTCATTCATAATCTGAGAGCTACTCTCTCTGTGTTCCTGGCTTTCCGCCCAGCAGAACTCCGACCTGGATTCACACTCTGATCAGCCTGTGCAGTGTCCCCTCCCCCACGCTGCCCGCTTCCTGGCCTGGCTAGGAGCTGCTGACTGGGGACTGTTTCATTCCAGAGTAGAATGGTACCCATTGGGCATCAGCTGGGCTTGCTACAACCAGCCATTTCCCTGTCCTTGGTTAGCTCCAGCTTCCATCCTGCCCAACAGGGATTCCAAGATGTCACCTCAAGCCTCTTTTCTCCCTGCCTCCTTACCCCCTCCTCCGAGAGGGGAGCTTCAATTTCCCAGGCCCACAATTACAAAGGCACCTCCTGGCCAGAACGTGAAGGGTCTGAGGTTTACTCTGTGATCGGGCTAACAGGTCAGCCTGCTACAGTTTGATGGATGCCGGCAGAAGACGTGAGACTCTGGGGTCAGAGAGGAGTGACTTGATTCCTGGTGGCACAGTGAGCAACGTGAACTTCAAGATGGTGCCTCCTTGCTCTTCAGACCCCAGAAGGTGAGGCAGAGGGACCCAAAAGGGGCCACACAGCGGGTTTGCTGCACATACGGTGGGTTTGCCGCACAGCTGAGGAACCTTGAACAAGGGAAACCAGAATCTTTTCCAATGGGCTGCAAGCAAACCTGCCGTTGCCCTCGAGGCAGGCATTAAAAATTATACTGGAGGGACTTCCCTGGTGGTGCAGAAGTTAAGACTCCGATCTTCCAATGCAGGGGACGCGAGTTCAATCCCTGGTCAGGGAATGAAGATCTCACATGTTGCAGGGCACTGCCAAAAGACTTTTTTTTTTAAAGAGAGGAAAAAAAAACTTAGGCTGGAAGTAAGAAAATTTGTCTTCTGCTCCAGATGGGGGTCTTATCTTTGTCTTCTAAGACAGTTTGCTATATACCAACAATCTTGGAAAGATAGTCTGGGACAAAAGGCAGTTAGTGCTTCTGCTAATGTGTGCAGAAATGTGATTCACCCGGTGAGGGCTCCCAGCGTGTTAATGTCACGCCTCTTCACCTGCACCCACCCAAGCTCTCCTCCTGTAAAAGCCGGCCTCTCTGCTGTGTGCTCCCACCTCTTTGGGTTGCCCTTTGGCAGCCATCCCTTCCCCATCTACAGGGTCCTTGTCCCGGCCTATGCGTGTGTGCTCAGCTGCTCAGTTGTGTCCATCTCTTTTGTGACCCCATGGACTATAGCCCTCAGGCTGCTCTGTCCGTGGGATTTTCCAGGCAAGATTACTAGAGTGGGTTGCCGTTTCCTACTCCTGGGGATCTTCCCAACCCAGGGATCGAACCCTCGTCTCTTGTGTCTCCTGCATTGGCAGGTGGATTCTTTACCACTGTTGCCACCTAGGAAGCCCCCCTGGGCTATGAATATATCCCAAAGAGCTCATCCTAAAAAGCAAAACAAAGTCAAACAAAACCTCTGTTGAGCTGGCACCCTTCTTAACTACCCTTTCCTTCTCATCCTCATTCTTGTTGGGACAACCACACTGTGACCATTTCTCTCCGAATCTGGTTTCTTTACCTACCTCCCCACTGAAACTGTCCCATGGAGGCCACCAGGGCCTGCGTCGTTCCCAGCAGAACAATGGAGCAGACGTTTTCCTGTTCTAGTCCTGCTGTGTCTGCCTCTGAATCTGAATTCTGAAGAAAATTAAAAGTGTCATTTGCAGGACTCCTTTTAGGTGTTTGTTGAATCCAGCATCTGGCCACTCCCACAAGGTAGTTTCTGCTGACTGCCTTTTTCTGGTTTAACAGTCACGCTTTCTTGTGTGGACCTGAAACAAACAGATGGTCAGCTATTTCAACAGCAAAACTGGTTTTAGTTGACCTACTGTATAGCACAAGGAGCTGTTACTGCTCAGGGTTCTTGGCCTCTTTAATCAATAGAAACTGATCAGAAGCCAGATAAGAAATTCAGGCAAGGCTTTACTGGGGGCCAGAAGGAACTCTTGCTTGCTTGATCCCTGGGGAGGGGCAAGCTTGTTCCTTATATGGGGTGAGGATAGGGGTGTGTCCAGGGGGTGGGCTAGAGGGGTGGTGGCTTGGGTGGTGGTGTGTGCAGGGTTAGGGTTAGCCATCCTGTCTTTAAAAGTGACACTTGGGTTTTTTGGTCTCTTTGTATCGTTTGGGTCCAGAATTTGCCCCAACTGTGCATGCATGCAGTTGTTTTTATTTTTTTAATTTATTTTTTAATTGGAGGAAAATTGCTTTACAATGTTGTTCTAGTTTCTGCCATACAACAATGTGAATCAGTCATAATCATATATATACATTCTCTCCCTTTTGAGCCTCCCTGCCTTCCCCCTGTCTCAACCCTCTAGGTCATCACAGGGCACCAGGCTGGGCTCCTGTGTTATATAGTAACTTATCACTAGGTACCTATTTTACACATGTGCTCAGTCACTCAGTCGTGTCTGACTTGAGACCCCATGGACTGTAGTCTGCCTGGCTCCTCTGTCCGTGAAATTTCCCAGGCAAGAATACTGGAGTGGGTTGCCATTTCCTCCTCCAGGGAATCTTCCCCATCTGGGGATCAAACCCTTGTCTCCTCCGTCTCCTGCAGAGGCAGACAGGTTCTTTACCACTGAACTACCTGGGAAGCTCTCTTTATATTTTACACTTGATAGTGTATATATTGGAGAAGGCAATGGCACCCCACTCCAGTACTCTTGCCTGGAAAATCCCATGGACGGAGGAGCCTGGTAGGCGGCAGTCCATGGGGTCGCACAGAGTCGGACACGACTGAGCGATTTCACTTTCACTTTTCACTTTCATGCATTGGAGAAGGAAATGGCAACCCACTCCAGTGTTCTTGCCTGGAGAATCCCAGGGACGGGGAAGCCTGGTGGGCTGCTGTCTATAGAGTTGCACAGAGTCGGACACGACTGAAGTGACTTAGCAGCAGTGTATATATGTTACTGCTACTCTCTCAATTCGTCCTTCCCCTGCTGTGTCTAAAAGTCCTGCATCTGCATGCAGTTATTTTTAGTCCCATACAGATTCCTTTTTTGTATTTTGTAGCTGGAGGAAAGGTGTGTCCAGATACAAGTTATATATAAATATATTTATCTCCCCTGGTGGTCCAGTGGTTAGGACTCCGTGCTTCCATTGCATAGGGACCAGGTTTAACCCCTGGTCAGGGAACTAACATCCCTGCAAGCCACTTGGCACAGCCAAAAAAAAAAAAAGAAACATGGGGCTCAACAGAGAATTGGAATTTCTGGATCTATAATTAAGGACCATATGCAGGTCCCGCAGGGCAAGGGAAGGAGTAAACAAAGATTCCAAGGCTTTTCACTGGCTGAGTCCTTGCCAGGAAGAAAGCGGTATCTTTCTTCTTCCTGTTGGGCTCTGCTGCCCTTGCTGGGCATGAAAGCTTCCCCCTTCTGTCTCCTGACTCTATTTAACTGAGGTTTCTGTTTATTAGTTCTTTACGCCTGCTTATTTGCTTGTCTCATCTATTTTTGTTGGAAACTGGACATTTTAATTAGCGTTGTAGCAACTCTGGGTACGGGTCCCCCACCCTCACTCCCCCCAGGCTTGTTGTAACGCCCTTGTTTGTTTAGTGACTGGCTGGCTTATTTTAAAGAAGCCTCCCTCCTCACCCACCCCCTTCTCCCCACTTTGCAGATGAAGAAACTGAGAAGTGATCCGAGGTCACAGGGCTTTGAGACGTGTCACATTTCTTTCTTTTTTTTGTTGTTTGTTTTTTTTTTTGAGATCCCACATTTCACTTGGTCTTTTACCATTTTCTTTTCGTACTCCTTTTATCCCTTCATGTCTCACTACCCACAAAGTCCATGAATGCTCTTCTCAGAAAAGTCACAGTTTAGGGATGAGATCAGGCCTGGGGATCAAGAAATGGATGTCCACTCTTCTCTCATTAGCTAGGACCTACTAGAAGGGTTGTACTCCACACCTGCTTGGCCCACGGCCACCCTGCATGACATCCATCCACAGAGACAGGGCCTCCTAAGCGCTCCCAGATGACCTGGCCAGGGAAAGCCCCCCTCCACGACCCCTTGGGTTTTTCCTCCAAGAACCTCCCACCCATTCGGCCAGCGAAAGCCGAGTCTTCTCACCCACCACACCCTCCACTAGAATATCTTAGTTCACATCTCCTCCACCTCCTCACACTTCTGAAGACTTTTTTCTTTCCCACTGGTCTTTGTGGTCCCTGAAGTGTTAACCGCTGGTGCATAGGGAAGTGCAGTTTGGGGTCTGCCCACCGTCACCCTGGGTTAGCCGTGACTTGGGCCAGATCCTCTTCATTTCTTCTCCTGACCACATGCAGCTGTCAAGATGCGTTAATTGCCAGTTGATCTGTTGCTTTCAACAATGCCCTGGCACATAAATTGCTCTATAGACTCGGGCTCCTTTGAAGGAACAGCTCCTGAGGTTACTGTCTCCTGTTTCTCTCCCTGATTCTCTCCTGCAAACTAGCTGACTTGTGCATTAGCCTAATCTTCATGGAATCTACACTCTTCTTCCAGTTGCCTTTCAACACAGCCTCCTTTTTTTTTTGTAATATATATATATATATTTATATGCAGAGTACATCATGAGAAACGCTGGACTGGAAGAAACACAAGCTGGAATCAAGATTGCTGGGAGAAATATCAATAACCTCAGATATACAGATGACACCACCCTTATGGCAGAAAGTGAAGAGGAACTAAAAAGCCTTTTGATGAAAGTGAAAGTGGAGAGTGAAAAAGTTGGCTTAAAGCTCAACATTCAGAAAAGGAAGATCATGGCATCCGGTCCCATCACTTCATGGGAAATAGATGGGGAAACAGTGGAAACAGTGTCAGACTTTATTTTTCTGGGCTCCAAAATCACTGCAGATGGTGAATGCAGCCATGAGATTAAAAGACGCTTACTCCTTGGAAGGAAAGTTATGACCAACCTAGATAGCATATTCAAAAGCAGAGACATCACTTTGCCAACAAAGGTCCGTCTAGTCAAGGCTATGGTTTTTCCTGCAGTCATGTATGGATGTGAGAGTTGGACTGTGAAGAAGGCTGAGCGCCGAAGAATTGATGCTTTAGAACTGTGGTGTTGGAGAAGACTCTTGAGAGTCCCTTGGACTGCAAGGAGATCCAACCAGTGCATTCTGAAGGAGATCAGCCCTGGGATTTCTTTGGAAGGACTGATGCTAAAGCTGAAACTCCAGTACTTTGGCCACCTCGTGCGAAGAGTTGACTCATTGGAAAAGACTCTGATGCTGGAAGGGATTGGGGGCAGGAGGAGAAAGGGACGACAGAGGATGAGATGGCTGGATGGCATCACTGACTCGATGGACGTGAGTCTCAGTGAACTCCAGGAGTTGGTGATGGACAGGGAGGCCTGGCATGCTGCGATTCATGGGGTCACAAAGAGTCAGACACGACTGAGAAACTGATCTGATCTGATCTGATAAACTTATTTATTGTTTGTCCACACCAGGTCTTAGTTGGGGCATGTGGAATCTAGTTCCCTGACCAGGGATCGAACCTGGGCCCCCCTGCATTGGGACTACAGAGTCTTAGCCACTGGCCACCAGGGAAGTCCCAGCCTTCTGTTTTGAGAGCATCCTTAGGCTTGAACTTCTCCACTCTGTTGCAGATAAGGTCAATTCCTCTGGGAAGAGATTAGACCTGTCTGTTTTATAGTCTGCTTCTGTCCCTGGGCAGACTCTCTGAGCCTGGACTCCAGCTGTGGGTGGGGACAATGATGTATTTCTTTCTGAGTGATACCCCTGTGTAAAAGTTGACCAAGTGGCAGAAGAGAGGCCATAGCTTTGGGTCTTCTCTGCTTGCCTCTCCTGGAGTTAAACCACCACTTTATGAGCCGGGGCAGGGATGACCAAGGCCCCAGAATCCTCAGTGATATCACACCCAAAGTAGAGCCTCATACTCCATGAATGGGAGGGCTGAGCAGAAGAGAGTCCATAGCTTAGCCTCAGAAGCAGGTACCTAGGGCAGGATGAGAAATGTCAATGCATTAATCCTCCTAGAAAGAACCCTCTGACAGGGAGTTGATGGGAGAGTGAGCCCTGTGCACTTGGCTGTAACAATCTGGACTGGAGTTTTTGTTTCCACTGGGATGGGAGTAAGGAGGGAGAGAGAGAGAGAGAGAAAGAGCAATTCTGGCTCAAAGACTCTTATCAACTTTTGGTAGATTTTCTCCAATAGATGTTTCTGTATTTGCTGTATATTTTTAGGACCATTTCCAGATACTTCGAATGGTTATCTGTTAAAAAAATTTTTTTTCTTTTATTTATTTGGATGCTCCAGGTCTTAGTTGGGCGTGCAGGATCTTTAGCTGTAGCATGTGAAAGTCTTAGTTTTAACAGGTGGGATCTAGCTTCCTGACCAGGGATTGAACCTGGGCCCCTGCACTGGGAGTGTGGAGTCTTAGCCACTGGACCACCAGGGAAGTCCCAGTGGTTATTTTTTATACTTTTCACCAGTTCCACTGCAGAGTGGGTCTGTGGAATTTCTTGGGCTGTCATATTGGAAATTTATCCCCTGCAATGATTTTTAACTTAATGTTGGTTTTTCTGTTGGTTTGTTATTCTACAATTTTATTGTTTGAATCAGGGAAATTTGAATACAAACTGGATATTTGGTGAATCTAAGAAATTCTTAACTCTTTTAGGTGTAATAATATTACACCTAATATTTTAAAGAGTTTTTAAAGTCT
>NW_011494943.1:8206897-8212923 GCF_000754665.1 Bison bison bison
AAAACTTTAAAGTGTTTAAAGTCTTTAAAATATTGTTTTAAAGAGTTCTTACCTCTTGTAATGCATACTGAAATGTCTGCAGATAAAACAATAATGATGCATGAGATTTGCTTAAAATAGTTGAGTGTGGGCCCTAGTGGGAAGGGGATAAGGACTACAGATGAAACAAGATTGGCTAAGAGTTGACAATTTTCCTATTATGTTGTATTAGTACTTGTATTATTATTAATATGAGCTGCATGCTAGGAGTTCAGTGCACTATCCTTTCTACTCTTGTATATGTTTGAAATTTTCCATAATAAAATGTTAATTTTTTCTTTTGTCTACATGTGAAATATACTTCATTAGATATCTTAGAAATATGTCATTGAGTTGAATTAAAATCTTGACGAGTATATATACATACTTTTCGCCTAAGATTATGTTCTACAGAACTGAGAGATCAAACTTTGAGTGCTCTTCATTCTGAAACAACTTTTATAAGCATCTTTGTAAAAAATTTTTTTTAACTAAAATCAATTTATTTTTCAGTATCTGAAACGGCATGAATTTCAAGCAAGTTCCTAATCAAAATTTATCAGATGTTCTAATTATGTGCCAGAAGCTAGTTTTTGTTATTTCAATCAAAACCATTTTTAGATGATTAATTATTATTTTATGAAAAAAGCCATGATGAAAATTGTTCTAGTTTTAATTCAAGAATTTATAAGAAGAGAAATTTATGCACTGAATTGAAGCTGAGTAGAAACTGAGCTTGCAAAAAGAAAATACAGTTGATGACAAAATTTTGAATATCAGCAGGGATGTTCTGGGTCAGTCAGAACACGGATTAGCATTTGTGATTCAAACAATTAGTGCCTAATGCTTTTCAAGATGTAAAATGTTTCTTTTTCTACGTTTTTTTCTATAGACCTATTAATGGGAATTTTTTTTCAGTCCCTTGAAAAATGTCAACTTCTTGAGAAAACAAATGTTATTTTGTCAGAAATGAGAAACTCGTCTTAACAAGAGATAATTTGTCTGTTTGTCTGACAGTGCAGTTGATAACATTTTGCACAATTATAATTGGTCCTGGGAATAATAGGAAACAAAAATGTTAACATTATGAAACTCTAAAGTGATTTCATCATTAATCTCAATTGTGCTGCCGTAATACTGTATTTATTATAATGAATTAACTTTCCAAAATAAATCAGTGATTTTCTATTTTCCTGTCTATGGTGCTTAACACAGTTCACTATGGTTTTTTTTGTTGTTGTTGTTAGTTTGGAATGCAAATTGAATCCATGTGCTATCTTGTTTTTCAGAGAGGAGAGCCTTGTTTTTAAAAATAAGTTGTTTTTTAAAGATGTATTTATTAATATTTATTTGTCTGTGCCAGGCCTTGGTTGCAGCACGTGGGATCTTTAGTTATTAGTGGAATGGGGAGCTCTTAGTTGCATTATATGGAGTCTAGTTCCCTGACCAGGGATAGAACCTGGGTCTGTTGCATTGGCAGCTGGGAGTCTTAATCCCTGGATCACCAGGGACGTCCCTCTATTTACTATCCATTGACTTCCTGGATCCTAAATATTTTTCAAATCTGTGCTCATCTCCCCGCCCCTACTATAAGTGGACAATATTGGGTTACAACTGTTTTCTAATCACCAGTCTGCCTTCCATCTTGTCCTCTCAAATTCAACTTTTGCTCAGCTAGCTGCCCATGTGACTTAGATGGTGCTCTAAACATAACCTCTCTTCTGCTTAAAGATTTCAGAGATTCCACACTGTGCGTGTGTGCTTAAGTTGCTTCAGTCACGTCTGACTCTTTACAACCCTATGGACCGTAGTCCACCAGGGTCCTATGTCCATGGAATTCCCTAAGCAAGAATACTGGAGTGGGTTCCCATGTCCTCCTCCAGGGGATCTTCCTGACCCAGGGATCAAACCCATGTCTCTTATGTCTCCTGCATTGGCAGGCTGGTTCTTTACCACTAGCATCACCTGGGAAGCCCAGGTCCATATCACTGATAGTAATTTTTAAAGTGTGAGGATACTTTTTTCTACATATATATAGAAAAGCCCTGTCCTCTAGTTTGAGAAACATTGTGGTAGAAGTTAGTTAAAATACGACATTTCAGGAGATGGGTAAATAATCATCAATATAAGTGGGGCACTGAACCCATATGGCAATACTTACCAGCGTCCAGATGACCAGGAAGGCGTCTCTTAAACTTTTAAAAGAACAACAGTAAAATGAAAACCACTTAGACTAAACATTTCTCATAGGCTTCTGGATAAGGATGATAGGCTGAACACGTGCATTTATTTATATTCCCTCTTAAAAAACCACTACGATAGATAATAAAGGGATTTTTTGAAAGCGTAAACCCACAAAGTTGAGGGAGAGAGTTTTAGAGATCATAGCAACACAGTTCTGCAAATTGAAATCAGAAGGGTAAGAAGTAACTGATTTAACATCTCCAGATAGCTGCATATGAACTTTTAGTGGGGAGGCAACAACCAAACTAATTTATACTATAGAAGCTTCAAAGGGGTTAGGAATTTTTGGTATTATGTACCTCTATAATGAGGCTTGATAGAAATACGTTTAAGAAAATTCCTTTCCACACACTCTTCAACCACGTGCTGCCCTTCATTCTTGGCAAAAGACCAGAGGGTTGTTTTCCTCTAAGAGTTGAATAGAGTCTTGGTCTGGAGGCTACCAGGCACAGCGGAAGATACGGTACATTAGTGAAGCCAAGCAGATTCCCAAGTGGCACTCATGGTAAAGAACCCACCTGCAAGAGACGTAAGAGACGTGGGTTCGATCCCTGGGTCAGGAAAATACCCTGCAGGAGGATGGCAACCCACTCCAGTATTCTCGCCTGGAAAATCCCATGGAAAGAGCCTGGCGGGCTACAGTCTGTAGGGTCACAAAGAGTCAAACATGACTTAGCACACATGCATGCACATATTTTTAAAAATATTTATTTATTTCACCGGGCAGGCTCTTAGTTGTGGCACATGGAATATTTGATCTTCTTGCTGTGTATGGTATCTTTTAGCTGCAGAACGCAATTTCTTACTTGCAACATGTGAACTACTTAATTGCAGCACATGGAATCTAGTTCCCCAACCAGGGATTGAACCAGACTTCCTGCTAAGCTCAGAGTCTTAGTCACTGTGGTCATGCTTGTTGTTATTTAGTTGCTAAGTCATGTCTGACTCTTTCCTGCTACCATGGACTGTAGCCCCTCCAGGCTCCTCTGTCCGTGGGATTTCCCAGGCAACAATACTGGAGTGGGTTGCCATTTCTTTCTCCAGGGGATCTTCCAACCCAGGGATAGAACCTGCATCTCCTGCATTGGCAGGCAGGTTCTTTACCACCAGCAGCACCTGAGAAGCCCCGTTCTTCCCTGCGGCCCCTAGTCCCCACATCCCCCACTCTTTTCTGCCTGCCTGTGTGTTATTTTTAGCATTCTACTTTGATTTATCTATAAATCAAAATTTGGCCTTGCCACGTGCCTGGTCCAATCTTAGTTCCTCAACCGGGGATCAACCCATACCCCCTGCAGTGGAAGCGAGGAGTCCTACCCTCTGCACCACTAGGGAATTTCCTATCTATAGTGTTTCTGAGTATATCTCTTTGTGTAGTTCCATCTATTTGAGTTCATTAATTTCTCAGTAATGTTTCATAATTTTCAGTATAGATATGTGCGCATTTTCCCTTAGGATTTTTTCCTAGGAGTTTCGTGCCTTGGGATGTTATTGTAAATTACGCTGTTTTAAAAATTTTATTTCTTATTTGTTTGTTGCTGACATGCAGAAACACAAAGGTTTGTTGAAGTGACTTTGTATCTAGAAATGTTGCTGAATTCACTAATTATTTTTAGTAGTTTTTAGATTATCCTGGATTTTTTATGTGCACGATCATGTTGCTAGACAATAATGACTTTCTCATCTTTATGCATTTTATGCCTTTTTCTTGCTTATTGATATGGTTAGGATATCCAGTTTAGTGTTGAATAATAGTCAAGACAGCTGGCATCTTTATCTTTTTCTTAGTCTCGGGAGGAAACTTTTCAGCATTTTGCCACTCAGAATGATATTTGTTACTGACTTTATTTTTTAGCAGCTGTACTTTATCAGATTAAGGAAATTCCCCTCCATTCCCAGTTTGCTAAAAATTTTAAAAATCATAAATGGGTGTTGAATATTAGATTTTTTCAAATGCATTATTGAGATAACCCTATTAGGTCTCTCTTTTCAGTCTGTTAGTGTGAATTATATTGATTGCTTTTGCCATCCCATATTTTAAATTGAGGAATAACTCACATACATATATATGTATATACTGAAATACATAGATTTTTAAATTTTTTGTTTATGTTTAATTGGAGTGAAATGCATAGTTTTAGTATACAGTTCTGAAACTGCACATACTTCTGTAACCGACACCCCGTCAAAATACGGGCGTTTCCATCACCTTTCCAGTCAATCCGCCGTTGCCTCTAGACACAACCACTATTGTTTTCTTTCGATAAAAATGAGCTTTGATTGTTCTCCAGCTTCATAAAACTGGTCATGCAGTCTATGTTCTTCGTGATTGTGTGCTCTAGTGGCCTGGTCTCTTTTCTCGTATTTATTGTTCCACTGTGTGCATATACCACACATTATTTAACCATTCTCTTATTGATGGACATTCAGGTTTCCAGTTTCTAGCTATTATGAACTATGAGTAGATCTGCTATGAACATTGTTGTACAAACCCCTTTGTGTATATATTTTTATTTCTCTTGGGTCAATCTTTAGAGGTGGAATTGCTACATCATAAGGAAGGTGTCTATTTAGCCTTAGAAGAAAGAGCCTGACATTTCCAAAACAGGCTTGAATTTATCTATTTCTTTTTTCAGTTTTGTCGGTTCTTGTTTCATGTAGTTTGAAGCTCTGTTATTTGATATATGTGCTTTTACAATTGTTCTGTTTATTGATATGTTGACCATCTTATCATGATAAAATGTTCCTGTTTGTTTCTGAGATTATATTCCTTGTCCTGAGGTCTATCTTGTTTGGCATTAATATAGCCACTCTTGCTTTTTTATTGTAAATGTTTACATGGTTAACTTTTTTCTTTCTTAAATAATATATGACTGGTCTTGCTTTTTTTAAATTCAGCTTGTCAGTCTCTGTCTTTCAGAGTATTTAGTACATTTACATGCAATATAATTATTGATATGATTGGGCTTATACCCACAAGATCACTGAATGTTTTCTATTAGTTTCGTCTGTTCTTTGTTCTTTTTTTCTTTCGTATTTTATCTCTTCTATTGGCTTATTGGCTGTATTTCTTTGGGTTATTTTGAAAATAGCTGTTCTAAGGTTTATAATATTCACCTTTAGTTTATCATAATCTACTTTCAAATGACAGCATGCCATTTAACATATAATGTGGAAACTGTATACTTTCATTTCCCCTTCCTATCCTTTATATCAATATTATTGTACACTTTACTTCTACATGTGTTGAACACCTTACATTTCGTCACTGTTTTCTTTTCTCTGAATAATCAATCATCTTTCAAAAACATTGAAAATTAAATCGGTGTTTTATCATTTCCAGAGCTCTTCCTTTCTTCTTGTAGGTCTGAGTACCCACCGGGCATAATTTCCTTTTCTTTCAGGACTTCCTTTGACAGTTCTTCTAACACAGGTCTGCTCAGTTCAGTTCAGTTCAGCCCCTCAGTCGTGTCCGACTCTTCGTGACCCCATGAATTGGAGCACGCCAGGCATCCCTGTCCATCACCAGCTCCCAGAGTTTACTCACACTCATGTCCATCGAGTCAGTGATGCCATCCAGCCATCTCATTCTCTGTCATCCCCTTCTCCTCCTGTCCCCAATCCCTCCCAGCATCAGGGTCTTTTCCAATGAGTCAACTCTTCACATGAAGTGGCCAAAGTATTAGAGTTTCAGCTTTAGCATCAGTCCTTCCAATGAACACCCAGGGCTGATCTCCTTCAGAATGCACTGGTTGGATCTCCTTGCA
>NW_011494943.1:8213023-8216269 GCF_000754665.1 Bison bison bison
GTCCAAGGGGTTCTCAAGAGTCTTCTCCAACACCACAGTTCAAAAGCATCAATTCTTTGGCGCTCAGCCTTCTTCACAGTCCAACTCTCACATCCATACATGACCACTGGAAAAACCATAGCCTTGACTAGACGGACCTTTGTTGGCAAAGTAATGTCTCTGCTTTTGAATATGCTATCTAGGTTGGTCATAACTTTCCTTCCAGGGAGTAAGCGTTTTTTAATTTCATGGCTGCAGTCACCATCTGCTGGCCATGGCTTTTTGAGCTATGTGAGCTCTGGTTCATTCACCTCCCAGATTCTTAGTAGTTGTTCTTTTTCTGGTGGTTTCCCTTTGCCTGGCTTTGTGGACATTTGCCATATACTGGCTCAAATTAATATTCACCAATAGGCTCAGCTAATACCATGGGCTGAGGTATGCTTGAAATGGTGTGTGATTGTGGAATGAATGTATGTCTGTGTTTTAGTGTATATACACCAAGTGTATACTTCCTTTCCCTTTCTGTCTTATGACCTGTGTTTATTCTTTCCTATCTATCCAAATTTATATACAACTCAGAACAAAATATGTTCCCATTTATTTATACTCTAAATATCATAAGACAGCAACAAAATATCATAAAAGCTGATCAAAATACCATAAAGAATTTATAGTAATAATTTATATTCGTAGTTGGGAGGAATTCAAAGTCTTAATGTGCAGCCAAGTTCCTGGAGAAATGTAAATGTGTTTAAGTTGTTTTACTATCTGTAAACTTTGTGGTACTCAGACTTGTTTACTTGCTGTTTAATGTTCAGCACAAAGCAATGCACTAGAAAATTCTCACTTGGGTTGTAGATAGACTTCAATTTAGAGTTTATATTTCTGAATTGAAGAGATAAAGTCCAGTTCCCTTAGGAGCAGGGGTGGGACAAAGTCATTTCCTTTCCTTTGGTTTTCTTTGAACACTAGCCAGCCCTTGCATGCGTGTTCAGTCGTGTCTGACTCTTTGCGACCCCATGTGCTGTATAGTCCATGGAATTCTCCAGACCAGAATACTGGAGTGGATAGCCTTTCCCTTCTCCAGGGGATCTTCCCAACCCAGGGATCGAACCCAGGGTAAATAAAATAATAAAGTCTTGGCAATTCCTTGGTGGTCCAGTGGTTAGAACTTGGTGCTTTCACTGCCATGGGCCTAGATCAAAAAATAAAATTTAAAAAAAGTATTAAAACACACACACACAAACCAAATCTACTGGACTAATCCTGAGTGGAAGGACTTCCCTGGTGGTCCAGTGGCTAAGACTCCACACTCGCAGTGCAAGGGGCCCAGGTTCCATCACTGGTCAGGGAACTAGATCCCACATGCTGCAACTGAGTTTTCGTGTCGATACTAAAGATCCCACATGCCACCATGAAGACCCAGTGTGGCCAAATAAATATTTAAAAAAACACTGGGTGGGAAAGCAACAAAGTCCATATGCAATGGAAATTTGCCATGTCTATCTAGAATCCAAACACGTGATTATTTTGCAGTTGCCAAGTAAACAGAGAGAAGGATCTCCTTCCTACCATGGGAGCTGAAGGACAGCCAGCCCTCTCCGGCTGGCAACCAAGCACAGCTTGAGGGGCTGCAGCTCCCTGTCACTCTACCTCGATGCTCTTCCTGGGCCGATTGGGAGATGCAGGGATAAATGGAGATGTCTTATAAGTGATGAAGAAATTTACACCATGATCTCTTGTACATGATCAAAGCCCAGTGGAGTTCTGGCAAATAGCTGGTGAGAGCGACACAGGGGTGTTGTCCGCAGTGGACGGTTCCAGGGGCAAGATCGAGCTTGGATACAGGCTCAGCTGCCTGGTCACATGAGCACCTATTTGGTTTCACTTCATACCTTATGAGAGCACTGAGCTCTGGGCTCAAAAACAGGATGTAATTGAAATCATGTGTGGGTGTGCACGCCTACATGTACACAGGGGTGTGTGTGAGGGCAGTGCTAACCAGTGGCCTTCAGCCAGTGCCCAGAACTGCACAGACCGGCCCCACCCTCCATCCGCTCTGGCTCAGTCCTCACCGGGAGCCCATATGCCTGCACTTTCCTACACAGCTTTGCCTGCACAAGACCAGGCAAGCGCTTCTCGTCCCTGCCGGGCCCTGGCGACAGTCGCCCACTGCACCGAAACAAATCAAGTCCTCACCTGCCTCCTTCCCCAGGGAACTCTAGAGTTCAGATGTTCATGCCAAGCCCTGCCTGCTGGCCTCCGTGGCTGCTGTAGTTGGGGAGAGAAGAGGGTAGGGATGTGTCCTCTAGCCACCATCCCCCTCAAAGCCCTGGGCTTGACCCCCTGGGATTAGTTAGACAAGGAAGGAGAGAGGGATGTCAAGATAGAATATGGTAGGAGGTAGAATATCTGCTTCCAGATACCTCCGAGGCAGAACCTCAAAAGGCAGGAGAGTGGGATGCTCAAGAGAGTACATCGCAATCCACAATTTCAGTGCCTTTTTTTTTAACTTATTGGTTTATTTTTGGCCATGCTGGGTCTTCATTGCTGCAGGGGCTTTTCTCTAGCTGTGGGGACGACGCTCAAGTTGTGGCGGCAGGTCTCTCATTGCAGTGGCTTCCCTTGTTGCAGCTCCCGGGCTCTAGAGCAGAGGCTCAATAGTGGTGTGCACAGGCTTAGTTGCCCTGCAGCCTGTAGGAGTTTCCAGGACCAGGGATCGAACCTGTGTCTCCTGCACTGGCAGGCGGATTCTTTACCGGTGGGCCACCAGGGAAAACCCTCAGGTGTACTGCTGACTGACTGTGAGCTGGGACAAATTCTTCAAGCTCGCTACACCCCGGTTTCCTCATCTGTAACAACTTCATAAGAACGGCCACATTTATCAAGCTTTGAAACATATACATCAGTTCAGTTCAGTTGCTCAGTCGTGTCCGACTCTTTGCGACCCCGTGAATCGCAGGACGTCAGGCCTCCCTGTCCATCACCAACTCCCGGAGTTCACCCAGACTCACGTCCATCGAGTTAGTGATGCCATCCAGCCATCTCATCCTCTGTTGTCCCCTTCTCCTCCTGCCCCCAATCCCTCCCAGAATCAGAGTCTTTTCCAATGAGTCAACTCTTCGCATTAGGTGGCCAAAGTACTGGAGCTTCAGCTTTAGCATCAGTCCTTCCAAAGAAATCCCAGGGCTGATCTCCTTCAGAATGGACTGGTTGGATCTCCTTGCAGTCCAAGGGACTCTCAAGAGTCTTCTCCAACACCAGTTC
>NW_011494943.1:8216574-8217761 GCF_000754665.1 Bison bison bison
TCCCCATCTATTTCCCATGAAGTGATGGGACTGGATGCCATGATCTTCGTTTTCTGAATGTTGAGCTTTAAGCCAACTTTTTCACTCTCCACTTTCACTTTCATCAAGAGGCTTTTTAGTTCCTCTTCGCTTTCTGCCATAAGGGTGGTGTCATCTGCATATCTGAGGTTAGTGATATTTCTCCCGGCAATCTTGATTCTAGCTTGTGTTTCTTCCAGTCCAGCGTTTCTCATGATGTACTCTGCATATAAGTTAAATAAACAGGGTGACAATATACAGCCTTGATGTACTCCTTTTCCTATTTGGAACCAGTCTGTTGTTCCATGTCCAGTTCTAACTGTTGCTTCCTGACCTGTACACAGGTTTCTCAAGAGGCAGGTCAGGTGGTCTGGTATTCCCATCTCTTTCAGAATTTTCCACAGTTTATTGTGATCCACACAGTCAAAGGCTTTGGCATAGTCAATAAAGCAGAAATAGATGTTTTTCTTGAACTGTCTTGCTTTTTTGATGATCCAGCGGATGTTGGCAATTTGGTCTCTGGTTCCTCTGCCTTTTCTAAAACCAGCTTGAACATCAGGAAGTTCACGGTTCACATATTGCTGAAGCCTGGCTTGGAGAATTTTGAGCATTACTTTACTAGCGTGTGAGATGAGTGCAACTGTGCGGTAGTTTGAGCACTCTTTGGCATTGCCTTTCTTTGGGATTGGACTGAAAACTGACTTTTTCCAGTCCTGTGGCCACTGCTGAGTTTTCCAAATTTGCTGGCATATTGAGTGCAGCACTTTCACAGCATCATCTTTCAGGATTTGGAATAGCTCAACTAGAATTCCATCACCTCCACTAGCTTTGTTCGTAGTGATGCTCTCCAAGGCCCACTTGACTTCACATTCCAGGATGTCTGGCTCTAGGTGAGTGATCACACCATCGTGATTATCTGGGTCGTTAAGATCTTTTTTGTACAGTTCTTCTGTGTATTCTTGCCATCTCTTCTTAATATCTTCTGCTTCTGTTAGGTCCATACCATTTCTGTCCTTTATCGAGCCCGTCTTGCATGAAATGTTCCCTTGGTATCTCTAATTTTCTTGAAGAGATCTCTAGTCTTTCCCATTCTGTTGTTTTCCTCTATTTCTTTGCATTGATCGCTGAAGAAGGCTTTCTTATTTCTTCTTGCTATTCTTTGGAACTCT
>NW_011494943.1:8217861-8231640 GCF_000754665.1 Bison bison bison
CCAAGGCCCACTTGACTTCACATTCCAGGATGTCTGGCTCTAGGTGAGTGATCACACCATCGTGATTATCTGGGTCGTGAAGATCTTTTTTGTACAGTTCTTCTGTGTATTCTTGCCATCTCTTCTTAATATCTTCTGCTTCTGTTAGGTCCATACCATTTCTGTCCTTTATCGAGCCCATCTTGCATGAAATGTTCCCTTGGTATCTCTAATTTTCTTGAAGAGATCTCTAGTCTTTCCCATTCTATTGTTTTCCTCTATTTCTTTGCATTGATCACTGAGGAAGGCTTTCTTATCTCTTCTTGCTATTCTTTGGAACTCTGCATTCAGATGCTTATATCTTTCCTTTTCTCCTTTGCTTTTCACTTCTCTTCGTTTCACAGCTATTTGTAAGGCCTCCCCAGACAGCCATTTTGCTTTTTTGCATTACATAACCATATGTAAAATTAGACAGCCAGTGGAAATTTGCTGTATGACCCAGGGAACTCAAATCTGCTGCTCCGTGACAACCTGGAGGTAGGGCATGGTATAAAAAATGGGAGGGAGGATCCAGGGAGGGGATGTGCAGGTACCTCTGGCTGATGCATGTTGATGCATGGCAGAAACCAACACAATATGGAAAAACAATTTTCCTCCAATTAAAAGTAAATAATTAAAAAAAAAAAGAATTGCTACACTTATCAAATATGCCTGCAACGGTTCTGGAAATGGAGGGAGCCCTGTACAGATGTTTTTAGTCCCATGCAGACTGAAAAGTGATGTGTCAGGGACAGATGCTGGAGCAGGAGAAAGACAGGGCCCTTGTGGGTGAAATGCTGTGCCTGCCCACAGTGCCAGGCTTTGGATGGTGCGATAAGAGGGCTACACCTGAAAGCCTGGTGTCACCAGGTGCATTGCTTGCAGAGATGCTACAACAAGCCGTCCATCCTCAGCTGCCTGCGTATACACACTCCTCCCAGGGAGGTCAAGTCTGTTTCCCCCCAGCTTAACTCTGGGTTGGCCTTGGACTTTCTTTGGTCAATAGAATGTGGCCAAAATGACACTGTGTGCTTTCTGACAATCAGCCTCATTTGGCTTTGTAGCATTTTTTTTTTTTTTAATTATTTATTGGACTTTCCTAGTGGCGCACTGGATAAGAGTCTGTCTGCCAATGCAGGGGACACAGGTTCAATCCCTGGTCCGGGAAGATTCCACATGCTGTGGAGCAACTATGCCCACGTGCCACAACTACTGAGCCCTCGAGCTGAAGCTACTGAAGCCCACGCACTTGGACCCTGTGCTCCACGCAAAGAGAAGCCGCCGCAAGGGGAAGCCTGAGGACCACAGTGAGGAGTGGCCGCTAGCGAACTAGGGAAAAGCCCATGAGCAGCAACGAAGACCCAGCACAACCAAAAAGAAAATAAACTTAATTTAAAAATATTTATTTATTTTTATTGATTTATTTGGCCTTGCTGGGTCTCAGTGGTGGCTCGCAGGATCATTAGTTGTAGCGTGTGGGATCTTAGTTCCCTGACCAGGGAATCAAACGCCGGTCTCCTTCAGTAGGAGCACAGAGTCTTAGCCACTGGACCACCAGGGAAGTCCCTGGCCTTGTAGCTTCTGCTCCAGGGTGTTCTTGGACCCCTCTGCCACCATGTCCAGGAGTCGGGCTAACCTCCTGGAGGATGAGAGGCCTCACAGCAGAGAATGAGAGCCAGCATGAATGCCTGGACAGCAGTCTGAGGCCATCTTGGAGCGTCCAGCTCCAGGCCTGCAGCTGCGTGGGTGACTCCAGACCGAAATAGGAGGAAGCCGATCTCAGACTCGATCGTCGAGCCATAAAATCATGAGCAAATACGTGGTCATTTGTTCAAGCCTTCAGAATTCGGAAGGCCTGGAGGGCCACTTCTCAGGGAGCGGGGTTTCGCAGGCCCAGGCTCTGGGGTGGAGCTGCTGCTGACTTCTGGGGGCCCAGCAGCAGTTGCACTTCCTGCCGGGGCTTCCGCAGAGGGCTCACGCTGGGCTCTTCAACCCCGGCCTGCAAATGTGCCAACAGCCTTCTTATCGCATCTCACATCCCACTCGCCTGGCCTGGTGGCTGGGGAAATGCTAAGTTTTCAGCAGCCCAAAGAGGGCGGCTAATTTAGGAGGATTGCACAACCTGAGGTCAAGGCTGAACACCCCAGCTGTCACCACTGAAACAAAAGGAAGGGGGTGGGAGGGGAACTTTGAATGGTTATGAGGCCTTTCAGGGAGGTTCTACTAGAGCATTCAAAAATGTTCTGGGACTGATGTCCCCCCTCCCCGCCTGCCAAAACAAAGAGAAAGAGAAAAAAAAAAACAACAACCTTGACTTTTTATTTTTTTGCAGTTTATTTTTTTACCATTAAAAAATGGAAGCAGAGTTGACTTACAGTGCTGTGTTAGTTTCAGGTATACAGGATTTTTAAATTTAAAAACTCAGTAGAGGAATTCCCTGGTGATGCAGTAGATAGAAATCTGCTTGCCAGTTCGGGGGACATGGGTTCGATCCCTGGTCCCGGAAGATTCCACATGCCTCGGAGCAGCTACGCGCGTGCAACGCAAGTGCTGAGCCCACGTGCCGCCATCACTGAAGCCGGTGTGCCTAGAGCCTGTACTCCACAAGGAGAAGCCACTGCAGTGAGAAGCCTGCACACCGACTAGAGAAAAGCCCAAGCAGCAACAAAGACCCAGCACAGTCAGAAAGAAAAAAAAAATTGAAGTATAGTTGATTTACAAAGATGTATTAGTTTCAGGGCTACAGGATTTTTAAATCAAAAAACTCACAAGAGAATCTGAAAAAAAGAGTATAGTCTTTGGTTGAAATCCAAATGCTTGGTTCACAGGGCAAAAAAATAATAACTAAAAATACGTAAATTATAAATCAAGCAAGAGACTTGAAGGGTGGATCTTAGGGACAAAAGGGAGCACAATAAGGTGGGAAGACGTGGGTGAATGATAAAGATTTTCCTGATCTGACTCAGACTCGCAGGTTGGAGAAGATAAGCCCTGGGCTTATCCTGGTGAAATTCCAGAATTCCCAGGAGTGGAATTCCAGTGGCAGGAATGTATTACTTAGAAAACGAATTAGCCTTCTACTGGACTCTTTATACTTTCCAGACTGGAGGCTGGAAGACAATGAAGCAGGAGAGAGAGGTTCCTGGGAACCGTGTGGGTGTATTTATAAATCTATAAACGTCCCCGGCAAGAGATGACATGTGTCTGTCTCTACTCTAAGCCAAGCCCTGTCATCAATGATACTGCTCTGACTGTTTAAATGTCTAAATCAGAAACCTACCTGGTCCCTCATCCCAAACACTTTTCTCACCAACCCTCTTTTTCAGATTCCAATCGTATCTCCTGATATGGGTTTTCTGATTTCTTTAGTCCCTAACTCTGAGATACTGATCATATTTTTAAAATTAATTACTTTGGGCTTCCCAGGTGGCTCAGTGTAAAGAAACCGTCTGGCAATGCAGGAGACCGGAATTTGATCCCTGGGTCAGGAAGATTCCATGGAGAAGGAAACGGCAACCTACTCTGATATTTTTGCTTGAGAAACCCCATGGACAGAGGAGCCTGGCAGATTACAGTCCATGGGGTTGCAAAAGAGTCAGACTTGACTTAGTGACTAAAAACAATAATAAACAACCATTTCTTTTTGGCTGTGCTGGGTCTTCATTGCTGAGTGCGGGCTTTCTCCACTTGCGGAGAGCGAGCGGGGGCTAGTTGCGGTGTGCAGGCTTCTCATTGAGGCGGCTTCTCTTGTTGCAGAGCGTGGGCTCCAAGGCGCTCGGGCTTCAGTAGTTGCAGCTCGCAGGCTCCAGAGCGCAGGCTCGGTAGTTGTGGTGCATGGACTCAGCTCCCTCAGGGCACATGGGATCCTCCCAGCCCAGGGATTGAACCCCTGCCTTCTACATTAGCAAGACAGACTCTCAAACCCCTGGACCACCAGGGAAGCCCCTCATTACTTTTCTGACACCTCCCAAACATGCACCAGTGCTGGGTAAATTTACTGCATCTCGGGGGAGAGGAGTTCTCCAGCCATGACATAGGTTAGGCTCTCCCAGGAGTGTGTGTTTCACTTGGAAGGAGTGTGTCGCCTACAGGAAATTAAAGAGCGTGTGGAGCCATGCCTTTTCCTGCCCTCGCATTCCACTGATGGTGAACATACGCTGACTGCTATGTCCAGTCACCTGGGCGTGCTTTTGCTTTGAGATCTTGAGGAAGCTGGTGTGTGTGAAGGGGATCAGGAAGGCTCCCAGTTTCCTGGTTCCCAGGCAGCCAGCACACTTCAGCTCTGTGTGCTTTTCCAGAACGTGGTGATCCAGAGAATGCCATGTTTTAGTATCAATCCCTCTGCAAACAATTCTGTGGACGTGTATAAATCCTTGAGCTTGTTAAGATAAGCCTTTGTCCTTCTGTGAACACTGGTGTGGACTTTCACCTTCCCTTTATATACCAGTCGACAGCAGGCGCTGGATCGCCCCTGAGAACAGAAGATGCCACCATCCTCTGCTAAGGCAACTCCAGACCTCCCGTCACTAACACCAACATCTCTTCTGCTTCATAATCCCTCTCCATCTCTGTAACACACCCCGGACCCAGGAACAACTTTTGCATCCGGGTACCTCGTCTCATTTTCATAAACTTCAAAAAAACCTAAATGCTTTCTCACTACAAGAAGAGCAGAGGGACTTCCCTGAAGGTCCAGTGGTTAAGGCTTGGCCTTCCGACACAGGCGGTGCGGGTTCCATCCCTGGCTGGTTGGGATGCAGGCCTTCCAATGCAGGCAGTGCGGGGTCCATCCCTGCCTAAGATCCCACATGCCTTGTGGCCAAAGAAGCAAAACAGAAACAATATTGTAACAAATTCAATAAAGACTTTAAAAGTGATCCACATCGGAAAAGAAACAAAATTTTTTTTGTTGTTTTTTAATTTATATAAAAAAAGAAGAAAAGCAGGAACAAAAACTGCTGACCCAGAAGCCACTGGGTGGAACAGAGGTAGATAGAATAGCAAATTGTGAGCAGTGGGAGGATTGCACATTAATGTGCTAAGTCCTCTAGCTGTGCTGACTTAGAAACAGAAGGCCCAGGAATGTGAGAAAGGAGAAGCAATGTTAGTGGCAAATGGGTTAGTAACAGTGAGAGCCTGAGCAGCAACTTCTGAGCAGAGGGAGGAAAGAGAGAGGTGGGTTAATGAAAGCTCAGTGATGGGACCCCCTTGAGTTGGCAGATCCTGGGGTTTGCCCTTTGGCAAAATTCCCTCTTCCTGGCCCAGGCTTTGAATCCTTACAAATGCACTCCTGGTGGGAGCAAGATTTTGGAGGAAGGTTTTGTTGATGTTGTTTGGCAGGGGGTCGGGGGTGTGCCACACCACAAGGCTCAGATGGCAAAGAATCTGACCTGGCTTCGATCCCCTGGCTTCGATCCCCTTTTTCCCCTGAGTCGGGAAGATCCCCAGAAGGGAATGGCAACCCACTCCAATATTTTTGCCTGGAGAATTCCATGGACAGAGTGGCCTGGTGGGCTACAGTTCATGGGGTTGCAAAGAGTTGGACACAACTCAGTGGCTGACACACACACACACAGGAAGCATGTGGGATCTTACTTCCCTGACCAAGGATTGAACTTGTGCCCCCTGCAGTGGAAGCTCATTCCACCGGACTACCAAGGAGTGCCCAAGCCTTAGGGTTTGGAAGGGTAAGCTTGAACTTGACGCTCTTAGTCCAGGCTGGAATGGGTCAAAGGAAAGGGTGAGAGCTATTAAGTACAACTTCTCTCATTGAACTGATAGTGTGTTCCTGCTAAATTTCTTTCTTTTTTTTTTTTGGGAGGAGGGGGCAAGCCTCGTGACTTTGGGGCACTTAACAAACCCGGGCCCCCTGCAATGGAAGTGTGGAATCTGAACCTCAGACCTCTAGGAAAGTCCCTAAAATTGTATTTTTAAATGTGTGACAGAACTAGGCTTCCAAGAAAGGCAGTTCAAAATGTGTTTCCAGTTGAGAGCTTTTATAGTAAGAAAGAATGACTCAATAAAACAATGAGACCCAGAAATGTTTAACGTGTCAGGGTTATCCTTAGAATTTGAGTCAGCGATATGGGTTAAAGATCAGCCAGAAAGGGCTCTGTCACAGGTTGGCTTCCCAGAACCAGAGCCTGAGCCTGAGGTGGTTTATCAGGAGACGATTCTTCAGGAAATACCTGTCAGGGAGAGAAAAGGGGCGGTCAGTTTGAGGCTTCAGGTAAAGTCTAGATTTGGGGATTTGAGCACAGACCATATCACAGCTTTGTCCTAACCCAAGCAAGATGGTTGGATGGCATCACTGACTTGATGGACATGAGTTTGAACAAGCTCCGGAAGTTGGCGATGGACAGGGAAGCCTGGCGTGCTGCAGTCCATAGGGTCGCAAAGAGTCAGACACGACTGAGTGACTGAACTGAACTGAACTGAAGCAAGATGATGCCACTCTAATGGCAGAAAGTGAAGAGGAACTAAAGAGCCTCTTGATGAGGGTGAAAGAGCCGAGTGAAAAAGCTGGCTTAGAACTCAACGTTCAAAAAACTAAAGATCTTGGTATCTGCTCCCCTCACTTTATGGCAAATAAAAGGGGGAAAAGTGGAAGCAGTGACAGATTTTATTTTCTTGTGCTCCAAAATCACTTCCAAGACCGCGCCCACGGACCCACGGCAGCCGTGCGGGAGGAGCTGTGTGCGGTGGGCTGTGTGGGCTGCACCAGGCTGACCGGGGGCACCCTCCTGCACACGCCACAGCCGCCGGGACGTCTTGCCTCTCTGGTCGAGGCCTGGGACCTGGATACTGAGGCCATCAACCGAGGCTATAAGCGGGCTCTGCATGAGGCGCCTCCATGGGCCATCCGCCACGCGTGCAGTACCTGCTGGGCTGGGGGGGCAGCCGTCGGCGGCGGCTGCCTGAAGGAGGCCGACGGGTAAGAGGTGGGCCTTGCAGAGAGAACTCCACCCTTCCCCACACTCTTGGTCAGCCTCCACACCATTCCCTCTCAGGCTTCCCCTAACATCATCGCTGACCTTGTGGGGTTAACTGCCTCAGCCTTCTGTTCCAGACAGCCTCCCATGATAGAGCAGCAGAGAACAGAACGTGTTCAGATCCCCTGGAGAAGGAAATGGCAACCCACTCCTGTGTTCTTGCCTGGAGAATTCCATGGACAGAGGAGCCTGGCAGGCTACAGCCCATTGAGTCGCAAAGAGTAGACACAACTGAGCAACTATCATTCACTTAAAATCACTTTGGACGGTGACTACAGCCATGAAATTAAAAGATGCTTCTTTCTTGAAAGGAAAGCTATGACCAACCTAGACAGCGTATTAAAAAGCCGAGACATTAGTTTGCCGACAAAGGTCCGTCTAGTCAAAGCTATGGTTTTTCCAGTGGTCATGTATGGATGTGAGAGTTGGACTATAAAGAAAGCTGAGAGCCAAAGAATTGATACTTTAGAACTGTGGTGTTGGAGAAGACTCTTGAGAGTCCCTTGGACTGCAAGGAGATCCAACCAGTCCATCCTAAAGGAAATCAGTCCTGAATATTCACTGGAAGAACTGATGCTGAAGCTGAAACTCCAATACTCTGGCCACCTGATGGGAAGAGCCAATTCATTGGAAAAGGCCCTGATGCTGGGAAAGATCAAGGGCAGGAGGAGGACGGGGTGACAGAGGATGAGACGGTTGGATGGACATGAGGTTGAGCAAGCTCCAGGAGATAATGAAAGACAGGGGAGGCTGGCATGCTGCAGTACACAGCATTGCAAAGAGTCCGACACGACTTAGCGACTGAACAACAAGGGGGAGGGGCTTACAGTCCTTCAGTGAAGCATTGGCTTCCAGGAGTTGGGGGCAGGGTGGACTGTCCCAAGATTTTCAGAGCAACCAGGGCAATCCTCTAAAGAAGGACATGGGAATCAGCCAACAGCCTGGGCATGGCTGCACTGGCCCATGACCAGGCTTTGGGCACGTCCAGCGATCTGCAGTGTGCCTCATTCTGCTTCTGCTGAAAATCTTCTCTATTAGGAGATTACTCAATGGTAGCACTAGAAATGCCAAATAAAGAGACTTCATCTTTTTTCTGGTGATGATCTTTCTCAAGAGGCATGTGCCTTATTCCTCCTCCTTTTTATGTGGTCCTTGAACAGTGTTCTGGAAGGTGGCCCTAATTGCTCCAAATTCTCCCAGTTAGGCTGCTTGCCCAAGATGGTGTCAGTTATGCTATCAGCCGTTAAGATGGGATGGGGGACTGGGGATTCCAAGGGGAGGAGAGTAAGTCACAAGATGATAGGAAGGCAGAGGCTTAGTGTTCAGATGTTTGTGCTGCCACACAGACAGGTGATCTAGATAAAAAGTTACCTTTCTTCCCGGCCCAGGTCCCCTATCTAAATTCTTTTAGGTGATTAAGACAAGGGTAAATATTTTTCTTGAGCTTGCTAGGTCTTGATTGCCTTCAGTTCAAAAGAACTTGCGGGATTTCTGTGGTGGTCCAGTGGATAAGACCCTGTGCTCCCAATGTAGGGGGCCCGGGTTCCATCCCCATTCAGGGAACTAGATCCCACATGCTATAACTAAGAGTTTGCATGCCTCAACTAAAAGATTCTGCATCCTGCAACTAAGACCCAGTGCGTGCATGCATGCTAAGTCGCTCTTGTCCAACTCTGTGATCCTATGGACTATAACCCGCCAGGCTCCTTTGTCCACGGGACTCTCCAGGCAAGAATACTGGAGTGGGTCGCCATGACCCACCCCGCCGGGGATCTTCCCGGCCCAAGGGTGGAAACTGTGCCCCTTACGTCTCCTGCATTGGCAGGCAGGTTCTTTACCACTAGTGCCGCCTGGGAAGCCCCGGACAACCAAATAAAATATATAGATATACACTTATAGCTTGCCAAGGAGGTGCATTCTGGGGAGACTCATTCTGAATTCCAATCACAGATATAATGCCCTTTCATTCCTAAACATTTCAATCAGTGTTTTCCAAGCACAGGGATAGTCTCTTATATAAATGAAGTGTTAGTCACTCCGTTATGTCCGGCTCTTTGCGACCCCACGGACTGTAGCCCACCAGGCTCCTTTGTCCATGGAATTTTCCAGGCAAGACTCCTAGACCGGGTTGCCATTCCTTTCTCCAGGCGATCTTCCTGACCCAGGATCAGACCGGAGTCTCCTGCGTTGCAGGCAGATTCTTTACCACTGAGTCACCAGGGAAGCCCATGTCTCTTATATAACCCAGTACAATTATTTTAAAAATCAGGTAATTAGCATTGATATGAAACCATTGTCTAATCTGTAGACCTTCTTTGTATTTTGCCAATTGTCCCAATAGTCTTGGATAGCAAACAAAATAAAAATCTAGTCCAGGGTCCATTCTGATAACGCATTGCGATGAGTTGTCATCCCTTCTGGTTTCTTTTAATCTTGAGCAGATTCTCAGCCTGTGTTTGCTTTTTGTGACCCTAGAATTTTTTAAAGATAATATGTGAGTTTCACAGAATATCTGATAGACTCTTCCTCAGTTTGGATTCTTGTGGTGTTTCCTTGCAATTAGACTGAAGTTATTATGCCATCAGTAGGGACACTATAGCACTTCCCAGGGGGCGCTCGTGGTAAAGAACCTGCCTGCCAATGCCGGAGACATAAGAGAGGTGGGTTCAATCCCTGGGTAGGAAAGACCCCCTGTTGGGGAGCATGGGAACCCACTCCAATATCTTGCCTGGGGAATCCTATGGACAGAGGGGCCTGGCGGGCTGCAGTCCCTGGGGTGACACAGAGTCAGACCCAACTGAAGTTGCTTAGCACAGCAGCACAGCACAGGGGCACCATGAAAGCAATATGGCATCCTTCTCAGATGCTGGTTTCTTCCATTACGAGCGATATTAACTGTCATCACTTGGTGAAGTTAGCATTTACCAGGTTCGTTCACTCTAAAATTACTAGTTTTCCCTTTAATTTGTAAGTATCTGGGGGGAGATAGTTTGAGACTATATGGAAAAAAATAAAGGATATTGAGTATGTAAGACACAAAGGCAAAATACACAAAAATGGACATTTAGGGGAACTCCCCCAGCAGTCCAGTGGGTAAGACTGCACTTCCACTGCACGGAGCACTGGTTCGACCCCTGGTTGGGGAGATAAGATCCCACATGCCGTGTGGCACGGCCAAAAAATAGAAAAAAAACAAAAGCAAACCCAAAAACCCACCCAGTAAAGTCCCTCCCTCCCACAACCCTTCCTACACTCACCCTGGCCACCCTGTTCCTATTCGCCCTTCCCCCTTACGTAACCAATCTCCCTAGATTTTGGTATCTTCTCTTTGTGTTTCTTTTCGCAAAAATATGTGATACATGTATATTTTCTTGTTTATTCTTTCCTACATAAAGCATATAAATATTGTATATATTTTTTGTCTTTACTTAACAACAACAACAAAAAAACACTTAACAATGTGTCCTAGAAACCACTCCCTGTCTGTTCATGTATATCTTCCTGATTTTATTTCAGCTGCATCATCTCCATACATGGTATGGATGTACCAGTCTTGATGTTTGCATTTCTTATGCTTAAGGATTTCAGCAGTTTCCAACATTTTGCAACTTCAAACAATGTTGCAGTGAATAACCTCGTGCACATTTATTTTTGTATTGTTGGGGGTATATCTTCAGGGTAAATTCACAGATAAAGAGTTTTTTTTTTTTGGTGGGAAAGATCAAGAGGTAAACACATATATATCAATAGTTTGATTTGAGATAACCAAATTCCCCTTCACAAGGGCTGTTAAAATTTGCATTTCCATGGTCTATTTTAGAAGTTCCTGTTTTCCTACAGCCTGGCCCAGAAAACGTCAAGCTTCTTAATTTTTGCCAATCCGAAAAGTGAAGAGGGGTATCTCACAGTCATTTCAGCTTGGATCTCCCTGAGGACTGAAGCTGGACATGTTCTCACCCAGTTAAGGGCCACTTTTACATCTTTTTTGAGGAAGGTGTTGCTGTTCATGTTTTGTGCCCATTTTTCTGTTGGGTTTTGGGTCTTATTTCCTTCCATTTTCATGAGATTTAAAAAAAAATATATCAGAGACATTCACCCTTTTACCATGATATTTATGGCAGATATTTCCCCCATTTCTTATTTGTCTTTGGCTTTATGGTGATTTTTGGCCATACAAAATGTTATTGTATTTATGTAGTCACATCAGTTATTGTTTACAGTACCAGTTTACAGATTAATCAGTTATTTACTTCTGGTTGTGCTGGGTCTTTGTTGCTGTGCATTGGCTTTCTCTGGAGAAGGAAATGGCAACCCACTCCAGTGTTCTTCCCTGGAGAACCCAGGGACGGGGGAGCCTGGTGGGCTGCCGTCTATGGGGTCGCACAGAGTCGGACACGACTGAATTGACTTAGCAGTAGCAGCATTGGCTTTCTCAGGTTGCAGCGAGCAGGGGCTGCTCTTTAGTTAACAGGCTTCTCCCTGCACTCACTTCTCTCGTTGAGGAGCACAGGCTCTAGACCTTGTCAACTAAAAACAGATGTACAATGCAAGAGTTGTGGGTTAAGTTTTATTTGGGGTAAAATGACGACTGCAGCCCGGGAGGCAGCATCTCAGAGAGCTCTGAGAGAGTGCTCCAAAGTGGCTGTGGGGGAAACTCAATATATAAGGTTTTGGTGAAGGGGAGTTCAGTGCCATGAAGCACTCATTTTACAAAAGGTTTTTGCTAGTCATGAGGATCTGATGTCACCATGAAGGGATTTAGTGCTTCTCTAGATATGAGGAGATGCAAAGATAAGTGAGTGAGTAAAGTTGCTCAGTCGTGTCCGACTCTTTGCAACCCCACGGACTGCAGCACACGGGAGTCTTCCCTGTCCATCACCAACTCTGGGAGCTTACGAAACTCATGTCCATGGTGATACCATCCAACCGTCTCATCCTCTGTTGTCCCCTTTTCCTCCCGCCTTCAATCTTTCCCAGCATCAGGGTCTTTTCAGATGAGTCAGTTCTTCAAATCAGTTGGCCAAAGTATTGGAGTTTCAGCTTCAGCATCAGTCCTTCCAATGAATATTCAGGACTGATCTCCTTTAGGATTGACTGGTTGGATCTCCTCACAGTCCAAGGGACTCTCAAGAGTCTTCTCCAACACCACAGTTCAAAAGCATCAATTCTTTGGCACTCAGCCTTTTTTATAGTCCAATTCTCACATACATACGTGACTATTGGAAAAACCGTAGCTTTGACTAGATGGACCTTTGTTGGCAAGGTGCTATGGCTGTTTTTTAATATGCTGTCTAGGTTGGTCATAGCTTTTCTTCCAAGGAGCAAGTATCTTTTCATTTCATGGCTGCAGTCACCATCTGCAATGATTTTGGAGCCCCAAAAGATAAAGTCTGTCAGTGTTTCCATTGTTTACCCAAATATTTGCCATGAAGTAATGGGACCAGATGCCATGATCTTAGTTTTCTGAATGTTGAGTTTTAAGCCAACTTTTTCACTCTCGTCTTTCACTTTCATCAAGAGGCTTTTTAGTTCTTCTTCACTTTCTGCCATAAGGGTGGTGTTATCTACATATCTGACGTTATTGATATTTCTCTTGGCAATCTTGATTCCAGCTTTTGCTTCATCCAGCCTGGCATTTCTCATGATGTACTCTGAATATAAGTTAAATAAGCAGGGTAACAATATACAGGCTTGATGTACTCTTTTCCTGATTTGGAACCAGTCTGTTGTTCCATATCCAGTTCTAACTGTTGCTTCTTGACATGCATACAGATTTCTCAGGAGGCAGGTCAGGTGGTCTGGTATTCCCATCTCTTTCAGAATTTTCCACAGTTTATTGTGATCCGCACAGTCAAAAGCTGTGGCATAGTCAATAAAGCAGAAATAGATGTTTTTCTGGAACTCTCTTGCTTTTTCAATGATCCAGCGGATGTTGGCAATTTGGTCTCTGGTTCCTCTGCCTTTTCTAAAACCAGCTTGAACACCAGGAAGTTCACGGTTCACATATTGCTGAAGCCTGGCTTGGAGAATTTTGAGCATTACTTTACAAGCGTGTGAGATGAGTGCAATTGTGCAGTAGTTTGAGCACTCTTTGGCATTGCCCTTCTTTGGGATTGGAATGAAAACTGACCTTTTCTAGTCCTGTGGCCACTGCTGAGTTTTCCAAATTTGCTGGCATATTGAGTGCAGCACTTTCACAGCATCATCTTTCAGGATTTGGAATAGCTCAACTGGAATTCCATCACCTCCACTAGCTTTGTTCGTAGTGATGCTCTCCAACGCCCACTTGACTTCACATTCCAGGATGTCTGGCTCTAGGTGAGTGATCACACCATCGTGATTATCTGGGTCGTGAAGATCTTTTTTGTACAGTTCTTCTGTGTATTCTTGCCATCTCTTCTTAATATCTTCTGCTTCTGTTAGGTCCATACCATTTCTGTCCTTTATCGAGCCCATCTTTGCATGAAATATTCCTTTGGTTTTCTTTGATTTTCTTAAAGTGATCTCTAGTCTTTCCCATTCTATTGTTTTCCTCTATTTCTTTGCATTGATCACTGAGGAAGGCTTTCTTATCTCTTCTTGCTATTCTTTGGAACTCTGCATTCAGATGTTTATATCTTTCCTTTTCTCCTTTGCTTTTCACTTCTCTTCTTTTCATAGCTATTTGTAAGGCCTCCCCAGACAGCCATTTTGCTTTTTTGCATTTCTTTTCCATGGGGATGGTCTTGATCCCTGTCTCCTGTACAATGTCACGAACCTCATTCCATAG
>NW_011494943.1:8231740-8233862 GCF_000754665.1 Bison bison bison
ATTTAGGTCATACCTGAATGGTCTAGTGGTTTTCCCTACTTTCTTCAATTTAAGTCTGAATTTGGCAATAAGGAGTTCATGGTCTGAGCCACAGTCAGCTCCTGGTCTTGTTTTTGCTGACTGTATAGAGCTTCTCCATCTTTGGCTGCAAAGAATATAATCAATCTGATTTTGGTGTTGACCATCTGGTGATGTCCATGTATAGAGTCTTCTCTTGTGTTGTTGGAAGAGGGTGTTTGTTATGACCAGTGCATTTTCTTGGCAAAACTCTATCAGTCTTTGCCCTGCTTCATTTTGTATTCCAAGGCCAAATTTGCCTGTTACTCCAGGTGTTTCTTGACTTCCTACTTTTGCATTCCAGTCCCCTATAATGAAAAGGACATCTTTTTTGGGTGTTAGTTCTAAAAGGTCTTGTAGGTCTTCATAGAACTGTTCAACTTCAGCTTCTTCAGTGTTACTGGTTGGGGCATAGACTTGGATTATTGTGATATTGAATGGTTTGCCTTGGAAACGAACAGAGATCATTCTGTCGTTTTTGAGATTGCCTCCAAGTACTGCATTTCGGACTCTTTTGTTGACCATTATGGCTACTCCATTTCTTCTGAAGGACTCCTGCCCGCAGTAGTAGATATAATGTAGTATGTCTTAACATTTGGCAGAGCTAGACCTCCCTCATTGCCTTTCTTTTTTAGGTTTTCCGGGCTATTCTTACATGTTTATTCTTCCATGTGTATTTTAGTATACATTTAGAACCTAGAAAAAATGGTTTGTTATTTTTAATGGAATTGCCTTAAATTTATAAAGTTACTTTGAGAGAACTGACACAGTTATTACTTTGAGTCATCCTTTCCAAGAACAAAAGATGAAATGACTCTCCTTTTGTTTAAACCTACTTTAGGGTCTTTTCCTTTGTACAAATTTTGGACATTTCCTGTTGAACTTATTACCAAGTATGTTATCTTCTTGGCTGCTATGGAGGGGTTTTCTCTACATTATATCTCCGTGGTTATTGTTTATGTTTATGACAACTACTGGTTTCTGTCCATTAATTTTTTATCTCTATATTTTACTATATCAATATTATATAGTATATTTATTCTATCATATCATCTGCACTTATGCCTTTGATTTCTCTTTTCTAATTCACTCAGGGTGAGTTAATCCTACAGTTTATGCAAATTTGTGTTGTTGTTCAGTCGCTAAGTGGTGTTGGACTCTGCAACCCCATGGACACACCAGACTTCCCAGTCCTTCACCATCCAATTTGGACCCAGATAAGGATTCCCTGGTAGTTCAGTCAGTAAAGAATCTGCCTGCAGTGCAGGAGACCTGGGTTCAATCCTTGGGTCAGGAAGATCCCCTGGAGAAGGAAATGGGTACCCACTCCAGTATCTTTGCCTGGAAAATCCCATGGACAGAGGAGCCTGGTGGGCTACAGTCCATGGGATCGTGAAGAGTTGGGCACAACGGAGCCATTGCACTTTTTCACATGAGACTCAGTCTTTATATTTGGGTAGCCCAAATTTAAATTTGAGGAGGCAGATTTGAACGTCCTCTACTGATGGCATATGATTCTAAACAGATACTGAAATTCATATGAAAGAACAAACTAACAGGTAGATAGGGGTCTCCTGCATTGCAGGTGGATTCTTTACCAACTGAGCTATCAGGGAAGCCCCGCAGGAATAGTTAGGAAAACTTAATAAAATCTGGGTACTCCAGTGTTCTTGCCTGGAGAATCTCAGGGACGGGGCAGCCTGGTGGGCTGCCTCTATGGGGTCACACAGAGTCAGACACGACTGAGGTGACTTAGCAGCAGCAGCAGCACCACCGAGAAGGGGGCGTAGAGATGCCGCCACCTGCCG
This sequence comes from Bison bison bison, assembly GCF_000754665.1. NCBI lineage: Eukaryota > Metazoa > Chordata > Mammalia > Artiodactyla > Bovidae > Bison > Bison bison. The sequence goes on from NW_011494943.1 coordinate 8,233,606, forward strand.
CCCAGAGCTGGTACTGCACCCTTGAGCAAAGCAACTCGGGACCTACTGGTATTAACCCCCTGGAGAAGGAAATGGCAACCCACTCCAGTATTCTTGCCTGGAAAATTCCATGGACAGAGGAACCTGGCGGGCTACAGTCCATGGGGTCGCAAAGAGTCGGCCACGACTGAGCAAATCAGCAGCACTGGTATTAATTAGCTTTGGAACCTGAGAATTAAGTCTGAAAGGGAGCTTGCTTCACAATACCCGCCCACCCG
>NW_011494943.1:8233962-8234343 GCF_000754665.1 Bison bison bison
AGTATGTTTTATTATCTTTCCTTTTTCTCCTTTTGCTTTTCACTTCTCTTCTTTTCATAGCTATTTGTAAGGCCTCCCCAGACAGCCATTTTGCTTTTTTGCATTTCTTTTCCATGGGGATGGTCTTGATCCCTGTCTCCTGTACAATGTCACGAACCTCATTCCATAGTTCATCTGGCACTCTATCTAGCAGATCTAGGCCCTTAAATCTATTTCTCACTTCCACTGTATAATCATAAGGGATTTGATTTAGGTCATACCTGAATGGTCTAGTGGTTTTCCCTACTTTCTTCAATTTAAGTCTGAATTTGGCAATAAGGAGTTCATGGTCTGAGCCACAGTCAGCTCCTGGTCTTGTTTTGCTGACTGTATAGAGCTTCT
>NW_011494943.1:8234443-8253990 GCF_000754665.1 Bison bison bison
GTCCCCCACCCCCAACTCCCTACCCCCTCACTCCCCTACTCTGCTGCCTGCCCAAGTTCTTCTGGGCTTCAGAGTTCAAATCCTGGAGACAGAGCTCAAAGAGGTAAGAAGACACTTCAGTTCAGTTCAGTTCAGTTCAGTCGCTCAGTCGTGTCCGACTCTTTGCGACCCCGTGAATCGCAGGACGCCGGGCCTCCCTGTCCATCACCAACTCCCGGAGTTCACCCAGACTCATGTCCATCGAGTCAGTGATGCCATCCAGCCATCTCATCCTCTGTCGTCCCCTTCTCCTCCTGCCCCCAATCCCTCCCAGCATCAGAATCTTTTCCAATGAGTCAACTCTTTGCATGAAGTGTCTTCAGCTTAGTCTAAATTCTCTTCCTGGAGTTTTAGAAAATGCAGATGGATGGGAGGATTAATAAAAACGAAAGGAGAAGGAAAACAAGTGCCTTGTTGCCTTGTTGCATCAGTGATTTTAAAAATTCTTGTGAAATGGGCACTCCCAAACCAGTCAATCCTAAAGGAAGTCAACCCTGGATATTCATTAGAAGGACTGATGCTGAAGCTGATGCTCCAATAATTTGGCCACCTGATGTGAAGAACCGACTCATTGGAAAAGACCCTGATGCTAGGAAAGATCAAGGGCAAGAGGAGAAGGGGGTGACAGAGGATGAGATGGTTAGATAGCATCACGGACTCAGTGGATGTGAGTTTGAGCCAACTCTGGGAGATAGGGAAGGACAGGGAATCCTGGTGTGCTGCAGTTCACGGGGTCAAAAAGAGTCAGACATAACTTAGCAACTGGACAACAACAACAAAAGTCATTTTACAGATTAGAAAACAACGGCCTAAGGAAACGTTAAAGGATGACTTTTTAAAAAATATTGATCATTTATTTTTGGCTGCACTGGGTCTTCGTTGCAGCTCTCCAACTCTCTGTTTCGGCCTGTAGGCTTCTCTCTAGCTGTGGCTCGTGGGCTCCACAGCCTGTGGGCTCCGCACCTCGTGGCTCACTGGCTCTCTGATTGAGGTGCATGGGCTCAGAATTTGTGGCACGTGGGCTTAGTTGTCCCACGGCATGTGGGGCCTTGGTTCCCCGATCAGGGATGGAACCTGCGTCCCCTGCATTGCAGGGCAGATTCTTAACATCTGGACCACCAGGGAAGTCCCAAGGATGATTTTTCTTTTTTTTAGGGATAAAATTGTGATTCTTATACAAATACAAAATGAACACATATCAGAGATATTTATTTAACTCATTAATTAGTGAAGGAACTGGTAAAAACTGGTTCAAAAAAGAGCCCAAAGTCTGGACACATACATCGGCAGTCTGGAATACTAAAATTAATTTGATAATAGGAACAAGACTGATCACTATACCCATTTTTCATTCAGACAGAAATCATTTTTATTACTATCAGTTTTCTACAACCCAGAGAGTTGTCAAGTAGCTCAAAGATAAGGAAAGTTTGCAGACCTTCTGTTAGAATCAGATAACCCCTGGAAGGGTCCACCAGATAGTCTAGAGTGAAATACAATCATGCCTTCAAGATTTCACAGCTGCTAAGTGGAAGATTTGTAATTCAATCCCAAATCTACATATCTCCATAAGTTCAGACTCCTCCTTCTATGCCAACTCGCTTTGAACAGTGAAAATGTGAAAGTGTTAGTCACTAAGTCATATCCAGCTATTTGCAACCCCATGGACTGTAGCCCGCCAGGCTCCTCTGTCCATGGGATTCTCCAGGCAAGAATACTGGAGTGGGTTGCCATGCCCTTTTCCAGGCGTTCATCCTGACCGAGGGATTGAATCCAGGTCTCCTGCATTGCAGGCAGATTCTTTAACGTCTGAGCCACCAGGGAAGTCCCCTTGGTCTCAAAAATTGAGTCCCCACTTCCACGGAACAGACTCTGCAGAAATTTTTCCAAGGTCTCCGAAACCTCAGTCCATCATTTGCCATCTTGAGGGTGTCCCCTCCTCTGCACTAGTTCGGTAGACCTCTACCCCCGAAGTCTGGAGGGGCTCAGAGCCTGGTGCAGGCGCTGGGAAGATGGCAGACGAGTCTCTGGTCTCCCACTGTGCTCTGAGCCTTAGAATAGCTGAAGGGACTTCGGTAGCCCAGGCTCCCTTCAGATGGTCGGTTTGGAAGTTATAGGACGTTGGTACAGCCGGATAATACCTTCATCATGTAGCCGCTTCCAGAGCGTCCTCTCCAACTTGAAGTCATGGTTGGTGTAAAAGATCGTTCGTTTCCAGGACTTATCGTAGTAGTGGTCAGAGAAGCGTTCGTGGCCCTCAGTGATGAACCCGTAGGCACTCACCTACAGGCAGGCAGAGGAGAAATAAGGCCTGCGAGTGTGTCTCTTGGGCTTCTTCTCTGTGTGTGTTGGGGGCAGGGGCCCTGTGTCCTGGTTCTATCCCTGGGGGTCTGGGTGCAGGACCCCTGGAAGCATGCTTGCACACAGGCATGTGTCCACCCCTCCAACACCCCCCGCCCCCCAGCCATCATCCTTTGCTGAACAGGCCCAGGGCTACCCCAGAGCTGTTTCTCCACATCCGCAGGCTCCAGAAGCAGGGCCTCACCTGGTCACAGAGCTGGAGGGCAGTGAGCAGCAGAAGGGCCCCCGTGGTGGGCCGGTATATTCTCCAGTGGGCAGTGTTCAGAGTCTTAGACCTCAGGAATCTGTGAGAGAGCCCAGCCCCCCAGCTGTCAAGAGGCTCGCCAGGATGAGAGGGACTCGGCCCCTTCCACGGGCTTCCTGCTCTCACCTGTTCTTCATGTATCGGAGCAGGTCTGGGTGCAGCAACAGGTATCTGTCCAGTTGCAAGGCTTCCTGGAAGGCCTCCTGGGGTCTGCGCCTGTGGGCAGGAATGGGTCCTTCATTCTCTTACCTCTCTGGGGGAGGGCCAAAGCGGGATCGTGGGCGTGATTGGTCCCCCATCTCCAGGTGAGAGCTCAGACTGTCCCCACCTGTCCAGCCCTTCACGGCTGCCCCCTCCACAGCTTGTCTGTGGGTGAGGGGAGGGGGCGGTGGGTACCTGAACCAGGAAAGGTTCCTTGATGTCAAGGTCCGATTCAGAAGCAGTGCTTCCAGCCACTCATAGTCCCGGGTGCCTTCCAGGAAGTGCAGGTAGCGGACGTCCTGAGGACCAAGGACAGTGTGTGGTCCAGGAGTCCTGCCTTCAGTGGGGTGGCCTGACTTTGACTCCAGACCACCTGCTTGCTCTCCTCCAGTCTGGCATGGCTGCCCTCCCCGCCCTTGCCCCTCACATGCCCGGAGACTGTACCGACAACAGGCTCTAGACTCAGAATGCTCCCGGTCTCCCTGTCCGTCTCCCTGTCTCACCTGCATCCTCCCGTATCCAAAGTCTGTGGGTGGCCAGACCCGCTCCTCTTTGCTCACCTGCCCCAGAGGCGCGTGCGGGAAACCCCGACTGCCCAGTATAAGGAGTGACTGGGTCAGAGAGAAGGCGGTAAAGCCGTAGAAGGAGGTCCGAGTACCCACATCGTGTTCATAGCCTTTAATGATGGCTCCACTCAGCCTAGCCCGAAAGACAAAATCGGAGCACATGAGGGCTTCTGGATGATGCATGGAGATGGTCGGGGAAGGAAGAAGGGATGGGGGGGTGGCACTAGCCAGCCCAGGACCCTCCTCCACAGCTTCTAGATCCAGGCAGGGAGCACCCTCTGAGATCTCCCGGAAGAGCCCTGCTCTGCAGGAGAAGGGTGGGGGTTGGGGCAGGTGCAGGCTCACCGGAACACGTAGTCGTGGCTGTCTATCTCTGGGCCCACGTGGGAGTTGTTCAGGATGCCCCCGTTGCCCACCACGGCACAGCTGATGCACTGGGAGCTCCCGGCGGGGAGGCTGGCCAGGAGCAGCTGCTGCTGGGGCACCGGGGGGAAGCGTGCCACGACCTTCTGCACCACTGAAATGTGGGGGGCCGGGGGGATTCCACTCTAGACTCAGAATGCTCCCGGTCTCCCTGTCCGTCTCCCTGTCTCACCTGCATCCTCTAGAGTCTAGAGCCCAGCCAGGGCCAGGGGGCCGCCCGGCCGGCCTTTCTCCCAGGGCTGGCTGCCCGCAGGGGAGAGGTGGGCCGGAAGCAAAAAAGCATGGCCCTCTGGGACTTTCCTTATGGTCCAGTGGTTAAGACTCTGCGCTCCCAATGCAGGGGCTGAGGATTCAGTCCCTGGTCAGGGAACTAAGACTATATGCCGCACAGCATGGCCAAAAAATATTTTAAAAATATTTTTTAAAGAAGCATGGCCCTCTGCTGTGGCCTAGCGCACACCCAGGCCCCTTGGACGAGGACTCACAGGAGAAATTGAGCTCCATGAAGCCGAAGGGCGGAGCGAAGTGCTCCAGGCGGTCCCACTCGCTCTGGTTGAAGTGTCCGGAGTCCAGAAAGAGGGTGAGGTTGGGCAGAAAGAGAGTCCGGAGCCAGGGTGACTTGGAGGCTTTGATCTTCACCGAGTCAGGGCAGGTCTGCAAGCCAGAGGATGGGTCAGGCCGGGAGAGGGGCCAGGGAAGCCGTGGGGCAGGGGATGGGGTGCTGGGACTTGGGGGAGGTGGGTGTGGGAGCAGAAACCAGACCTCAAAGCTGGAAAGCCCCCACCTCCGCTACATCTTCCATCCTACCCCCAGAGCCTTCTGGGCCCCCTGGTCATTGATCACCCAGGCCCACCATGGGCAGGATGTATGCTATGGGTCTCATGTACTGTGCGTGGTTGTAGTTATGCGTGCAAACGTCCGGTCTCCCCTCCCGTGGCTGGGGGCCCAGGCTGCTTTCATTAGGGCTGGAAAAGAGGGAGGGTCTTGGAATTATCTCTGTGGGGAGGACAGGGCTGGGCACCAGGTTGGGGCGTTCTTGTCCCTTGGTTCCTGCCCAGTCCTGCCTCTCCCCCTGCTGAGGTCACACTCTTTCACACTTTCTGAGGAGCCTCTGGGACTCCTGGGGACCAGGGCGGGCCCTTGGATCACACCCTCACCTGGATGAGCTGTGTGGGAAAGGGGCTGGGTAGGGGAGAGCAGCGGAGAAGGCAATGGCACCCCACTCCAGTACTCTTGCCTGGAAAATCCTATGGATGGAGGAGCCTGGTAGGCTGCAGTCCATGGGGTCGCTAAGAGTCGGATATGACTGAGCGACTTCACTTTCACTTTTCACTTTCATGCATTGGAGGAGGAAATGGCACCCCACTCCAGTGTTCTTGCCTGGAGAATCCCAGGGACAGGGGAGCCTGGTGGGCTGCCGTCTATGGGGTCGCACAGAGTCGGACACAACTGAAGTGACTTAGCAGCAGCAGCAGCAGGGGGGGAAAGCAGAGCTTAGGAGCAGAGCCTGGGAGGGAAGGGAGGGGGCCAGCCTCAGGGCTCCGGAGAAGAGGAAAAACTCACCGTCTGCAGGCCGCCGACCTCCAGACTGTATTCGTCCTCAAAATCCCACTGGGGCTCAGACTTGAAGTTGGTGGCCTTCAGCTTCTGGCTTCTCTGGGTGGCAGGGCTCTGGAGAGGGGCCGAGGACCGGGTGGGCTGGGCTCTGTCCTGGGAGGGGGCGGCTGCTGGGCTGGCTCCTCTGGCTCTCTTCCCCTCCTGTCCCCCTCCCCTGGGGGTCTGCGCCCCGGCCCGGTGTTTTGGAAGGAGGGTCTTAGCTGCAGTTGCCGGGCTGTCCCGCAGCTTTGTGGGCACCGCTCCGGGGCCTGTGGGCCTTGCCTTCCGGTCCCCAGATCCTTTGGTCATCCTTGGGTTCTGACTGTTCAGTGATGGCGCCTTGGTCCTGCTGGAGGCCACCCCCCCACCTCCAGCCATCGGGGGCAGCGCGTCCGCCCGGGCGTCCTTGCTCGCCTGCGTCTGCGGTGCTGCCTTTCCGATGGGGGTAGGCACTCTGCCCGGCTCCTCGGCACGGGCCTTGCTGGTCTGCACTCTTCTGCGCTGGTCCGCCGTGAGGGTTGTGGCCTTGGGGTGTGTGTCCCGAGTGCGGGTCCCCTGTACTGACTCCACATGGGTGGTCGCCCTCCTTCTCGGGGTGGGTGCCTGAGATGTAGCATTTTGCAGTAACTCCGGGGACCTTTCCTTAATGTTCTGTTGATGCTCATTCCTAGAGAAAGAGATGACTTTGGATGAAGGCTAAGGTTGTAGAGACTTGAGGAGTGTAACTAGCATTCATTTTTGTGTCTCAAGTGGACTTCAAACCAGTCTTCAGGAGAGGTGAGGGGAGGGGCTGTGCTGGCTGCTTCCCAACTCCAAGCGGCCCCTGCCAGCACTGGATCTGGACACTTACTTCTGACCGGTGCGTGCGTGCTAAGTCCCTTCAGTCATATCCAACTCTTCACGATCCTATGGACTGCAGCCCACTAGGCTCCTTTGTCCATAGGATTCTCCAGGCAAGAATACTGGAGTGGGTTGCCATGCCCTCCTCCAGGAGATCTTCCCCACTCAGGGATCGAACCCACGTCTCTTACATCTCCTGCATTGGCAAGGGGGTTCTTTACCACTAATGCCGCCTGGGAAACCACTTTGGACTGGTAAAGAAACCTAAGTGGCGGTACCGAGGCTGGGGAGCTGGAACTGGAGGCCAAGGGCAGAGCTGACCCACTCATGTCTCCATGCTGCACCCCCAGCTTCCTGGGCTCACTCCTTGCGGCTCCAGCATCCTCTGTGTTCCCAACTGTGAGTCTAAGAATGAGTTTGTGTGAACCTAGTCCTGCCACCTAATATCTTGTGACTCAGTGGACCTTAAAAAACAGCATAGGTAACAAAGGTATCTTTGTCCACAAGGACATGGGAAAGATGCATGCCTGTTAAGCTTGATTTTGACAGATCCGCCTTAAAGATATGCTTCTTATCCTATCATCAGTCCAACACTGCTTAAAAGCAAACTGTTGAGAATTCCCTGAAGGCCCAGTGGTTAGGACTTGGCACTTTCACTGCCGCAGCCCGAGTCCAGTCCCTGGTTGGGGACCTAAGAACCCACAGACTGTGAGACATGTGTTAGAGATGACGGACGAAAGGCATGCTTCCCACGTGGAAGCTAGGAGGACTTCCTGGAGGAGCTCCCCTCTGAAGAGGATTAGGAGTGGGGGGAGGAAATTTCAGTCCCAGAAGCGTGAAAAGTTGTGGTGTTGGGAGACTTCCCTGGTAGTCCAGTGGCAAAGACTCCACTCTCCCAGTGCAGGGGGCCCGGGTTCCATCCCTGGTCAGGGAACTAGATCCCACACGCTGCAACTGAGAGCTGGCGCAGCAAAAATAAATAAATACATAATTAAAAAAAAAGGAAACTTGGGGTGGGGGTCTTCCCTGGGGGCTCAGTGGTAAGGAACCCACCTGCCAGTGCAGGAGACACGGGGTTCAATCCCTGGTCCAGGAAGATCACACAGGCCTCGGAGCAACTAAGCCCGTGCACCGAAACTATAGAGCCTGGGAAACCGAAACTGCTGAAGTCTGGGAGCCCTAGAGCCCACGCTGCGCGAGAGAAGCCATCGCAACGAGAAGCCCGCACACTGCAGCAAACAGGTCCCGGCCTCCGCAACTACAGAGAAGCTTGCGCAGCAACGAAGATCCCACACAGCCAAAAATAAATAAGTAAAAGTATATATACACACATATAAAAGAGTGGGGATCGGGGCTTGTCCGGCAGGAGATGCTCCCAAACAGGCAGGCAGGACCAGATCGTTATTTGCAGTGTATGAGGAATTTAGACTTGAATCCTTTGTCTGTCCCAGCTGGTGCTAGTGGTAAAGAAGCTGCCTGCCAATGCAGTAGACATGAGACATGATGTGTTTACACTTTTGAGAAAGTGGCAGCAATGACCCAGGTAGTGACTAAATTATGTGATTAAACTTCAACTCCCAACGATTATGCACATATATGATTGCCTGGGATATGCGGGTTTATATTGCGATTTTCTAAAGGTCATGGACGGAATTTACTGAGTGCTCAAGTTGCTTCCATCCACATGCCGAGAGCCCTGCATCCGTCTTGTCCAGACCCTGGGTGCTCCTGAACTTGTACTCTGTTCGCTAGGCTGCGCTGGGGCGGGTGTAGAGGGGAGCATTGATTCTATTAAATGACTCGCGTTCAGAGGAATAGGCGAACCGATTCACTCAAGCAAAAAGCCATTTGATACTATAATTCTGATCTACTTTGGAGGTAAATATACACAAATTTGCTCTTAAAAAAATAAACAGAGACTTCCCAGGTTGTTAACTATTTCCCAGTAGTTAAGATTTCACAGTTTCAATGAAGGAGATGTGGGCTCAATTCTTGGTCAGGGAACTAAGATCCCACAGCCAAAAAAAGCAAAACATATATATATATAATAAAAATATAAGTATATTAAATTATTTATATATATATATATATATATTTCCTGTAACACTATGTGGAAAAACCCAAATGAACTTTTTGGTCAACTAAAAATTTATACATATATATATGAGAGCTATGATTTTTCCGGTAGTCATGTACAGATGTGAGAGCTGGACCATAAAGAAGGCTGAGTGCCAAAGAGTTGATGCTTTCAAACTGTGGAGCTGGAGAAGACTCTTGAGAGTCCCTTAGACTGCAAGGAGATCAAACCAGTCCATCCCGAAGGAAATCAACCCTGAATATTCATCGGAAGGACTGATGCTGAAGTTGAAGCTCCAATCCTTTGGCCACCTGATGTGAAGAGCCAGCTCATTGGAAACGACCCTGATGCTGGGAAAGATTGAAGGCAAAAGGAGAAGTGGGTGGCAGAGAATGAGATGGTTAGATAGCATCACCGACTCGTGGACATGAATTTAAGAAAACTCCTGGGAGATAGTGGCAGACAGAGGAGCCTGGCATGCTGTAGTCCACGAGGTCACAGAGAGTCGAACATGACTTAGTGACTGAACAACAAACAACAACAATAAACATGAACTAAGTATATCTCCAGCAGGGATCACATAGCTCTATTCCACAAATGAAGTGAAACAACAGCACATCACCTGGGGAGGACCTGGGAGCAAAGAAGTGGCAAAGGTTACAGATCAAGAGCCACAGATACAGAATGACCTGTGTAGCCCAGCGCCCAAAAGCTCCCAGTTGAGAACCAGGGGTGTTTTAAAAAAAGTCCTTTTTTTTTTTTTTTTTTTTAAATTTTGCCTGCCCGGCTTCTGCATTGCAGCCTGTGGGCTTTCTCTAGTTCTGACACCAGGGCTTCTCTTGTTATGGTGCGCAGGCTCTAGAGAGCACAGGTTCAGTAATTGTGGTAGGTAGGCTTAGTTACTCTGTGGCATGTGGGATCTTGGTTCCCTGAACAGGGATCGAACCTGCATTCCCTAAACTAGAAGGCAGATTCTTAACCAATGGACCACCAGGGAAGTCCCTAAAGCCAAGTCCATTTTTTAAAGCACCTGTATCTTGTACCTAGATCTTCCTCTCTGGGAAAAAAATCACACTTGAGAATAAAGTTTGTTTCACAGATTATCCCAAGTTCAGTTGATATTTTTATTCTAGCATTTTAAAATACTGACCTTAGGGTTAAAAATAACATTCTTCTCCTCCCCTGCCCTCTCCCCAGAGCCTTCTACAGGGAGAGGGGAGAGAGGCAAGGCTTATAGGAATAGAGAGCGTGGGCAGCCTGCCCCAACCCTGCCTTCTGCTCCGCCTTGTGGCTGGGAGAGCTCCCTGGAATCTGCAGAACCCAACAACCTTGGCAGTATTCAGTAACTTGATCAGGGTTTTATAATTTCTCCTTCCTGGTGACACAGGGAGCTCTGAAAGCAAGTTGAGCCAGTCTCCTGCAAGGTGACATGAAGGGTAGCCATCTGGTGTGTGGTGGTTGTCACCTCCCCGTGACTTAACCTCTTAGGCTCCACTGGACATGTTTTTGGGTTGAACTTGAGAGAACACTGACTTCTGGCACTTGGAAAATGGGCAATGGAGCCCAGGTGGGTGGAAAGTAGCCTGAATTCTAGCCCAGCCCCGCCTCTAACTAGCCAGCTGTGTAATCTCAGGCAAGTCACAGGACCCTGTGAGCCTCTGTTTTCTTATCCATTGTGAGAATCTTAAAACCTGCCTTATAAAATGGTTGTAAGGATGTAAAAGCCAGTATAGAAATGGTGTTTTGAACAATGTGTGTGTACTTAGTTGCCAAGTGGTGTTCAACTCTTGTGACCTCATGGACTGTAGTCTGCTAGGCTTCTCTGTCCATGGGATTCTCCAGGCAAGAATGCTGGATTGGGTTGTCATTTCCTCCTCCAGGGGATTTTGCTGACCTGGGATCAAACCCACGTCTCCTGCATTGGCAGGCAGATTCTTCACCTGCTGAGCCACTGGAGAAGACCATTTCCAACAATGCTGTTATACAAATACAGGCATGTCAAATTGGGTCAGGTGCTGACCCTGTGGCGACAGTTAGAGATGCCCACAGCCCCTGTTTGGGTTCATGCGTCCGGAGATGAAAATCTAAAGGGGTGACAGGCTTCAAGGCCATGGGTAAATAATATTTCCTTGATGGCCCTTAACCACTTAACTGAGAAATCAAGAAATAGTAGGTGGGCATGTTATAAATAGAGCAGTAGATTACCAAAAAAAAAAAAAAATCAAAGGGGGTTGAAGTAATCACCTTGGAAATCAGAATCCTGGAGCAGGGAGAAGACATGGGGACAGTTATATTATTGTATTTATTGGTTATTTCATTTATTTTTTGGCCATTCCCCATAGCATGAGGAATCTTAGTTCCCTGATCAGGGGTTGAACCCATACTTCCTGCAGAGGAAGTGGGGGCCCAGGGAAGTCCTGGGGATGACTGTGTTTTGATATAAGCTTCCTTATTTCACTGAAACATTTGCATGTTACTCAGTAAAACTATAAAGAGAAAACTTAGAATCAAATGAGACATCCTATTGAGAATTTGAAAACACAATGCAGTATTTATTAAGCAGTAATTATAGGCCAGGCTTTTGGAGTTATCTGTTAGGAATGAGAGATAAAAAAAGCTATAGTCGTTGCTCTTAAGAGGCTCACGAACCAACAGGGGGAACAGACATGAGTGTAAGTTGATGCAATAACGTGTTATTATGTGGAAGACAGTGGGCACACAGCTTAGGGCATGTTCTGTTTGAGGGGGACACTTCAATCCACAGTGATACCTAAACTTTTGCTCCTCTTTCTTCGCAAGTTTTCTGAATTATTTTTCAATTTACTAAAGCAATGCGTGCTCTTTACTGAAAAAGCAGAAAATGAATTTCAGCACAAAAGGATGTGAACTTGTGATTATACTTTCTCAAAGAACCTACTGTTGACCCCCGAGGGCATGAACATCCAGATCCCTTTTCTTTGCCTATTATACTCACAAATGTAGCTGTATAATATCCTGGAATGTTATTTGGTTGTTTTCCTCCCTGTGTTTTCTCCCTTTCCCATTGGTGCCTGCCTCCCACCCACCACCAGCAGCTAATGGTCAGCTCCACGTTCATTGTCCCCATGGACACATGTGCAGACAAGAGCTGGAAAATAAAGAATACCCTGCAAGACCTTCTGGCTTTTCCCCTCCAAATACCTAAGCCCTCAAATGGGGAGAAGATTTGGGGAAATAGGTAAATATCTTGGAGAGGGACCTTTCTAGTTCCTATGCCATCATCCCCTCCCTAGAAATATTTACTCTGGGAGGAGGATTGAAAGGAGGCGGGAGAGAAGGGAGGGCTCTAAGGACCCAAGACTAGAGGGCTCCTACTTCCTGGTAGCGTTACAAGGGTCTCTTAAGACCCCTGAAAGGAACTGACTGCATGTAGAAACTGGGAAGATAGAAACCACATCACAGAACATTCACAGGTGACACAGAAGAGCCAAGAGGTAGTGATGATGGATATCTTGCAGCAAGCTGATGGCTAAGAATCAGCTGCCCTCTCCTGGGCCTTGGCACCATATCAGACATCCCAGAGCCCTTGATGCCCTCCTGGGGATGGGATAGAGGAGTAAGAATGGCTGAGGTTAAGTTTTTCTGATTCTAGCTAGGGGTCCAGAATCAGAAACCAGAAGGTTATAGAAAACACAGTTTGGTTCTTACACCAAAGCAAAATATAACACCAAACAGAAACCAGGGGACTTCTCTGGTGGTCTAGTAGCTAAGACTCTGCATTCCCAGTGCAGGGGGCCCAAGGTCGACACCTGGTCAGAGAACTAGATCTCCCATGCCACGACTAAGACCCAGCACAGCCAACTAAATATATAAAATTCAAAACAATAACCAAATCAACGAAACAGAATCCATAGGTCTGATTCCCAGCTCACTCTTCATGATCATCTCTGAAGCCAAAACAAGGCATAGCATCTTCTAGGATACATTTATTCCAGAGTAGGGAAGCCAAGCAGACAGAGACCTGGTCTTTACATATCAGAGAGCAAGTTGGAGATTGGCACCGAAACTTTCGTCAGGTTGGTGCGCTTGTGTTTGTCTTAGAATGATATGAGAGGTGGACCAATAACCTAGGTTCGAAATCATAGAATTGTCTTAAAACCCTTATCACCACTGCCCCCACCATCATATCTGTCACCAAATCCAGCTGATTGAACTTCTTCTCAGTCTTTTATTTTGGGTCCTGCTGTCATCATAACCTCCTCGCCCCAGGCCCCAAGGACTCTATCTTAAACCACTGCATTGGCCCTCTAACCTGTCTCCTTAAAACTTTCTGTGCCCCAGGGAGTTCCCTGGCAGCTCAGTGGTTAGGACTCATCACTTTCACTGCCCGGACCAGGATTCAGTCTGGATCAGGGAACTAAGATCCTGGAAGCCATGCGGCACCGCCTAAAAACGAACAAACAAATAAAAACCTCACTGTGCCTGGCCGTCTACCCAGCCTACACTCTATTGACAGAGTAACCTGTGTAAAGCATACATTTAATCAAGCTACTCCCTCACTCTAAAATTTCTTTAAAAAGAAAACAGAAAATGTATTAATAATTTTCTGCTGCACCGGGTCTTAGTTTCAACGTGTGGGATCTTCAATCTTAGTTGTGGTATGTGGGATCTAGTTCCTGGACCAGGGAGGGAACCCAGGACCCCTGCATTGGGAGCCTGGAATCGGAACCACTGGACCACCAGGGAAGTCCTAAAATTCTTAATAGCTACAGAACAAAGTTATTTAAGGTCACATTCATTCTTTCATTAGTAAGCGCTGACACTGTGATACATATGTACATTGTCTGGGACCTGCTCAAATTATTGGAGAAATGGAGATGAATAAGACAGTTCTTACCCACAAGAAATTCATAGTCTGGCAGAAAAAGACACATTTAGGGTTTATGACATCAGGATGGATGTGATGGAGAGACGTGGAGGGTGGTGCAATGCTGGGACACTGGGGCCAGCCTGTCTGGGTTTGAACATCAGTGACAAGGGTGTCCTTGGACAAGTGATCTAATCTCTCTCATCTATAAAGGAGTTGATGATGCTAACAGTATCTACTCTCTGGCTTGACACGTGATTAGTAATCATAACTCCGAGACCACTGCCTGGTACACAGTGAACACCTTATCAGTGCTTATTAAATGACCCATCTGTCAGTCTCCCGTTCCTGAAATCATCCTTTGCTCCTTTCTGCGCCATTGCCTACGCTACTTCCTCCTTGCTTACGGTGTTCCTGCTTGCTGAAATGTCACCCGCTGTCAGGCACCTTGCAGGCGCTCCCGTCTCCACCATGCTCTCCTTGGCCTCCCCCCCATCTGCCTGGTTTAGATGACACTTCTCTGTGTGCTCTGGTAGCATCTGTCTCACTTGACTGTACTGGGGACATTATCACTACTAATAATATCACCTGAGTTCTTTTGCTTTGTGTATGTCTCTCTCCTCCCTTGGACTTAAAAAAAAATCCATTTATTTCTTTATTTTTGGCTGCACTGGGTCTTCATTGCTACACCCAGGCTTTCTGTAGTCGTGGTGAGAGAGGTTATCCTCTAGTTACGATGTGTAGGCTTCTCATTGCCGTGGCTTCTCTTGTTGCAGAGCATGGGCTCTAGGCACACGGGCTTGGTACTTGTGGTGCATGGACTTAGCTGCCCCACAGCATGTGGGATCTTCCTGGACCAGGGATCAAACTCGTGTCCCCTGCACTGCCAGGCAGATTCTTAAGCACTGGACCATCAGGGAAGTCCTCTCTTGGACTTTAAACCTCTTAAGAGTCAACACATAGGAGGTAGTGGAGAAGCCCAGGATTTGGAGCTCAAATCCTCAAAATTCAAATATCCGTTTTGCTACTTCCGGTTCCTTGGAATTCCCCTTAACGTTTTTGAGCCTCGTAATCTCCATTTTTTTGTGAAAGAATAAAAATACTAATCTTGAACTGCAATTGTAAAGATCAGAAATAACATGTGGAGGGACTTTCCCGGTGTTCCAGGGTGGCTAAGACTTCGAGCTCCTAATGCAAGAGGCTTAGGTTTGATCCCTGCTCAGGGAACTAGATCCTGAATGGTATGACAAAGACCCAGTGAAGCCAAATAAATAAAATAAAAAACAAATAAATGTTTTTTAAAAAGAAGAAGAAGAAGAAGGAAAAACACATGGAAAGGCCCCTGGAGCACAGATTAAGATCTGAAAATCTTCTCCGACTCTCAAATGGCCATGGCAAGCCACAAAGTATAAACATCAATATGATCAGTTCAGTTCAGTTCAGTCGCTCAGTCATGTCTGACTCTTTGCGACCCCATGGCCTGCAGCACGCCAGGCCTCCCTGTCCATCACCAACTCCCCGAGCTCACTCAAACTCATGTCCATCGAGTCAGTGACGCCATCCAACCATCTCATCCTCTGTCGTCCCCTTCCTCTCCTGCCTTCAATCTTTCCCAGCATCAGGGTCTATTCCAATGAGTCAGTTCTTTGCATCAGGTGGCCAAAGGAGTTTCAGCTTCAGCATCAGCATTCAGCCATGCGATAATGACCTTCATAAACCATGGGGATCTACAGGTGTGTTCTGAACTGTGCATCTCCCTTCCCTGTCTGATTTTGCTCCCTCTGCCCGGGCAGCTCTGCAAGGAAGGGAGGGCATGATCAGTCAAACTGCAAAACTGCCCATCACTTTTGCCTCTCCCTCTCTCTCCCTCCTCTCCTTCAGAATATCTCCTGATTTCCCCCTTCTTGCTGTTCCACTGTCTCTTAGTCCAGATCCTTCTCACCTTGAGTTTTAATGGCTAAAGGTGGCCCCAGCCCCTCCCTTCACACCAGAATAATCTGCCTGAGGAATCATCCAACTCCCTTGGGCGCCACTGCTGGTCAACCCAAGGTGGCAACTCCCTCCTTCTAAACCGTCCTGTTCACTCTGGCCAACTCACTGTCTTAAAATAGTGCTGTCACGAGGCGAGGCCGCCTCCCTGGCTGAAAGCCTTTTGCAGCAGCGCTGGGTCCCATCTTCCTAAATGCCCTTTCTCTGCTCCCCAGAGGAAGCCTTCACGTCCCTGAGGTGGATTCGCTCTCGGGTCAGCAGAGAGGACACTAATTTAGGACTTAGGCTGGTGCCCTTTTTCATCCTTTGCTCACCACACGTCTTTCCCCAGGCACTCACGCAAGCCCTCTCTGTCTCCTAGATGCCATCTTCTCTCTGAACCTTTCGACAGACACAAAATCTTCTCCTCCGGGGGCCACTATTGTTATGGCACCCACTGTCTCTGCTCTCTTGGGATGTAAGAATATAAACAGTTTGGCGAGACATCTCAGTATGTGGCCTGTTTCCTGTCCCTTAAAATCGTGGGCAGATTCAATACCTTTACAGTCACTTTCAAAGTCAGGACCATCGAAAATGCGTGTGCATCAAATAAGAGAGCGTCAAAAGGCACGAAACAAGAACTGACAAAACTGAAGGGAGAAACGCTATTGTTTGGTCGCTAAGTCGTGTCCAGCCCCTTGCTATCTCTTAAATGGTCCTCTGTCCATGGGATTCCGGAGGCCAGAATACTGGATTGTTGCCATTTCCATCTCCAGGGGATCTTCCCGACCTAGGGATTGAACCCGCACCTCCCGCTTGGCAGGCAGATTCTTTACCACTGAGCCACCAGGGAAACCCAAAAGGAGACATAGAAAAATTCAAAACTGTTTTGGAAATAACTCAATAACTTTTCTTCTAAAACTAAACACAGGGACTTCCCTGGTGGTCCAGGTGGTCCATGCTCTCAGTGCAGGGGGCCTGGGTTTGATCCCTGGTCAGGGAACTAGATCTCATATGCCACAATTAAAAAGACCCCTCGAGCTGCAAGTAAGACCTCGTGCAGCCAAATAAATAAAAGTATAAATAAATAAAGTTAAACATATACTTTCCTTATAACGCAGCAATCCCACCTCTAGATATTGACCCAAGAGAAATAAAACTATGTACACAAAAAAAGGTTTGCACAACAATGTTCACAGAAGGTTTACTCATGATTCATAATAGGCAGAACTGGAAACTACCCAAACGTCCATCAAAAAGAGAATGAGTAAATAATGTGTGGCATATTCATACAATGAAATGCTTTATAAACTTTAGAGGATCCTCAGATTCACCAGTAGCCCTAGAAATGCAAATTAAAAAGAGAAACATGCTTTTACTTATCAGATGATTAAACTTGAAAACCATTCACAAGATCCAGTGTTGCCTCAGAGGTTGGAGAGAGAGTAACTTTCACACCTGTTTGTGTAGGCTTTTCCGAGGATGACTTGATGGTGTCCATTGACTTTTTTTAAAGATTTTTTTTTAATGTACATCATTCTCAAGTGTTTATTGAATTTATTATGATATTGTTTCTGTTTTTTATATTTTTGGGTTCTTTGGCTGCAAGGCATGTGGGATCCTAGCTCCCTGAGCAGGGATTGAACCTGCACCCCCCAACATGGGAAGGCAAAATCTCAACCACTGGACCACCAGGGAAGCCCTTCCACTGACATTTAATGTGAACATATTCATTATGTTGGCAATTCCACCTCTAGAAATCTACCTACGGAAATACATAAGTGCCCAAAGGTTTGTGAAAAATGAGTGGCAACCCAAGTGCCCATAGATGGGGTTGGCTGAGCTATATCCATTCCATAGAAGCTATGCAGCCATGGAAAGGAAGGGCATAGACCTGTATGTGCCAACATGGAAGGAGGTCCGTGATATAGTTGAGTGAAAAAGTCAACCAATGTGTATAGTGTGATAGTGTGATACCTATCTGTCTGTCTGTCCGTCCACCCATCCATCCACCTGTCTATTTATCCACCTACCTATCACCTACCTTTGTTGTGTATTGTTGTTTAGTCGCTAAGTCGTACCTAACTCTTGGAGACCCGATGGACTGTAGCCTGTCAAGTTCCTCTGTCCATGGGATTTCCCAGGCAAGAATACTGGAGTGGGTTGCCGTTTCCTTCTCTCCTTCAACCCAGGAGTTGAACCCATGTCTCCTGCATTGGCAGGTGAATTCTTTACTGCTGAGTATCACCTACCTATCTACCAACTTATCCATCTGTTGTAAGGGTTTGTCTAACACAAGTTAAAAAGCACAGATTATGGAACCAAAACGTCTGGGTTTGGTTGCTGGCCCTGCAGCCACCAGCAGAATGAACTTGGATCATTCGTCTAAACTGCTGTGCCTCAGAATACTCACGTAAGCATTAGTAAGTTAACACGCATGAAGCATCTAGAATTGTGCCTGGCATATACTGAGCATTGTAGAAGCGTTAGCTACAATAACATGGTAATTGTTTCTACACCAAAGTGTCAAGGGTGTTTACCCATGGAGACTGGGGAGGGATGGGGTATCAGAGGGAGACCTTTGTTCTTGCTTTGCCTTGGTGTATCTTTTAAAACTTCATGAGGGTATGTTTTATTTTCAAATTCTAAGAGTAGTGAGACAAAATCACTCAAAATACACTGAACCTGGAAAGGTAGGGGTCTGTCCCTGCAGGGGATGTGTTTATCAGAAAAATGGCCTAGAGTGTCCTTTTGAAGGATTCACTTGGGACCCAGGATTTCAGCTGCCCCCCTAAGTGAGCAACGTCTCATTTTACTGACAAACATCTCAGAGACTGCGCGATTTAGAAATTAATGGGAGACTTCCCTGGTGGTCCAATGGCTAAAACTCCAAGCTCCCAATGTAGGGGGCCCAGGTTTGATCCCTGGTCAGGGAACAGTAAAGAATCTAACTGAAGTGCAGGAGACCCAGGTTTGATCCCTGGGTTGGGAAGATACGCTGCAGAAGGAAATCGCAACCTACTCCATATCCTTGCCTGGAGAATTCCATGGACAGAGGAGCCAGGTGGGCTATAGTCCATGAGGTCACAAAGAGTTGGAGATGACTGAGCGACTAACACTTCCACTTTCAGGCAACTAGATCCCACATGCCTCAACTAAATACCTCATGTGCTGCAACTAAGACTCGGTGCGGCCAAACAAATGAACATTTTATTTTTTTAAGAAAGAAATATATATATATATATATATAAAGAAATTAATGGAATTCATGGGATAGATCATTTGCTTTAGTATACAGAGAATGGCGTATAATGAACCCCAAAGCTGAGGTTATTACTCACAGACCTAGAGGGGAAAATAATCTAGTTTTCCACCTATGCCTTCTGGAGACCAGACCAATATTTGTCCCACTCCTGCCTCTACCTCCTCTGTGTATAAGCCCCATGGCCCCCATTTTCCTGTTATACCACCTCCATGTCCCCCCAGGTCTCCCCTTCAGGCTTCATAGCCCATGATTCCTGACAACCTTTGTGATCCCTGACAACACCTGTCACCGCAGAGGTGTCTCAGATATTCCCCATTCTCTCCGGGTTATCATTTTCCAGTTTCTTCTAATAAGCCACAGGGAACTTGGAAAGGGCAGACTCTTACCTGCTAGGCTTTGTGTTAGGTTCCTTAATAAAGGAGGGCAGGGTGAAGAGGAAGAAGATGAGCACAGCCAAAAGCAAAAGCCCCCGGACAGTTTGGTCCAGACGACAGAGTCTCCTTGGACAAGGTCTCATGTTGCTGGGTCCGGCCTTGCAGGGAATTTCTGCATGTCCTGGGGCTCTGATGTAGACAGCAAACAGTTTAACTGCTCAGATCTCCTGGTCAGGGTGTGCACCCTTTTGTCTTAAAAACGAGCCACTCTGGTGAACGCAGAATCTTTCGGAGTGTGCCAGGGAAGGGAGCCGCCTTCTTTGCCTTATGAAGGCTCTAGAGGCTGGCGTGGCTTGAAGGAAGAGAAACTCCTTCTGTGCAAACAAGTTCACCTTCTTTTCCTGCTGTCTCTGAAGCCAATTTCTGAATGTGGAACTTTAATGAGAAACACACACACGTTACATGGAACCTCACTGTCATCAGGTCGCAAACCCTGGGGGACCCTGGACAAGTACCTGGGCTGGAAGGGCCTTGCACAGCCTCCATCTTCAACGTGAGTTTTACAAGAAAAACACAGGGTATGCATTTAGGTTTGACACCCCCTAGCCATCTTCCTCTGAGAGACTGTGCAGCCTTGGATGGGAGCTCTCAGAACATCTTGTTTCCCGAGTTATTTTGAAGGGTGACTCTCAGTCTTGGGTGCCCGTTAGAATCACCTGGGAAGCTTTAAAACATCCTGATGCTCAG